>NC_045612.1:13799771-14102801 GCF_009762305.2 Zalophus californianus
TGAAGGTGTCTTCCCCCCCTTGTGAACTAAGGAGATGGAAAATACCTTTGAGTCTAGTTAAGAACGGATTCTTAATTAACTGTCCAGAGATTTGTTGTGTGAGGTGGAATTCTGAGAAGAGTCCCTTTTATGGACAGGAAGAATTAGCTCTTTAGCAGAGAAACAAAAGGGTGCACTTCTTCTTACCGGCTTTTCCAAGCAAGCCAGGGGAGGATTGCAACATGAAGGAAGGCATTATCTCATTGCTCAAGTGACCAGGTTTATTGAACCTGGAGCTGTGGCTGAGTCACAGCTGACCTAGGTCAATGCTCGGAGGCCACCTCCACGATCTCCCTTTCTTTGCCAGATTGTTATGTAGAAGTGCACGTGTATTAAAAACACATGCCAGCTTTGGCTGTCTGGGAGGCATCCTCTGGGATGGAGATGGCACTGTGCTCCTTGACTCAGGCAGGCATTTTGTTCTAGAAGGGAGTGTGCAGGCGTTGGGAGCTTGGGCTCTGGGGTCCAAGCTCTGATATTTATTATGTGTATTGTGTAGATGGCCTGGACTGGATAGCTTATCTCTCTCAGCCTCAGTTTGCTCACCTAAGAAATGAGGAGAATCATAATAACAATGTTTTGTGGATCCAATGAGATGCTCCATGGAAAAATCCTTCTGAGCATTCCAGGCATCTAGTAAGCAGTTGTTTCATTCAAGGTATGTGATGATAATGTCAGTGTTTTGCAGGATAAGGACTGTCTGGGCTTGTAGACCATATCTTCGAATGTGACACTAATGAGAAGACCTCATCTTTGGGGCCAGTAGGTCTCACTCCGGGAAGAATTCTGACACACATCCGCCGACCGCAGGCTTAAACTCTGTCTGGTACTCCTTTCGATTGAGGACTTGGTTTCAAGGGACTCCAGGTGAAATAGTGTAGACACAGTAGTGAAGAGGCGGCCTCGGGCCCCTGTGGATCGACAGAAGTGCCACATTTTCAGAGGAATGAGAGGCCATGGGCCACCACCCAGTCTAGTCTCCCAGCTGCGAGAACGGGGACTACCTACTTGAATGCTACCGTGTGAGGCTTGACGACATTGTCCGTATAAGAAAGGATTTGTAATTTGTGAGATATGAAGCAGCAGCTCTAGTTTCTCATTTTTAGCAGGTGAGTGAATAGAGGCAAGATCACTTGACTTAGGTCCTGTCCTGGGCCACTTGACCTGTGGCTTGGTTTCCAGAAATAAATTTTCACTAGGAGCACTGGCAATGTCAACAGATACCAGGCAAGGCCCAGATTCATTATTTCCTGGCAGTGCCTCAACCAAGCATGAACATCTTTGGATAAATCACGTTTTTTTGTTTTGTTTTAGGAAATGGCCTTAAATTCCAGCCTCTCTTCCCCAAGCACTTTCAAAGCAAAATAAAATTAAAATTGCACTTCAACCCAACCAAGCCGGGGAAACATCACCAAATGCGTCTCAAGGCTTAATGGGCAAGCTTCTCATCAGAGCTTATCTGGCCCTCGTGTTACTCTGCACTCCAGCCCACAGGAAGAACTGGGTGGAAAAGACTACTTTGTGTTCTGCGTGAGAAACTTACCTAAGCATCTAGGTTTAGGACCCAATTTGTAATTAGACAGTTTCTTGGCAGTACATCAAGCTCAGCCTCAAATCAGAACATCTCTTGGGGTGAAATCTGTATTTAGATGTTTCATTTAAAAATTCATCATTGAATAACAAAGTATTTTGTTGCAACTCCTACTTGATGCATTCCAAATTCTCCCTAACCCTTTTTTGATTACAATGATGTCATTAATAATAGATGGCATGGGGAGGGTGAGGATGCACCAGGGGCTAAGCAGCAAACCGAGGGCAGCACTGGCTGATAATTCATGGCTCTTTGGGGCTGCAGAATCCAGTGAATCTCAGGCCAAGAGCTTGCCACCCTGCCTCCCCTTTCTGGATGCCTGTTATTTGCATCCTAGAACTGCTCTAAGTTGGCCAGGAGAGAAATGTCTTTTTAAGTAGTGGGCAGGAAATGAACTGCTAAAAAGGTATTTGGCAAGCAGATTAAATTTCCCCGAAGGTTGGAAGAAGGACTTACTTTCGGTGTCTGTACCGACAGCCTAGTCTTCCTCTTCTCCCATTCTCTCATCCCATTCTAGGCACCCCTCCGCGGACATAGCTCTTGTCGAGGTCACCAGGGACCTCCTGTGTTACCCAGTAGAATGGTCCTCTCTTTCCATATCTCCTTTGATCTCTCAGTAGTAGCACCCATCAGTTGACTGCTGTCTTTTTTTGGTTTACTTGATTTCACGAAGTTCTCCTGGTTCTCCTTCCTCACTGGACACTCCTTGGCCATCCCCCTTACTGGCTTGCCCCGCTAACCCATCTCGGAGTGCTTGCTTGCTTCTCCTCCCCCATGTGAACCCTGCCGCAGTGATCTCACCTGCTCTCAGTCCTTTAATGTTTCATGCAGTTGGCTTCCATATTTCTTTCTCCAATCCCAATCTTTTCCCCCAGTGTGTCATGCCAAGTATGTTCTCTGAAACAAAATACTCAAGAACTGTGAAGATTTCTAACCGTGAAGAACACTGATTGCTTAATGGCTTTCTCTTTTTCTCTCTGGCCTTTGATTTCCCATTTCTAGATCATTCTCCTGCAGGTATTCTTTCAACAAACGTTAACAGATAATCTGTACTATGTCAGACACAGTTCTAGCTGCTGTAGAGATTGCGGGTGGGGGATAGAGAATAACAGTGTCCTGGGATATGTGATTTCATGGGGTGGCAGAGAAGGATATGTTTCTTCATGCAGTCATCAATACAGATACTCATTCAGCAAATACGACCTGGAAAGCTACAATGTACCAGATGCCGTGCCGCACACGAGGGATCCTGTGAGGACCAGGGCACAGCTCCTGCTCACATGCAGCCTACAGTTTAGTTAGGGGGTGAGAAGGCAATCATAAGGCAATGTTAAGGGGCGCCTGGGTGGCTCAGTTGGTTAAGCGTCTGCCTCCGGCTCAAGTCATGATCCCGGGGTCCTGGGATCGAGCCCCTCATCGGGCTCCCTGCTCCGCGGGGAAGCCTGCTTCTCCCTCTCCCGCTCCCCCTGCTTGTGTTCTCTCTCTAGCTGTGTCGAATAAATAAAATCTTAAAAAAATAAGGCAATGTTAAGTGTCCCACAGAGATGATTTGAGTACAGAGACAAATATAGGTGAGGGTCTCCAATTCAGCCCACGTGTATTTTTGTGTGTGGTTTTATAAGTTGTGTTGGAAGTATTGGTATTTGCCGAGTCCCTGCCAGCTTGCCCCACGATATACACAAAGGGACACTTTCTGGGGCTTTGGTTCTCGACCCGACTGTGTAACCCTAGTCCTGGTGAGCTGAGCCGGGCTTCTAAGACCAGAAGGGCTCATTTGTCTAAACTCAGTCTCTCTGGATTGCTACTAAGCTCTCTAAAGGAGGGGATCAGAGATGGGTTGGAGGGCGGGGAGGGCACCTCTACTTAAGCAGAGGGGGGTCTTGGGCCTGCCCCTGTCACACCAGTCAGGCAGAGAGAGATGACCTGGTTTCGCAGGGAGGGGTTCTCTCAGGCAGAGGTAACAAAAGCCATACTCGCCCTCGTTCTTACCCCCACCCTGCAGAGACACAGACTTTTAATCCTTTTCCTCACCAGAGTGTCAGCTCTAGCCTACAGCATTGTGACCCACCCCCCCCCCATGGCCTTGCACTCTGTTAGCATCAGTTCCTGGGGTCTTAGTACTGGTGGAGGAAGGAGAGTGGGGGGCCAACGGAGCAAACTCCTCCTGGAAAACAGTACATGTGGTCTTTATGGGAATTTTCCCGTAGGAGGTATGCTTTCACAGGAAGGAGCCCCTAAGAGGTGCTCAATTAATACTTGTTGAATAAATGACCATATTATAGTGTGAGCAGGAGTTAGCCTGAATCTATTCTGGGTAGCCGTTATGCTGAACACTAGGAACGTAGAGATGAATGACACCAGGTCCCTGGCCTTGAGGAGCTCAGTTCACGGTTGAATGTGAGAGATGGAATCGTTAACAAGGAGATGCCACTTGGTGTTATAATTATTGTAATAACAGCTAAGGCTTATTGAGCCCTTACTGTGTCCAGGTAAGGCTTCATAGGAATTATCTCCTTTCATCCTTACAATAACTCTGTGTGAGATGTTTTGTTAGTCCCCACTCTTCAGACGCAGAATCAGTCACAAGGAAGGTAATTTTTTGTTTTTAAAAAAGTGTCAAAGGCCAGGATTCAAAGCAGGCAGATGGACTCCAAAACTTGGGCTCTTCAGTGCTAGGCACACCTCCTGTGGGTCTGGGCGGAAGCATCAGGGAGTTTTGGCATGCACAGCGAGAGCTTTCTGTGCGTGCAAATGAGGCAGCCTGGAGATGGAGTTTTAGGGAGAGGCAGCAGAATGTAGTAGGCTCGGGGGGTCCGTGGTAGCACACCCTGCAAACACTGTGGGGCCTTCTCTCCCAAAGGTGACTGAGTCTTAGTGAGAGTCTTGAGGTGATTCATCTTTGCTCAGGCTCAACTTTGGGGCCTTGGGGTCACCCAGTATGCCTGTCCCTGTCTGTGGCTGTCGGGACACAGAAGGGACCCAGGAGAAGCGATCGGAGAGGTTCGGCCTTCACACGTATTTCTCAAACCCTCAGCCCAGCCAGGCTGTACACTTAATTCCTCACACTTGGAAGTACCAGGGCCTGCCTGCCGTTGGGCCCCATGCACATGGAAACGAAACCCCAGATGGGTTTCCTGCTTCTCACTTGTGTGACATTCTTAAAAAAACAAACAAACCAAAACAAAACCAGAGTGACATAGAGCAAAGCGATTGGTGGGAGTTGGGAAAAGGGGGCAGGTATGACCAAGAAGGGGCTGGTTTGGGAGGGAGTGATGTGGTGGTTCCCCACACCTGTACACGTGTTAAAACTCCTAGAACCGTATGTTAATTTTGAAAAGCAAAAATTCTAAGAAGAACCAAGCATACCCTACATAGATTTTATTTTTCACTTCTTACTTCCTGTACAAAAGCACGGGTACTCAAAGCCTTTGATGATGTGGCAGGGCTGGAAGAAGGATAATAAAGAGGAAGATTGCCTAAACTTGGCACCTGATTCTTTTCAAGTCATGAGAAACTCATTTATCCTTCCATGTGCCATCTCTCTGGGTAAGCTACCGGAGGCCCTTCTTGGCAAATGACCACGTGGGCGCTATGGGACGATGCGTAATGATACCGCATGCTCCAGGGAAGTCATGTGAAGCTGGGTCAAAGAGCGTCTTGCCCGTCTGCTTCCCGGCTTTGTAGCAGCATTTGCCACGAGTTCCGTTGTTGTTTGTATTTGCAGCATAGAGCAGGTGGACCTGGACTTACACGGACCCCAATCCGTTGGAGGGGTCACCCACCGAGTTTTCTGCAAAGACTAACGATTCTGGAGACTTTAGATCTGTTGCTACAGGGCAGAAGGACCACTCCTAGCTGCCAAACTGGGGAGTTGTCCTTTCCCCTCTCCTTCTTGTTCCTCCTCCTGAAGTCTCGGGGGTACTGACGTCCAGGGCAGGGGGAGAAGAGAGCAAAAGCTTGGTCACAATCATATTCTGTCTAGATTAGCTTTAGTAATATGCACGCTATTTCTGCAAACTTCTCCCCTTACTGGCTGGGGACTTTGCCAAGGCACTTAAACTTCTTTGATTCTTTCTTCATCTGGGACATGTGGATAACAATACTTGCCTTGCTCAACTCACAGAAAGACTGTTAGGATCAGATGGCAGAGGGCTGGGCATGTTTGTTTGATGAGAAAAGTGTATCAAGTAGGACATACGATGGGCTAGCTTGGATACCTACCACTTCTTCCTGTGAGATCACATGTCTTGATTTCCAGCCTCCTAAGCAACCACATTACAGAGGCATTTTTGTAACATTTAGCACATCTCATCCAGTTTGTTTTCAAAGCTGTGAGCAGAGAGCCATGCTCCACGAGGAGAACACTTTTGAAATAAAATACAAGTTCCCATCAAGGTATTCTGACACGTTAGACAAGATGCCAAATTGTTACCGCTCTGCAGAATAATTAGGTGAGATTGAAAAGCAGTGTTTTTTTTTTTTTTTTCCATCACGATGGCAATCCATTTGTGCCTTGCCCACGTTCAAACCAGGCATTTTTGAGGTGTGGTCATGTGGGATGAGAACGTTCCTGCTTCTTCATCCCTATCAGTGTTTTGAGGAGAAAGCACCACCTCCTGCTTCTTGGCTACAGGTCCACTCCCTCCTCTGAACTCCACAACAAGGCGCCGGGACCACTCTGCCGTTTGTCTTATGGCATCATTGCTCCCCTACTTGCTGCACCCCCAATTAGTCTAGAAGCTCCTCTAGGGCGGCCAGGTCTCGCTCAGAGCAGTGGGAACAGTGCCTTGTGCATTGCTGACATTTGGGATTGAGCTCTTGAGTAAGAAAGTTAAAAGCAAAAGGGGTTACACGGAAGTCTGAGAAAGCAACCTAGTTTTCTTCATTTAGAAAAATAAAACTGAATCTGTTGATTACAGAAACTTTGGAAATAGTGATTAGCCAGACCAAGGTAATTAAAATCATCAGTACTCTACCACTTAGGTAAAAAAGGTTCATCACTTAATCCAGCTTCACGTGGCTAGCTGCTGTGGTTGACGTGAGTCCGCAGAGGACTGTGTTGTGGTTGGTGCCCTCGGTAACCTCACAGACTGGTGGGAAAAGGCAGACACACGAGCTCAGTCCCGCAAGCAACAGGGAGCCGGGACAAGTTCTGAGCAGGACACTGGCGAGACAAAAATATTTAAGGAGTATTTGTCTGACAGCGGTTTGCTGAATTGTGTGAAGAAAAAGAGGCCTGACGCCTAGAGACTGGCCTGGAAGCCATTGCTGGGAGGCCACGCATTTTACTATTTGGCCTTAATTTAAAGACAATGCCATTCACCCAGAGTGATCTCCTCCCCAAGCTACTCACCCCAGGGACTTCCAAGAGTGAGACTTGGAGGATAGCCTTGTCCCCTTCACATTTACTGAGCAACAAGGAGCTCCGAGAGCCCCTCACTGTAGGGGAAGCAGGCAGTGCACTCTTTCTCTCTGTCTCTTTCTGTCTGACTGGTTGGGCTCCCAGGCCACAGTACAGAACCCGAGTCCCAAGGAACGTATCTTTAACCCGCAAGTCAGCCAGTGGGTGTCCACGTTAAGAAATGTCTCAGAGAATCTTCCTAGGTCTGTCACTGTTATCCTCCAAGAAATTTAGACTTTCTTAAAAATCTGGATGCTCCTGGTCAGAAAAGCATAGAACCAAAGACATTTTTCAAGCTAGAGAAGACATAAAGACCTCTTCTTTATCGATGAGGAAGGAGCCCTGGAGAGGTCATACTTGCCCAAGGCCTTCATATTGTGAGTAAGTGACAGTGGTGGGCCTCAAATTTAGTTTCGGGCTACTTCTACCACAGCCCAGCCTGTAAATGTAAGTTGCTTACAGGCTGGAGGAAATGGCTGAGCCTCTGCACGCCATGGCTGGTGTTGCTGGGGGACCAGCAATGAAGCCCAGGCTCACTGGATTCCTGTCGATTCTTGTGGACATAGAGCAGCGATTTAAAAACAACCAAGAAGCAAACAAACTCAAAACTTAACAAACGGACAAAGACATTACACTCCCGGCAGGCTTTTTTCCCCTTCTGTTTTTTTCAGTTTATTTCAGGAAAGGGGTTTAGGTTTTAATGGCCCAGTAAACTGTGATCTGGTAGGGAAGGATGGGACTAGCGGGCTGTTTTGTTGCCAAAGGTCCTAAGCTCTTCTGACTCTACACCGGGTCCCTCTTATCTTCATGGAGATGTTCAGGTTTCAAAAGACACTGCTGGGAAGGACAAGTACACCACTGGAACTAATCTCAGGAACAGTCAATGGCCATGAGCTCATTTAGAGAGGACACCTCATTGGCTAAAGCCAGCATTTGAGAGGGCTGGCCTACCCTAAACGCCACGGAAGAGTGACCTTTATAATGTCATGTGTGTTGTGGGGGTACCCAGGTGGCAGCTGGCTTTTCATTCTGTGTGGCCACCTAAGCTGCTGGGACATGCGCGTGGGGAAACACTAGCCACAGAGTCAGTGCGCTGTGGTCATTCTTTTCCTATTTATGTATTTGATTGTTTTGATTTGAGCGCATGAACCTAGTTTTGAATGCTGCAAATCGCCCTTTATTAGGCTCTTCTCCCTAGGCTCGTGTGTTGAGGGTATAGCTGCGGAGAGTACACACAAGTTTTTGGAAACAGTAAATTCTCCCGTCTCTCTATCCTTGGGTAAAACGAGAAACACACAGTCTTTTGTGTATCAGTTTACAGAAGCCGATGACTCTATTCACATAGAGCTACGTTAAGCATGTTGGAAGCCTGGAGCAATTTGGCCACGGAGAGTTGTTTTTCAGTTTAGAAGAAAACTCAGCCCCCAAACTAGATAATGTGACATGTTCTATTTTTAATGAGTGTATTTTCCTGTTTCAGCTTAGAGGTGTTGGTTCATCATTTTGATTCTTGACGAAAGGATTCTGCTCAGACTCTCAGCTCCCTGGTGGGTTGGAGTTTTCACAAAGACATCTGCACTGAAGCAAAGGGGATTCATACTGTCCTAGATGGTGTTCACTAGAAGATTTCCCAGACACATCTGTAGCTAGAAGAGTCCCTGTCAGTCTCTACTCCCCAGCTAGGGATGGGCCTGCAGTCCTCACTGCTGGCTCGGGAAAAGTCGGCAGTTATTAAAAAAGAGGGTTCCTGGGGCGCCTGGGTGGCTCAGATGGTTAAGCATCTGCCTTCGGCTCAGGTCATGATCCCAGGGTCCTGGGATCGAGTCCCACATCGGGCTCCTGGCTCAGCAAGGAGCCTGCTTCTCCCTCTCCTGCCTCTCTCCCTGCTCATGCTCTCTCTCTCTCTCTCTCTCTCTCTCTGTATCTCTGTGTCTCAGATGAATAAATAAAATCTTTGAAAAAAAAATAAATAAAAAAGAGGGTTCCTGTCTATCAACAAAGGACCAAGTCTGCTACAGGCAAATGGGCTGTATCCAGTGCTCAGGTATTTCTCTGAGTACCTCCTCCAGCCTGTCCTCACGCTCACTGAGCATTGTGGATAGTGAGGGAGTAAAGAGCCCCAAAGATTGGCCTTGAGGGAGAAAGACATGATGAGAATTCTGATTATAGAAAATCATTTTCAATTTATAATCCATAAGAAATTTACTCCAGACGAGAATTGACTTGAGAGCCCCCCCCCCACATTTCTACTGTCCTTTCTTTTCATTTTCCGCTTCCTGCGGACAACCGGTTATTAAATGGAGGCTATGTGTGTACCTCGGTGACCCAAGTTGCTAGGGATACATCAAGTGCTTCAGCCTGATGCCGCTGAGGGAGGTGTGGGGTATCGCCATAGCCCTTGACTTTTCAGCTTCAGTTAGCAACCCGTCTGGTCCATTTGCGGTTTACCGTGTGTGTGGTCCGAGTGATGGGCGTGCGGGGAGCAGCTCCAGCGTGGGAGCAGCTTGCGGCTGCCTCGTCATTGTGTCTACCAAGCCATCTGGGTCACTGCGTGGGGAGGGGACTCCGTCAGTGAAAGCAGGTAGAGTTGTCAAGTGCAGGTTCCTAGGTTCGTGGAGGGAAACGACGCTTGGCCAATGACTGTTTGTGACTTTAAAGAAAAAAAAAAAGACTATAGAACTTTCACATCTGTCCTTCCAAATCACAGCAGAATGTTTTGCTCATATCCCTTTATTTCTGCCTTTTCTCTGGATTCGGAGGAGTCCTTTTTTTTGCCGGGGTGGGGGGGGGAGTGGAATTTGCCCATCCGGAGAGCAGGAGATCATATTTTTCATTCTATATGCATTTTACTAGCCCTCTGCCTTGTTTCCATGAACATTAAAATCAACAGAACTCCATAACCTAAATTTTGCTTTTACTAAAGAAGTGAACACAGTTGTTATTAGTTGAATTCAAGCAGCTTTTGGTTAGAAACATTATTCTATTATGGCATAAACACAGCAGAAAAAAAAAAAAATCAGATGCCCTAGCACAGCACATGTTTCCCTGGGAGCTTGACAAATATGTTGGCCTCAAAGTAAACAAGCTATATTCTTTTCGACTTGCTGAAGTGCATTAACTCTTTCAGGCCA
Organism: Zalophus californianus; assembly: GCF_009762305.2. Taxonomy (NCBI): domain Eukaryota; kingdom Metazoa; phylum Chordata; class Mammalia; order Carnivora; family Otariidae; genus Zalophus; species Zalophus californianus. The sequence continues at coordinate 13,809,934 of NC_045612.1, forward strand.
CTTGCTGCTAGGCACCCAGAACCCTGCTGGCTTGAGTCCATGGCTTCGAAAACTATCAGTTTCCTGCCAAAGTCTGGCTCTGAGACTGAAAAAGGCAAATTTAGACTCCATGCTGCATTTTTTAGGCAAGTATTTATTTAGCGCCTGTTCAAGCCAAAGATAGTGCTAAGGACTGGAAATATACAGAGAGGTAGAAAACAGGGGTAGCCCCTGCCTTCAAGAGCTTTCAAGCTGTTGAGAAGATTGAACACACGCACGCGTGCACACAGGCGCACACACAGCTAGGGCGGGGGAAATAATAGTTCATGACAGTATATGCCTGAGGATCAGCACGAATGGTGTGGACCACACAGTCGCTGTAGAGTAGTTTAGGGAAAGGAGGTCATCACTGTGGTCACAGAGCCAGGGAAGGAGCTCTGGCAAAATGGAGCTTGAACTGGACTAAGGAGAACGGGGAGAATATTGTACACACACAGCAGAGGGAGTCATGACGTTGCCCAACGAAGGCAAGTAGTTGTCGAGGGCCTCTTACTTGCTAAATGCTAGGGGCAGCGCGAGGAATAAGCCAGGCATTGTCTGGGCTATCGGGGGCTTATCCTTCAGTAGGAAGACAATTGTTTTAATTATATTTTACTGACTGAGGATTACAGATGTGCAAAGTGCTGTAAATAAGTTGAGAATCCATGATAAACTGCTTCAATAAAAGAGGTGATCAGACTGGAGGAGGCTGTGAGTATAGCCTTCCCTGGATCCTGTGGCTTGATCTAGGAACTGGAAGGTCAAGGACCAAGATTACTTGTTCTGTCATCTCGGGTCATATAGACATTCATTACTGCTTCTAACAGCACTTTATCTCTTCTCCCTCTTCCCTACACTAAACACACACACACACACACACAAACGAGTTTTGTTTTGTTTTTTTTGTTTTTCTGCTTTCACACACTTATGGCCACATCAGCCTCAACTTTAAATCCACTTCCTAGTTCCAGGATCCAGCTGGGATGGGCCAGAAGTCCTGTGTTCCAGTGTCGAAGTGGCTTCACGCAGATCAGCTGTCCCAATCAGCTATGCCTAGTGGGGCAAGTCACATGATCTTGAGACGAGAGCAAGAGAAATGATTGCCTTCCAGGGGCAGTCACTGCTGGGGGAGAGAGCCGAAGCCCAAGCGAGGCCTACTGTATGACCAGAACGTGTATGTTGGATAAACAGTGGGGTGACTACTGTCACTGAAAACCAGGCTTGCTGTGGTGCGAAGTGGTGAGAGGTGGTGAGAATGTAGACTGGAAAGACAGTAGAGTGGGCCTGTGTGTTAAGAGATCATTTTCATGTGGAAGAGGGAAGTCTTTGTGTCTCATTGGTATTGAAGCATATTCTGACTGCCCAACGCGCAGAGAGACCATGGAGAAAAATCCTGCCCTGGCTGGGGAGTTGTGCACCTGGAGTAAGCCTTTTCTAAGATGGCTTCCCAGCGTATGGGTCTTTGATCTGAGGCTCCTGCAGATTCTTCTCTGAGAGAAATTTTAGTGATGTTTCTCTCCCCACAGGGAGTGTGGTGTCCTCTGGGGATCAGGAGACTCTGAGGAGGTGCTAGTACCCTTGAGTTTGGCCTTCTACCTTCCTAGAGCCCTGTGCCAACACCTTCCCACAAGAGGACTGTGTCCTTCAGAGACAGAAATGGAAGCGATTCAAAACTCTCCTGTGCTTCCCTCCCTGTCTAGATGTCATGCTGTACACCTATGTAATAGCATACAAACCATTTTTCTTGGAGACGCCCCCTTCCCAAACTCAGGTCAGTTTTTTGTATTATGCTTCTTGCTCACCCTAGAATATTTCAATTACTTATTTAATTTGAGCATTTATAAACTATAGCTGTATAAAATTTTAATATAGAAATTAGAATGTTTGCTCATTATGGGAAATTCAGGAAAGCACACAAAGTGCCTGTAACTCTCAACACCAAAGGAAGATCAAGGTGGCGTTTTGTTATATTTCTTTCCATTATTTCATACATGCAGCGTATTATTTAAAAGAAAATGGTAACAATGTAGTACATTACAGTTTCTCATCCACTTTTTTCTGTAGTATATAATGAGCATTCCTCCATGTGAGCACATATTCCTGGTGGTTATAGAGTGGTCCAGAAATATCTTGAAATATTTACTTATTTGGAAGAATGTAACTGTCAGCTTTCCCCCTCCCAGATACCAATGCAAATACATATCTTCACGTGGAAACATGTGACCACATCTCTGTTTCCTTCATCCAGCTTTCAAGAACTGAGTTTACCAGGGGAAAGGAAGTGAAATGTTGAGGTCTTATTACATAATTCCAAATTGCTTGCTAGAAAGAGTGTACCAACTTATACTCATGGGAACGGCTGACCTGCTTGGTTCTTTCTGGTGCTGTGGAGTAGTGTGGCTTGTGATCTGTATCTGCCTCGTAGCGGGAAAGCTTCTCCAGAGTAGGGACTGTGACATCCACTTCTTTTTTAGTGCTGAACATGTATCCGGCCCGATATGCATGTGTGTTGAATAAACCCCAGTCAAAAGGGAAGGTGCTAAGATCTGTTAGGATGACGTGAGATTTGCTCCAGGTGTGTGGGGAAATCAAGGGGCAATTCCTTTAAGCCAGTGTAGGAAGAAGCAGCAGAGGAACGGGACTGAAGAGTGAAGGAGTAGTGAGCAATGGTGTGTTAGGCGCATTGGAACTGAATCTGAGCAAATAGGGGCAGGGAGAGAAACCTCTTAACGATACAGCTGGTCTACTCCATGCAGCAGATCCCAGGTGACTGCACAAGAGACTGTGAATTGTCTCGGTATAAAAATCAGTAGATCGATCCCTGGACCCCAGTTGGATGGGTCTGAGGGTCCCCAGAGCCTAGGACAAAGTAAGGCTGGATAGGGTCTGGGGAGACCAGGTTGTAATAATAAAAGTCAGATTTTTATATTTGTTCATGGATTCAGTCATCCATTTAACGAATATTTTTTTGAATCAGCACCCTTTTCACAGTGGGGATGCCTTCTTTGAACATGGCACTGGGACTCTCCCATTCTGGTAGTTTGTTCAAATGCATTAGGTAGGGAAGCTGGTTTGAGGTTTGCACTCTGGGCCTAAAGGAATCAACTTGGCTTTCTAAGAGACCGACTGAACCAGACTCATTCACTCTTCTTTGGCCACAGAGGCCTCCTTGTTGCTCTTCAGAAATTCGAGGTGCGTTCCTTCCTGAGGGCCTTGGCACTGAGCCTTTGTTCCTTGGATGTGGAATGGGCTTTTCTCAGATACCCACTGGATCAAATCCTTCATCTCATTCAGGTCTTTGCTCATCTCTTACAATGTCAGTCAGGCCTGCATTGACCATTCTGTTGAAAAGCACAATCTATTTAAAACCCTCAGCTCTGGCACTCCTGATCCCCCTAATTCTGCTCCCATTTTCCTTTTTTCATCAAATTATACTACTTATTATACTGTATAATTTACTTTTTTATTATGCTGATTGCTTATTGTCTGTTTCCCCCCACTTCATGAAAGCAAGGATCTTTGTCTGTTTTGGTCATGCTGTACTTCTGAAGTCCACGCGGTGTCTCACACATAGCAGGGAATCATTATATATTTGTGGGATGAATAGCTGATCATGTGATTGGCAGGCGACATTGAAGAGGAATTTGGAAGAGCAGGGGAGGAAATCCTCCATCCCCTGGACCTGTGGGCTTGCACTCCAGATCAAAGTCTGATGAAACACCCTCCTCTATTTCTTGGGGGTAGTGGTAAGATCAGCAGGCAGATAGGATAAAGCCGGGGAGAACCTGGGGTTTGAGTGTTCTGGGCAGCTATGTCATGCAGGCCAGAATCTTGCAGCTCTTGAAGGGAAGGGCCTCATCCAAATGTGGAGACCAGATTTCCATGGCTGCTGTTGTAGCTTTTACTACGATCTGAACCTTTCCTTGACCACTTCCCCCTGTGACCAGCGGTCTCAGCAAACAGAGGCTCTCTGCCACTTAGCATTTGCATGACATGTCCCGTAGCCCAACTCTGCCCTGCCTTCGACACCAGGATGCCGGGAGATTATAAGAAAAAGATTGACTAGGGAGAGACTCTTTGAGAAGTGGTGCACAAGCCTCAGGGTGGGGGAGGCAGGGGGCTTCCTGAGCAAGTTTTGAATTCCTTCGTGAATCTTGGGGCTGTTCCTCATCCCTTTTGGGGTGAGGGTAATGGGATGCGGAGAGAGCCACAGCTGGTTTGTGCTGAGTCATACACTTGTATTTGTACTTTGCCTTGCTTCCAAGGCAAATCCAAGGTTGCTTTACAATGACTTGGTTAAAATTAGCACTGCCAGAGAGCTCCTAAAGAGTCTTGTGGAAAGTCTTCCCAAATAAATCAACATGGGCTTTAGTCATCCCCCTTGCTTCTTTCTTCAACTGCAAATGATTTTAATGTGAAGGTGAGCCTGTAAGATGTTTTGTAGTTGCCAGCTTTGAAAATACAGGTTGTGATAAGGCAGAGGGGTAAGGGGAAGGAAGGGGTCACATAGAGGGTCAAATGCCGGCTTGGTCACTAGCTGGCTGTGTGACCTTACCTGAGTTCTTTAACTTCCCTGACATTCATGTGACTCCTAAGTAAAAAAGCAGAGAGGCACTGGCTGTGTAATTAAGTGGAAAAAATATATATGAAGCATGCTTCTTGGCACAGATGGGCCCTAAACAAATGGGAACAGAAATGATAATGATAACTGCTTCCCGTCTATCCTTCAAACAAACATGTCCCAAACCACGCTCCTCACTTCCTGCCCTACTTTCTCATTGAGAGCCGCAACTCCTTGAGTTCTCTGTAGCTCTGGGCGAGCACCATTCTCTCCGACGCCATGATGGCTCATCACTTCCTTTCTATCACCACTGCCAGAACTCTAGTTCTGCCTCTCATCACTTCATACAGTAGTTTACCAGTAGTTTTTCTTGACTTCCTCCCTACCTCAGGCACTTGGAAGTTTACCTACTAGCATGGTCCAGAGCCCCTGGTTAGGATGCCCCGTAGGGTTTCCATCCTATTTGGCTTGCTGGGTATGTATTTGAGTTATTTGGGAATAGTACAGTACTATGTGTCTTTCAAGGACAGAGACTCGCTTTTACATTCTGCTTCCCAACCTTTTGACCCAGGCTGGCACCGAGTTGGTACTGTGTAAAGACTGGCTAGAATTAAAATATATGGGAGGCTGGGACCAACGTGTCCCAAGGATGTGTTAAATATGACTACCATATTTATTTCTTTATATCTGTCTATCTATCATCTGCTTGCTGCTTGCATTGTTGCCTGTTTTACTCCCGTGGCATGTCGGACAGAAGAAGATGCCTGTAGAGCTCATCATGCCCCAAGTCATGCCTCCAAGAGAACAGGGACCACATCTTTGTTATCATTCATTGCTATGTCCCCAGCAGAGAGCCTAGTGCTGCTGGTGATCATCATCTTTTCCAAATGTGAGAAAATCCTTCCTGAAAACAAAGTCAACACAAAGAAAAGCTGAGATACAGAGAAGAGAGGAAGAGAACTGTTGACATTGCTCAAACCCTCAGATCCTGTCATGCCTGAAGCCAACTTGAATACCCCGCTGAGATGCCCCATTTGTGAGCCAATCCATTCCTATTGTTATGAAAGCTAATTTGAGTGATGTCCCTGTCATTTGCAATCAAAAGAGGACTGACTAATACACCCTCTCTCCTCTACCTCATAAAAAGCTTTGGGAAAATCAAAAGGAACTTTTCATCAGCAAAAAGTTGTAAGTTCTGGTGTTAAAGTCTCTCCATGGGTATCTTTTTCTGCCTTGATCAATTCAGGAAATCAGAGATAGTGATGCCACTGGAGACAGAATGTCTTGGTAATGGGCTAAGGAGCACCTGAGGTAGTGGGGAGGTTTGCTTCTTTAGATAAAAGAAGTGACATTTGAGCTGACATCTGAATGACAAGAAGCTGCCAGACATGTGCTTGTCTAGAGGAAGCACGTTCCAGGTAGAGGAAGCAGCAAGTGCAAAGGCCCAGAGACAGGAAATAGCTCGGTGTTGGTCTGAGAACTCTGCGGAAGGTCCATGCGGCTAGAGCTTTGTGAAAGGGGAGATGGATGGGAATGGAGAGGAAGCCAAGGGTCACGTGCATCTTTCAGGAGAAGGCATGATTTGGCAAATGCTGAGTAGCCCGGACATCTACCCCGTCTCATATGAGACAGGAGTAAAAATTGGCAACCCCAAAGACAGTAAGGAAGGCCTGCGTTCATTTGATAACATCACCCGGTGGCTGGCCTGGCTGGCACTGTGTTGTTCAGTCTATCTGTGCAAGATGGTTTCTGCAAGGTTGTAGGAGCAAATCAATTGCTGTACTACCAACCTAAAAAAGTCAGTGAGTCATCCTTCTGTTTTGATCATATAGTTAAATATATTCTGTTTGATCCTTTAGTAAGTTAGCAGAGCTGGGAATAAATGACTCAGGTTGGAGAAATAAACTAACCTCTCACATTCACTAGGGCTTAATTTAGTGATTGCCTCCTCGTTGCCCTAGATGGGCCAGTAGTAGTACACCCGATCTCAGTGTGAGCACCTTACTTTCAGAATTTTGCTTGGCTTCCAAAGGGCAGTACCATCAAATATGAACTCATAAACATTAATAAATTGGTATTATGAAGCTCATCATACTTCAAATGTGCTGGTGATTTAATAGAATGTGAATATAATAGAAACGTATTTTTCTTTTTAAGTCCTGGGACATTATGCTCGCAAAATACCTTGAAATCATGTTTATTCCCTGGCGCTGAAAGCGTCCCTAAATCATTTATGTGCGCATGTTCTGAATAAGGAGACTGCCATTTAAGGAGTTGCAGAGCAACTTAGTTCACCTTAATTTAACGAACATATATGAAGCGTTTGGTATGGATTTGCAGTCCCGACAGAAGACTCTTCTGTCTTCTGGAGAATGATTGGATTGGGGGCGGGGCAAGAAATGAAGCAGGGAGTCCTATTTATTTTATTTTATTTTATTTTATTTTATTTTATTTTATTTTATTTTATTTTATTTTATTCTATTTTATTTTATTATGTTAATCACCATACATTACATCATTAGTTTTTGATGAGTGTTCCATGATTCATTGTTTGCATACAACACTCAGTGCTCCATGCAGTAAGTGCCCTCTTTAATACCCATCACCAGGCTAACCCATCCCCCCACGCCCTCCCCTCTAGAACCCTCAGTTTGTTTCTCAGAGTCCATAGTCTCTCATGGTTCGTCTCCCCCTCCGATTTCCCCTGCTTCATTTTTCCCTTCCTACTATCTTCTTCTTCTTCTTTTTTTTTTTTAACATATAATGTATTATTTGTTTCAGAGGTAGAGGTCTGTGATTCATCAGTCTTACACAATTCATAGCACTCACCATAGCACATACCCTCCCCAGTGTCTATCACCCAGCCACCCCATCTCTCCCAACCCCCACCACTCCAGCAACCCTCAGTTTGTTCCTGAGATTAAGAATTCCTCATATCAGTGAGATCATATGATGCGTGTCTTTCTCTGACTTACTTCGCTTAGCTTAATACCCTCTAGTTCCATCCACGTTGTTGCAAATGGCAAGATTTCATTTTTTTGATGGCTGCATAATATTCCTGTGTGTGTGTGTGTGTGTATCTTCTTTATCCATTCATCTGTTGATGGACATCTTGGCTCTTTCCATAGTTTGGCTATTGTGGACATTGCAGCTATAAACATTGGGGTGCACGTAACCCTTTGGATCATTACATTTGTATCTTTGGGGTAAATACCCAGTAGTGCAACTGGGTTGTGGGGTAGCTCTATTTTCAACTTTTTGAGGAAGCTCCATACTGTTTTCCAGAGTGGCTGCACCAGCTTGCATTCCCACCAACAGTGTAGGAAGGTTCCCCTTTCTCCGCATCCCCACCAACATCTGTCATTTCTTGACTTGTTCATTTTAGCCATTCTGACTGGTGTGAGGTGGTATCTCATTGAGGTTTGGATTTGGATTTCCCTGATGCCGGGCGATGCTGAGCACTTTTTCATGTGTCTGTTGGCCATTTGGATGTCTTCTTTGGAAAAATGTCTGTTCATGTCTTCTGCCCATTTCGTGATTGGATCATCTGTTCTTTGGGTGTTGAGTTTGATAAGTTCTTTATAGATTTTGGATACTAGCCCTTGATCTGATATGTCATTTGCAAATATCTTCTCCCATTCGGTCAGTTGTCCTTTGGTTTTGTGGACTGTTTCCTTTGCTGTGCAAAAGCTTTTTATCTTGATGAAGTCCCAATAGTTCATTTTTGCCCTGGCTTCCCTTGCCTTTGGCAATGTTTCTAGGAAGAAGTTGCTGCGGCCGAGGTCGAAGAGGTTGCTGCCTGTGTTCTCCTCTAGGATTTTGACGGACTCCTGTCTCACCTTTAGGTCTTTCATCCATTTTGAGCTTATTTTTGTGTGTGGTGTAAGGAAATGGTCCAGTTTCATTCTTCTGCATGTGGCTGTTCAGTTTTCCCAATACCATTTGTTGAAGAGACTGTCTTTTTTCCATTGGACATTCTTTCCTGCTTTGTCAAAGATGAGTTGACCATAGAGTTGAGGGTCCATTTCTGGGCTCTCTATTTTGTTCCATTGATCTATGTGTCTGTTTTTGTGCCAGTACCATACTGTCTTGATGATTACAGCTTTGTAATAGAGCTTGAAGTCCGGAATTGTGATGCCACCAGCTTTGCTTTTCTTTTTCAACATTCCTCCGGCTATTTGGGGTCTTTTCTGGTTCCATACAAATTTTAGGATTATTTGTTCCATTTCTTTGAAAAAAGTGGATAGTATTTTGATAGGGCTTACATTAAATGTGTAGATTGCTCTAGGTAGCATTGACACCTTCACAATGTTTGTTCTTCCAATCCATGAGCATGGAACGTTTTTCCATTTCTTTGGGTCTTCCTCAATTTCTTTCATGAGTGTTTTATAGTTTTCTGAGTACAGATTCTTTGCCTCTTTGGTTAGATTTATTCCTAGGTATCTTATGGTTTTGGGTGCAGTTATAAATGGGATTGACTCCTTAATCCCTCTTTCTTCTGTCTCGTTGTTGGTGTATATAAATGCAGCTGATTTCTGTGCATTGATTTTATATCCTGCCACTTTACTGAATTTCTGTATGAGTTCTAGCCGTTTTGGGGTGGAGTCTTTTGGATTTCCCACATAAAGTATCATCATCTGCAAAGAGTGAGAGTTTGACTTCTTCTTTGCCAATTCGGATGCCTTTGATTTCTTTTTGTTGTCTGATTGCTGTGGCTAGGACTTCTAATACTATGTTGAATAGCAGTGGTGATAGTGGACCTCCCTGCCGTTTTCCTGACCTTAGGGGGAAAGCTCTCAGGTTTTCCCCAATGAGAAGGATATTCGCTGTGGGTTTTTCATAGATGGCTTTTATGATATTGAGGTATGTACCCTCTATCCCTACATTCTGAAGAGTTTTAATCAAGAAAAGATACTGTATTTTGTCAAATGCTTTTTCTGCAGAAGCAGGGAGTCCTATTAAGAAACACTTCCGGTTGGGATGCCTGTGTGGTTCAGTCGTTAAGCATCTGCCTTCGGCTCAGGTCGTGATTCCGGGTCCTGGGATAGAGCCCCATATCGGGCTCCCTGCTCTGCTGGAGGCCTGTTTCTCCCTCTCCCACTCCACCTGCTTGTATTCCATCTCCCTCTGTCAAACAAATAAATAAAATCTTAAAAAGAAGAAGAAACACTTCCGGTCCTCTGGGGAAGAGAAAATATTTGCGTGAGCTGCAAAAGTTGACAGTGGAGGTGGTAAGTGGACCGATAGAGATATTTAGGGGCTAACCTATTAGGGCTTGGTGACAGATTAGATGGGGAAATAGGGAGCGATGGGAATCAAGTGTGTGTCTGTGGAGTCAACAGACCAGGGAAAATGATGGTACTTAGGTCGACTTGGGAACATTTGAGGAAATCTAGTTGGGAAGATGCTGCCTAGTGGACACATGGAAGGCAGGTCTAGAGCTGAACATCAGGTTAAGTCTTGAAGACGCAGCATTGGAGATTACCCCCCCTCAAAGATGGTTGCTAAAGCCATGGAAATGGATGGGCTCATCCCACAAGGAAATGCAGAGAGACGAGAATTCCCACAGATTGAGGCTTGCAGAGTTCTACACAGGCCACCCTCCATGACTTTCCCCATGAGGTCCTTCTTGATTTGGGGTTCAAGCCTTATACTATGGAAGAGGGAAATTTATGGGAACATTCACATTTTGCCACTGGAAGCCTGTTTGATGGCTGAATCATGGACCTTAAACACTGAGTATAAACATTGCTTCCACCGAAGATACAGTTAGGAATCTCTAATTTAACGTTTAAGTAGCATTAAGTATCTTCAGAAATGAGAAGTTTCCTGGAGAGGCTCATTTGGAGGCATAGCCAGCAGCAAAATCAGCTGTTGGCATCCTGAGCTGTAGACCAAGATGAGGAACAATAGTGCAGGGATTTTGTATCTTTTTTTTTAAAGTCCACGAGAAAGACCTGGTTGGCCAATTTCTCTGGTTATTTTATGTATATAAGTGTTATCTCCCCAATGACTTTTCAGTTCTTTTGAGGCCTGGGTTCCATCTCATAATTTGGGGATCTTCCCATAGTTCCTAGCACACTACAGGAATAGTGCAGCCACATTCACATATCTCTTGTGGGAAAAACTACATCCCAACAAGTGGAATTGTAAGGGTGGATGGAAAGATCTTTGAAATACCATCAGATTTGTTCACATGCCTGTGTGCAGTATTGCAATCAAGCTGTCCCATATATATTGACTTTCTTCTTATAAATCACAAGATACGTTTCTTAGGCTGAGGCACCAAAAAAAAAAAAAAAAAAAAAAAAAGTCATGTGTAGAAACCATAGCTTCAAGGATTCTTTATAGCTAGCAGTCAGAAATACCAAGGGAATTAGCAGTAACAGAGACGGGAAAGAATAATTGTAATACTTACCCTAAGGAACTTGGTAATAGCATTTCTTATAATACATATCTCATCAACGTAGTCACTAAAGAGGCAGGGCCACTTTGGAGTTAGAAATAATACCATAAAATGAAATAATAAATTTGCAAGGAACTTGATAAATAGCCATAGTATCACCACCTGAGTTCACAGAGTAAAATGCAGCCTTTATGTACTCTGAAGTTCATATTCCACAAGTTCTGTGTGGTAGCAATGATGAGTGGGTGAATGTTCTAAACCAATTGACTTCTTATGACCTGTTAATTCCCTGCAGGAACTTCTGAGACATGATATTGTGGTCAGTAGAGTTTGCTTTTGTTATAAGTCATACTTAATGGTTGGACAGATTGACATTAGCTAATTCTTCAATGTTTTCTATATACCTGGCACTTTGCTATGTGTTCTCTATAGATTACTTCGTTTAGTCCTTAAAATAACCCTATGAAGTAGGTTTTATCATTTGTATGTTTACAGATAAGAAAGCAGAGGGGTAAAGTAATCTGTCTGAGAGCATACAAGAAGTAAGTGGCCGAGCCAGTTCTTGAATCCAGGGCTAAATCTAAGATCCATGCTCATAAGAGCTAGGCTGGGGCACCTGGCTGGCTCAGTTGGTGGAGCATGCAGCTCTTACTCTTGGGGTTGTGGGTTTGTGTCCCACGTTGGGTGTAGAGATTACTTAAAAATAAAATCTTTTTTTAGAAAAAGAGCTAAGCTTACTGCTTACAGAATATATTAACTGCCAGCCATTAATCACATCCGTGCTCTATGCCAGGCATGTTATATCCATTATTTTAATTAATCTTACAAAAATAAATCTCTTTAAGGCAGGGATTATTATGCTGACTTGATTAAAGAGGAAACTGATATTCTGAGAGATTAAGTAATTTTGTCATGGTCACACAGCTAGTCCATGACAGATCTGTGATTTGAAGTTAGATATGTTTTAGTCACTGTACACAAGACTTCCTTGGGTTATCCTTTATAGCCCCACCTGCACCTTCTCCCCTCTCCCTAATCTCTGGCAACAGACCTGCTCTCTCTTTAACCTATGCTTTTTCTCTTACCGCTATTATTTATTATGATCACAAAACAATTCAAACGTAGAGTATTGGTACAGAAAATAATGTTATCTGCTCTTACATGCCTATCAAAAAGATAAAACAAAGTTAACATTTTGTCTACTTTGCCTCTGATCTACCCTCCCCCACTTTTAAAATTATTTTAAAATATTTTATTTTTAAATAATTATAGATTCATAAGGGGTTGTAAAGAAGTGTACCAGGGAAGTCCTGTACACCCTTCCCTAGCTCCTTCCAATGTTAACGTCTTACGCAACTATAGTGCAATATCAAAATCATTGGCACAATCCTTAGAGCTTATTCAGATTTCACCAGTTATACATGCACTTCTGTGTGTGTGTGTGTGTGTGTGTGTGTGTGGTTCTTTTTTTTTTTAAGCCCAAGGTTTGAACTCACAACCCTGAGATCAGGACCCGAACCAAGATCAAGTCGGATGCTCAACCGACTAAGCCACCCAGGCGCCCCTGTGTGTATGTAGTTATATGTAATTCCGTCTTCTGTGTAGCCTTGTGTAACCACCACCACAGTTAACATACTCCACTATGCACAAGACTTTCCTGTGTTCCTCCTTTCTAGACATACCCATCCCCTCTCCCCCTCCCTCATCTCTGGCAACTAACCTGTTCTCCATATTTATAATTATGTTATTTCACAAATGTTACATAAAAGGAATCATACAGTATGTAATCTTCCGAGATTGGCTTCTTTCACTCAGCATAGTTTTTTTTTTTTTTTTAAGATTTATTTATTTATTTATTTGAGAGAGAGAGTGAAAGAGAGAGAGCACAAGTGAGGTGAGGGGCAGACAGAGAAGGTACCGATGTGGGGCTCAATACCAGGACTCTGGGATCGTGACCTGGGCCAAAGGGAGACCCTCAACCGACTGAGCCACCCAGGGGCCCCTCAGCAGAGTTTTCTTGAAATTTGTCCAAGTTGTTGCACGTAGCGTGCTGTGGTATGTTGTACCACAGTTTAACCAGTTATCCATGGAAGGATATTTGGATGATTTACGGTGTTTTGAAAATAAATCTTCATTTCTCTGGGTTAAATGCCTGAGAGTGCAGTTGCTAGGTTGTATGGTCTAGTCCATTTTCAGTTTTGAAAGGCACTTCCAAACTGTTTTCTGGAGTGGCTGAACCTTCTCCCTCTTGTTAACTTGCATTTTCAAGATTATATTGGAAGTAGAACATCTTTTTATATGTTCCTGGCCATTAGGGCTTTCTTTTCCTTGCAATTCATATTATCTGCCCACTTTTTTCTGATGACCTTTTTGGCCCTTTTCTTACTGACTTGTTGAAGTTCTTTATTTATTGTTAATAGTAATCCTTTTTTTGGTTAAATATTACAAATGCTTTCTGATCTGTAACCTGTCGAGGTAATTTGTTCATGGTGTCTTTTTTTATGTACACATTTTACATTTTAATATAGTCATATTTATCATTCTTTACCTTTATGATTTGTGGGTTTTGTGGTCTTAAATAAGAAATCCATTTGCACTTTATTCATAAGTACACCTGTTAGAGTCTCAAACAGTCTCTTGGCTCTTAATTTATACACAGTACTAACACTCCTGCTGAACCAATTTTGAAGCACCTCACACAGTAGAAGCAGTACATTGGAAGTCGTAGGGAAATTCTATCAACAGATACTCTGATAACAGCAAATAATGATTTTTCAGCACATCTCAATTAATTGTACTATCTGCAGCCAGTCGTTCACTTTCATTCATCCTTCAGGACTTCACTTAAATACCTACTCCTCTGAGAAGACTCCCTTGACACTTCTCAAGTCTTGTTCCGAGCTCTTTATGTTCCAGTGTCATCCTATGCTACCCTCATTATAGCATTTCTCACACTGCAGTGTAACTGTACATTGACTCACCTGTATCCCCCACATGGCATTGGGTCCATGAGAAAAGAGATTGTGCTTGTCTGTCTAACAGATGCATCCCTCAGTATAGTGTCTGGTCCCATGGTAAGTGATCAGTGACTTTTATTGAATGTGGGGATGAGGGAGATTCATTTAAAATAAGCAAACATCAGACCCCACGAAGCATAGTGGCTGAGTGCACTTCATGCAGAGGCATTTGCTTCTGATCCAGGACTTCTTTTCTCCTGGGAGAAACAGGCAGCCTGGCCAGAGCAGTGTGGGCTGAGATGCTTAGGGTAGAGAACAGGGTCTGGGCGTCGTCGGCTGTGGTGTGAGAGGTTTCGCACTCATGGCAGTGGGGGGGCCTTGGTAATGGAAGGGGTCGGTGAAGTTAAACAGTGAAGGAAATCCAGAGAGAACATGTATGAACAAGAAGCTTCAGTGCCAAGAGCTAGAGCTACACGAAAATAATAGTGAAGAACAAGTAGACGGGGACTCTTACATTCTTTGTGTGTGTGTGTGTGTGTGTGTGTGTGCGCGCGCGCGTGCGTGTGTGTGTGTGCGCGCGCGTGCTCTGTTTAATGAGACAGAGAAGTGTGTCCGTTGTTTTGGAAAGGTTTTGCTCAGAGATGTTGAAACCATCTGGGGGTTTGGTTTCCCTCCCCCATCAGATACAGACGCAGAGACACAGACATGTGTTCTTTCCAAGGGAGATGGGTCAGACCTTATAAAACTCCCGGCAGCTCCTTATTTCAGATGACGTGATCATGTACTTGCCTTCCGGCCTCATTGTAACTCATGAAAATTGCTCCGCTGGCAAGCAAGGAGAAAATAGGACCTCTTTTTCAGTCCCTCCTGCTGCTCTGGGGCTCCGACTGCCATTGTGAAGTGAGAAAACGCTTCTTAATTAGAGAGCTGGAAGCCGGATCTCATGTCATGGCAACCTGTTGCAGATGAAACACACACTCCCAGATGCTGCCGGGAGCAAAATATGCCCAGAGCCAGGCAACTTAAAAGGAAAAACAGGAAAATAAATAGCAAAATTCAAGAACGCCTGAGACAGGATGAACACAATTTGATAATTGTTACTGAGCTGGAGGCGGTTGTCCATAAGTGAACTATCATTTGGAATTTGTGCTAAATTATAGGAAAGTGAATTCCCTGAAACAGGACTTGCCGCTCAAAAAGTAAAGTGAAGGTGCGGGAGGCTCGCAGCTAGACATGCATTTATGTAAGTCTTAGACTGCTTGGTTAGTTGGTATAATGCTGCTCCTTTTTTTTTTCTTGATTTCACTTTATTCCTGCATAATTAGCAGTGCTTTTTGAAGCCACTGCACAACGATAGTCAGAGTCAGCTTCCAAAAAATCTTTTACATTTTGTACTTTCTCTTCTGTTCTTCCTTTCTCTCCTTCACTCTTGTTCCCCCCACCCCCCCTTTTTTTTTTGTAATTTAAGAACTACCGGGTTTAGTAAAAGAGCTTTGGTCCAGAAGCTAGAACACATTGGCTGTAGTCATAACTCTGCCCCCAACTCACTCTGTGAACTTGGGCAAATCCCTTCTCCTATGGAGAAATCAGTATCCCCATGTATACAAAGAGAGGACTGGATAACTTGATCTCTAAAGTTCCTTCTGCTTCTGCTCATACTGGTCTCATTGAAATATGATTGCTGCTCAATTGGGTATTGATGCGATGCCTGAACAAGCAGTAATATCATCCTCCTCACTGACACCACTTTTTTAAAGCAATCAATTTGTCAAAAATGAGTTAGTGTGTTCTGCATGCTTCATATTAATATTTCTATTAGTGATATCTCTGTCCACATCAGAAATAGGAATTCATAATCAATGCGATACACTGCCAGCTAGCCCTTCTCTGACTCATTGCTGCCCCCTTCTGATGGTGGTCTGTTAGAATGTGGACCCTTTCTTCGCAGTGTAGTCCAAACACCCCTGCAAACTTCCTTGCGTTATGAAGCCGGTTTTTTTTGTGAGCTAGTCGACCCACATCGGAGATTTCAAATGAGTTTTCTTCACTTGCCGGCTGTGGTCAATTGGTGAAAGATGCCAGGAGTCTGTAGTCAGAAGCATTGTGAGGACTGTTTGGTCACTGGGGACTTAGAACGGTCAGAGTGGCTGATGTGTTAGGAATTTGCCATCCCAGACCTGGCATGAGATTTTCAAGTCACCTCCTGCTGTCTGGCAATTGACTCACTGGAGATTATGGAGCAGACGTTGCTCTACGATCGATAGGCCTCCCAACGCTCTGGAGGCACCTTTGTGCGGCACCAGCAGGACCAATTGGGGAAAATTACCCAAACGTCATAGAGCTACTTGCTGTTCACACTTTGCAGCTTCTTGGACCCAGGACAAAAACGAATTTATAGAAGTATTTGCTGTGAAATGGATAACAAGGAAGTGTGATCCGTGAGGGTGCTTGAACCAGGAAGAAATTGGAGAAACCAAAACAGTTCACCATGGAAATGCAGCCATCATGTTTTCTATGCATACTCTAGGCTAGGCATTTGGAAAGGCGCTTTACATTATAGCTAATCCTCGTGGCAAGCCTTTGACAGAGGTACAGAAGTTTTAAGTAGCTTCCCAAAGTTCACACGGCAAGTAATGAGTATCTTTGCTTCTCTCAGAGTGTGCAGAAATTGATGACAATGATGAAGAGCTGCCCATGAACTCATCAACTTGAATCCCTGAGGATTTGGAATTCCTCACCTGTAGATCCTTTCCAACAGTGAAAGAGATGATAAGACACAAGCTCCCGTTGAGGCTTTAGCGGATCAATAAATGATACCCCTTCATTCTCCATCCAAGCTCTGAAGAAAATGAGAAATAGTAGTGAGGCAGATGGATATGAACATTTCACCTTGATTTTTGATAAAACTATTTAGAGATCATGGCTTAGGTCCCTGGCAAGCAGACCAGAATACACGTGTTCCTTCAAGCAAGCAGATTCCAAGAGAAAGGAGGGAGCTGAACTGAGTTTGCCCAGTTCCTTCTTCCAAACTTATAAAATAGACTGGTTACTCAGTCCCTGGCCGGGGGGGGAGGGGGGTGTGAGTGAGCTAGTAGAAAGAGGCCAAGAGTGTTATACTGCAAGCAATCCTTCCACATGGGATCAATGAAGATGGCAGAAGACATTTCCCCTAGTAGGTACAGAGTGCACAGTTGAATGGCTGAATGGCATGGGGTCAGTCACAGGGAAGTCTAGTTATCCAGACCAGAACCAAGAAGTATAGTCCTTACTTTGAGAATCTTCTAGGGTGGCCAGATGGGTGGACGAAGCAAGAAATCTTAGTGTATAACTCCTAATAAATGACTCTGAGTAGCAGTTGTTTTTATTTTTTTTTAAGATTTTTTTAAATTTTTATTTATTTGACAGAGAGAGACAGCGAGAGAGGAAACACAAACAGGGGGAGTGGGAGAGGGAGAAGCAGGCTTCCCGCTGAGCGGGGAGCCCGATGCGGGGCTCGATCCTAGGACCCTGGGATCACGACCTGAGCCGAAGGCAGATGCTTAATGATTGAGCCACCCAGGCACCCCTGAGTAGCAGTTTTAACATGACATCCTTCGGTGAGCGTCTCTAGCCAGCTCACCAAGTGTCCCTCCTCGTCATAGACAGTAGAATCCTACTGCTGCCTCAGCAATGCTCTAGCCCCCCCCCCACCCCCCACCCCAGGGCAGAGACAGGCCTAGCAAAGCCTCACAACTACCGCTCTTCCCAGACCTATTGGCTTTATAGTAGACAGGGTTATGTAGTGATGACGGCAGGGGTTGGGGAGAGCCAGTCATGGGCCTGGGGATAATGATAAGGGTCTTAAGTCAGCTTCTTCCTGAAGTAGACCCTGAGACAGGACTTGAGCTCAAGCGGTTTACTTGGGAGGTGATTCCAGGAAGCACCATTATTGGAGTAGGGAGGTTTAGGACAGGGAAGCAAGGAAATGTAAGCTAATACATAGTACATTATTTAGGAGATTCCAACTGCAGGCTTCTGGGGTTCATAGGAGTTGTGCAGAACATGCCTCAAGTTTTAAGAAACTAGAGTATTTATTCACCAATTCCTGTGTGTTAAGGGCTGCTCCTAGAAACGTTGACTCCCTGGCAATCACTAACTCTCCAGCCTAGCCCAAGCCCAGGCTGAGCAAGTCCCTGTGGTCAGAGAGTACACTCTGGCTGGCAGAAACTGCAGATGTGTGAAGTAGGAAGCTGTCCATGTGTACGGGAACAGGGAGCGCCAAGGGGATATGGGTAGGGTAGACACAGCACAGCACTTGCTATGAGACCAGATGGACCCGACCTGGCGGGTTTTCTAAGGGGATTAACCAAGCCTTTGCTTAGAACAGCTGTCCCACTACTTCCGCTCCTCTGCAAGGAGCTCTCATCAGGACTGTCCCAACCTGAGCATGAGGTTTGGTGGTATGTGTGTGTGTGTGGGGGGGGGGGGGTCCAAATACGAAAGATTATTGTTTCCTTCTTTCTTTTATTTTTTTGTTTGTAAGGCAAGAAAGGTCCAAGAGAGGCTCAGAAACAGTAGCAAGGTCTTGGCTTTACAAAAGCTTTGGAAACCATTAGTGGGTTTAGAAGCTGTCAACATGCTGTCAGACAGATGGGTTTTAAAGAAAAAGGGCAGAGATAAATGTATCCTGAGCCATGGATGCCCCCGCCCTACTGTCTAGGGAGGCTGAGAAAGAATGTGTAGCATAAGGAGCTAGGCTTTATTCTTTGCATATGGGGAAAGGAACCAGCAGAGGCCAGGAAGTTGGCCTACATCACAGTGTGGGATACCTGCAAAATAATGGCAGCAAGAAGAGTCAAGGAAAGGACTGGCTGAGTATTTGTGTGAAAGGCAGTACCTAGGGACGCCTGGGTGGCTCAGTGGGTAAGTGTCTGCCTTCAGCTCAGGTCATGATCCCAAGGTGCTGGGATCGAGCCCCGCATCGGGCTCCCTGCTCAGCGGGGAGTCTGCTTCTCCCTCTCCCTCTGCTGCCCACCCGCACCCCCTCCCCCCATGCTCTCTGGCGCTCTCTCTCTCTCTCTCTCTCTCTGTCAAATAATTTTTTTTAAAAAGAAAAAGGCAGTGGCTGCTTGGGTGGGGGACAGGATTAGGTCAAACCATCTGGTCCAGTGCCCCTTTACCTGGATCTTAATACTTTCTTGGCCGGTAGCTGCTTGCTCTCCAAGGGACTGGTAGAAGGTGAAGGTGGGGACCTCTCTCAGGAGGAGCCCTAAGACTAAGATCTCAGAGAACTGATGACTGATCTGTACTTAGTGAGATTTGTCAAATGCACATGTGAACTTTCCATGGCTTTCTGTATTTATTTTTAGGCCTGGCAAGAGAGGAATTATCTCAGTGATAACCTTGCTCTCATTAACGAGGCATTAGCTCACCTGGTTTAAGCACAGAACAAATAACACTAACAGGGCAGCAGGGCGAGCCTTCCCTCAGAGTCGGTGTGGATTTAATCCTGGGTTAGGGGCATGTTGCTTCCATTAAGTTATTTCACCCTAGAGTTTTATCTTTGCACCAAAATCCAAAAACAAGCTTTTGAATTCTTCCAATCATTAAGGATTCACAAAAGGGGTCAAATCATATCGGTTTTTTTTTTTTTAAAGGATGATTTTAAAATGCTACTTATTCAATGTGGTAGTTGTTTTTCTGTTTGCATGCTTGCTTGCTTGCTTGCTTGCTTGGTGGGGTTTCCTTCCCACCCTGTTGTTCATCATTGTAACTCTGGGTAATTTAATTCATTATATTTTCACAAGGCCAACAGTAACCCAACTAAATAGTAGAGGCTTTTTCTGCTCAGGTGCAAGAGAAGAAAATCATAACAAGGTCCTGTCCCTAAAAGGGGAATGATGCTGTCTGGTTACAAATGGGTTTTGAGATGATGTAACAAGAACAGTGTTTGCGGTTTATTGCTGTTGGGATCATAGCCTGGGTTTGAATGAGTCGCCTTTGCTAGCAGCTCCTTTCCTCTTCATAGCAGGATAATATAAGAGTGAAAAGCTCATCCTCAGGAAATGTCAGAGCCAAATACCGGCTGCAAGCAGAGGAAGGATCAGGATACTCTCTTCCGGAGACTTGTACGGGGCTCTTTGAGGAGTTCTTCTTCCCTGATGCAGCCGGAGGACTGTCCCTACCTTCTTCGATGCCCCACCACCATTTTGAGTGGGAACTTCAGGGCCAGGCAGAACAGAGCCTGGATGGGACTTCACATCTGACATCTTTTTAGTGACATAAACCCATGGGCTCAAATATAGTTGCTCAACAGAATCACCTGGAAGCCTGTTAAAATGCAGATTCCTGGGCAATGTTTCCAGGATTTGGTGGGTGCTGGGTGGGATCTGGTAGTCTGTGTTCTTTCATCTGCTCCTTGGCTTGCCCAGTCTCGGTCAGTTTGTGTCTGTCCCTTCCTCGAGTCAATTAAATAATAGTGTGTTGGGAGAAGACGTTTTTAACTCTAATTCAGTTATATGTTTCTTCCTTTCCTTCATATGGACAGCTGGCTTGTTGACTAAGATGCCTTCAGAGCCCAAGTTTTTGATGTCAGGATTCTGTTCTCAGATCTGCCTCTGATTTGAAGGATGACCTTTAACATCTCCGTTGTTGAGTCTTTCCCTGTCTTCCGTGTGGGTTTAACCACTCTTGTTTAGCATGCTGAATGCAAGAAGAAAATGACTGTGAAAAGTTCAAAACGTAAACTGTCATGGAAACTTCATAGTGGCAGTAAAACATGTACCCTGTGCAGATGAAGGGGAAGACAGATCAAGGGGATGAAACTGTCCATTCGTCGACGGTGGATCAGTCCGTTTCTCCTTGTCACCTTACATAAAGTGATTTAAGAGGAATTACAGATTTGGGGGCCAAATTTGCCTGGGTTATTATTTTTCATATCAACCCCAAACGTTTTTATAAAATGTGTTGTGCTACTTCTGGGACATAGGCAAAGACCAGTCACTAAGAGAGCAGGAAGTTGTTTGCTCAGTAACCTGGGAGGGGGTGTTACTCCTTAGTAACAGAAGCTGAGTCAAAATGCCCTAGGACCTAGGCACTGCATTCCCCACATCAGCAGGACTGTACGAAGCATCCCCTGTTCTTTCAGGACCCTGTTGGGCTTTTATGTATCCATTTAAGTTGGGTACCTTCTGGGGACAGGGGCCTTTTTCTGGGTGCTTATTATTCTAAGTGTTCCAGGACTTACAGATGTGAGGAATATGCAATCTCTGCTTTGACAAGATCACGGCAATGCTTGGGAAGTTTGGGGTAAATGGAAATTATTAGCTGCCTGTAGTACAGGACAGTGTATGCCCTGGAGATTCAGAGCAGTGAGGGGTCCCAGTGTGTTGGGAGAATGAACAAATACGTCATGGCGGGAGACCTGATTTAAGATGGACTCTGGAATTTAAATAAAATCTTGGAAGAAAAAAAAATAAAGGTGGATTCTGAAAAAACACACGGGATTTGACTAAATCTAGGCATTGGCACTGGAGGAAACAGCTAGCACAATGGCCTGGCAGCGGGCACAGGCGAAGTATATTTGAAATTGTCTTCAAGACCTACTGAAGGATTTTCAGGTTGTCCTAGAAAAAGGGGTAACTTTCCCTTTCTTGGGGAAAAATCAGTTGGGGCTTCTTTTTACTACTTAGTCATCCAAGGACTTGTGAGGCATCACAGCACCTCTCGTGCATTAAAAAAAGGGCCTGGGATGTCAGGGCTTGTGAACTGTGGGAAAAACAAACAGGCCGTCTGTAGGATCCTGGCTAGGATCCGGCAATGGGACAAGTTACCACAAGAGGTCACGAAGTTTAGGAAAGCCAAGCAACCTGCCTCTCTTCCAGCGTAAATGAAAAAGCCTAGGCTTTGGAATCCGATCAACCCCAGATTTCAATCCCGGTTTTGCCACTTAACTTAACCAGTGTTACCCTAGGCAAATGATTTAATAATTAAATATAATGTACATAGTGTAGCTAACATAGCTGGTACCTTAAACTTCAACAAAATTATCTGCCCAAGTCATGTTTGTAGAGGCCAAGTTTCAAAAGAGGGATGGTAGATGCTCACTTGGGTTTCCATGGGGCCACGTCTGTTTCTCTTGCTGTTTTATAATATATTATGTCTCCTTCACAGCTCAGCTCTTTGCTTGGCTTTAGGCAGGATCGGGATGCCCAGTTAAGTGTTCCTGATATGACAGAAAGAAAGACCACACCTTTCAAACTTGTGGTGGCTTTCTCACTTTGGGATTCTTTCAGCTTATGCTCCCATTTTGCTGTGCTTTGACATTCTGGCCCCTCCTTGAACCTTCTGATCTTTCTGGTTTTACCCTCTCTTCATGGGAGCCTGACCATAACCCTCCCAAGGTACCAGTGTTTCCTCTGGGCTAAGCTACCTTAATGCCTTCTTAGATGTACTCCAGTCTTTGCGCGTGGCAAGTATTGCCGGCCAGTCTTACTGACGGTGGTCAAAGGTGACCGACCTGGTCATGGCTGGCAATGACCTGGCCACTCCTGACAGATGATGCCCCTTAGGCAAAGGTAGGAGGGCCTGTGGGTCATAGCTTGATCCAAACACTTGGTCTGTACACTCCAAAGAAGTTGGTGGTCCAGAACGGCTCCCTCGGGTCAGGCTAGCACTTCTTGGCCAGTCTTGAGCTGTCCATGGCACTTCTGAGCAGATTCTAGACCTCATGATAGAATGGGAAGTTGGTGGTGTGAGACTACAAGTACAATAACTTAACTTCATTGTTTTCAGAAATCATTAGATCATGGTACTCTTCCTGCTCATGTACACCCTGATTCACATACATAGCCACCAACTACCCATTAACATACCTAGAAGGTAGTTTTTCCAGGCTTTAGGAAAATGTCCTCATTTAATCTTCGTAAACATGCTGCAAGATAGATTTATTATCTTCATCTTATTGGTGCCCAAATTGGAGTTCAAAGGACTAGTCCAGTGTCATTTAACGAGCAAGTTACAGAGTCACTCACACCAACTGGAAATCCTTCTGTTCTTCTACCACTCTCACCGACTCTGCATGCTATATAAGCCTTGCTATTGTTGGCCCTTATGATAGAAACGTCACGCTAGCACAAAGTTGGGAAGCGATACACTCCCATAGGCTACCCGTGTTCATCAGAATCCGGTGTTAATTTAATGTCCTGAATCTTAAAACATTGAGAGGCTCTCTTTGGGGGCTGAATTGAACTGGGACCGTAAAAAAAAGTCCGGAAGCTTCTTACTGGCATGTCATTCAGTCTTAAAGCCCCAGGAGCCTGCCGTGGGGGCTTCTGTCATCTTTCCCTCTGTCTGGGTTTAGAAGAATTCTCAAATGGGAGGAGCCCAGATCAGGGTGTAATCGCCACCTGCTCTCAACTGGGGATTCTCAGCTTCTTCCACACCCATCCCCAAGCCTTTCAGGCCTCTGGCTCTGGATGGGAGTGGTGGTAGAGGCTTTTGCAGTGCTGCTCATGATCTTCATGCCCCAGGGACTACGGAAAAAGCACAACAACAAATTCTTCTTCTGAGAGACTTTGAACTCCCTGAGTCATGGAGGAAAACCAGATAGAGACAGCTAGAAGCTCTGTGACTCCCGCCCCCCAGCAAACTTAGCTGCCCACAATTTTGTTTCAGCCACAGTCGTAGAGTTGTACTTAGCATGTCCGAGCAGACTGGGTTCAAATGCTGGTACCTACCTGTGTGCTTCTCTGAGCCTGTTTCATCATTCATAAAAAGGGGATAATAATACATATTCCTGTTTAATAGTGTGATTGTCAGGATTAAATGAGATAATTGACGTACTTTGTTATGTATGTTTCTGATGAACACTCCAAGGCAGGATTTGAAATAAACACATTGCTTCAGCTAAAGGCAGATGTTCTTAATAGTTTGTTATTAATCCCACACTTCAAGACCCAGGGTCAGGCTGACTGGGACTCACAAGCGAATGCAGGATAATAGCAACACCTGCTAGCTCTCGGACTGAGTGTCGGAACCCCGCAGAACCGATTAGCTCCTGCAGCACATGGCAACTCTGGTTGGAGTGACTTGGAATAGTGGTAATGTCCCAGCTCCTTAAATTGCCTACTTCTACTAATATTACCCCCCCCAAAAGGTGTTAGCAGCACAGGATGTTACAACTGAAGTCTCCTCCCGTTTCTGCCTCTCCTTTTATAAGTGGGAAAACTAAGGACTCCAAGAAGGGACTGTACTTGTCTTCAAAGTGACACAAATAATAAATGATTAAAATGAGATTCTTTTTAAAAAAAAATTTATTTATTTATTTAGAGAGAGAAAGAGTGGGAGGGAGGAGCAGAGGGAGAAGGAGAGAGAAACTCAAGCAGACACTCAGCTGAGCTCGGTGCCTGACATGGGGCTTCATCTCACGACCCTGAGATCACAACCTGATCTGAAACCAAGAGTCAGATGCTTAACTGACTGTGTTGCCCAGGCACCCCTAAAATGAGATTCTAACCCCAGTCTTTCATCTTATATGATGTCAGCATTCTGATTTAACATGCTTATTAGATAAAATCTGAAAGATACGGAAAATGATAAAGAAGAAAAAAACACCTGTAATCCCACTCCACAGATAAATCCACTATTATCGTTTTGGCACATTTCCTTCCTTTCTGTCTTCTCCCAGTACATTTTCTTCCACCTACTTGAAGACATTAGTAAAACCCAGGCCTTCTGACCTCACGTGCGATGCTTTTCTCAACCATGTCGGGCTGCCTTTGTTTTATAATTTTTTATTTATCCATGTTTTAAAGTAAGCTCTATACCCAACGTGGAGCTCCAGCTCACGACCCCTAGAAGGTGCTAGACTCTCGGGGGAATCCCCCAAAGCTCCTCCCAGCCCTCACCTCAGGGAGCACGATCAGTGGCAGTGGCCACTATCTGAAGTTGGGCCTCTAAGCTGGCCCTCATCCCAGCTGGAAACCAGAG
The DNA here is from genome assembly GCF_009762305.2 of Zalophus californianus. Taxonomy (NCBI): domain Eukaryota; kingdom Metazoa; phylum Chordata; class Mammalia; order Carnivora; family Otariidae; genus Zalophus; species Zalophus californianus. The sequence continues at coordinate 13,834,844 of NC_045612.1, forward strand.
CAGAAAATGAAAAGTCCACAGGGGATGCTTCGTACAGTCCTGCTGATGTGGGCAATGCAATGCCTGGGTCCTAGGGCATTTTGACTCAGCTTCTGTTTTCTCCCAAGCTTGACTTACCGGAACTTCGGCTGCAGCGTGCGCTTTAACTCCCGTCTCTTCTCAGCGCACAGTCTTGTTATCAGTCTGTTCAGGGACTGGGGATTGGGGGGGGGGGTTGTTGGCGGAGGGCTAGTGGGGACATGACTGAGGGGGACTGAAACAAGGCAGAATGTCCTTCTAGTTGATTCTGCCTTAATGGGGGTGGTGCTGTACCATCCTGTGCGCTGGGAGAGTAGCTCCTGCTCAGTTAGTTCAGCTGAGCTAAGACGGCCACCCGAGGCTTTTCCTAACAGGCATCCACGTCCTGTGCGCCTCACTGTCTCATTGTGTGGCCACAAGTCCTGGGGGAGACAGGATCCAGCTAGACTGTCCTAGCAGACTTGAATAATAGGAAATAAATGGGCTGGAGAGCCGTGCAGCCTCTCTGTTACACAGCACCTTACTGAAGCAGCCATCTATTTTTAGAAGAGGAAAAAAAAAAAAAAAGGTAGCAGCTTACTCTTTAGGGATCGGCAGGTGGGGAATAACAATCTGCCAAACTCTAAAATTCATTTTTTTTAAGCTGGGCTGCAAATGAGACTTTCTTTTTGCCTGCCTCCGTGCGGTGTCGTCTGCGTCATCGCACACCCCTGGGCGACCAAAACGCGGATGCTGGGGAAACGAGACGCAGAACTGCAGGCCCAGGGAGCCTGCTCCACCAGTCGCCTATGCGATTAAACTGAAACGAAAATCGGTGGCCTCATCACCGGGAGCATTGAAACCTCAGGTCTCTGCCCAGATGTCACCCTCGGTGAGGTCTTCCCTGACACTCTGTTTAAGGTAGCCCCTGCCACTGACCGTCCCTCGGTCCTGCATTATTTCTTTTAATTTTTTAAAAGATTTTATTTATTTATTTGGCAGAGAGAGAGACACAGCGAGAGAGGGAACACAAGCAGGGGGAGTGGGAGAGGGAGAAGCAGGCCTCCCGCCGAGCAGGGAGCCCGATGCGGGGCTTGATCCCAGGACCCTGGGATCATGACCTGAGCCGAAGGCAGACGCTTAACTGATTGAGTCACTTAGGCGCCCTCTGTCCTGCATTATTGTTCTTCCCCGCACACATCACTACCTGACAGTAGGCTTTTTATCTCTTTACTCATTTTTTGATTGTCTCACCCACTAGAATGTAAGGTCCAAGAAAACAGGGACTTGGTTTTATTCGTTGCTGTGTCCCCAGGGCCCAGAACCGTGCCTGGCACATGCTTGCGCCCATTCTATCAGGCAATGAATGGATGGTGAGAAAGATGGAACCTAGTGTCAACAAGACAATGAGTACACCAAAGACGATGGTACTTCCTGAAAGCTGCACATGAACTTCCTATCCTTTCAGCCGCCGTGCTGTTCTTATCCCCATTTTTGCAGTTAAGGAAAATTAGGTTTAGGGCTGAAGTGACTCTCCTCTGTGACTTCAGGGTCGCAGTGTGAGTCCATGGCAGAGCCAGGATGTGCTCGCCGGCCTGGGGACAAGTCCTTTCCTACAAACCAGACTGAGGGGTCTGTTCACTTGATAATATTTTGAAGTGGAGTCTTTGGAATTTCTTCCCATGATTCTTCCCCAACTCTATAAAGCCCTTTCACAAAAATGGCCACGTGAGGTGGATACGTTTCCTTTGTCTCTGTTTCACCTGTCTGACGCCCATGAACTGGTCACCATAAATCCAAACTAGCAGAGCAGAATATGGCCGCATTGCTCTGTGGACGGAAAGAGCCACATTATTCAGCACAGTCGTGGCTCGATGGTGAAGCCATACTACCAGATAGATAATGAGAGTTACTTTCCTTGAAGATTGGGCAATAAAAATTAATGACCTTTCTGAATGCTGTGATGTTGACTTTCTCCTGCTGGAGACATGGCCTAGACAACCCTATTTACTGGCAAAATATTTTCCAAAGCCGGAGCACGTTAGGGCCCCGGTGTCAATTTCTTGGTCCCTCGTATTCATGAAAGTGCAATGGGCATCTACTCCCCCTCCCAAAATAAAATGCGACAAAAAGGCATCAAGCCAAAATACCGCGCCAAGGAAAAAACAGCCTGCTGGAGCTTCCCGAGGGCAGGGTGTATTTATATGTGCATTTGAAAGTCCCTGAGACCCCCCTCGAGGGGAGGCTCATTTCCTTCTGGGGGCTCTGAGGTTCTGTGAGCAGGCTGGCTGGGGGAGCGCGCTCTGGGTCTCACTCATTTCCATCCGAAGCCTAGTTTATCCACGAGCAGCACCTGGTGCGATCCATTGTCAGAGTAGTCACATCATTATCGTGTGTTTATGAACATTAAAGTCTCTATCATGTGTTTGTATTCTAATTAGCCAATTAAAGAGTTCTGCTGTTCTTTTTAGAGGAGACCTACATATGAGTGAGAGAGAGAGAGAGAGAGAGAGAGAGACTCTGTTTCCATGGACAATTCAAGGGGTCACTGCCTTGTTACCAAAAGCAAGCTTAAGCACCATTTCTCCCCTGGATTCTGGGCTCAGTCAGCTCCCTGGCCCAAGAATCCCAGATTTTAAGGAAATTTTGTGCTACCTAGCCCTGTCTGGACCTAGATCCCTTCTCAGCATTCAAACCACTAAGATTTCCTGAGCCACTCTTTCTTTTCTTCATGGTTGGGTTGCAATTGTATTTTTATCTATTGTGAAATCACAGATTTTAAAGTACTCTTCTGTATTTCATATTGATTTGTAGACAATAAGTAAATCCCTGATAGAAGGAGTACAGACTCCCGACACTTGGATTCCTGTCACATTAGAGAAAAGTCTTTTTTTTCAAACCAACTCTTACTTTTCAGTATATTCCATCAGATCAAGTCCTAAATTGTCAAGGAAGAAAAGTAGCCCATGCGATTTGTTCTCTTGGGATGCACATGTCTCTTCTCCCACTGGCTTGGGAATTCTCACCCTGGTTGTACATGAAAATCACTCGGGAAGGCTTCTAAAAATTACCAGTGTGCTGGCTCAACCACAGGCCACGTAAGCCAGAATGTCTGGGGGTAAGGCTGAGGGAATTTTATTTTTTTTTAAGATTTATTTATTTACTTTAGAGAGGAGGGGGAGAGAGAGAGAGGAGAGGAGAAACAGAGGCAGAGGGAGAGAGAGAAGCAGACTCCTCACTGAGCACGGAGCCCGACGCGGGGCTCGATCCCAGGACCCTGAGATCGTGACCTGAGCTGAAATCAAGAGTTGACCACTTAACCGACTGAGCCACCCAGGCGCCCCCAAGGCTGAGGGGATTTTGATGTGTGTCTAAGATCAAGAACCACTGAATTACAGAATTTTCAGTGCTCCCACCCAGAGTTTTATTGTACCACCAATACTGTTGCGAACCACTGCGCTAGAATGGAGGTAGCTTATGGGCAGGGCCTATATTTGAATGCTTCGCTTTCCCCAGTGCCTAGTGGAGAGCCCAAAACCTGCCAGGTGCTCAACACATATATGCAAAGGATACTAGATGTTCTAAATAATTCAGTTCGCACCCGTCACCTTGTGTCACTGTCAGACATACTGTTGCTGTTCTGACCCTGTTTCATTTTGAACCCAACCACGGTCCCCCATCCCCCAAGCCCACCCCCTCCCATGGTAATTGCACCAATGCAATTACTAAGCCAGGGTCTTCCTGGAAATTGCACGGTGCTTCTTTGAAACTTCAGTTGCACTGCTTCTATGTCACCACACTTAAAGTCTCCTGACACAAGCCAGTGTGCTTTTGATCTACTAGTTTGCAGTTTGGGGACTTCTTGTTTGGAAGGAGCAATGATCATGATGCGGCCTGGCCACACCTTCCTGTTTCATGAAACCATGATACAAACCATGTGAATGCAGATGCTTTAACTACTTGAGAAAAGTTTTCTGCCTGACCTGCAGTGTGGATAAGGTAGTTGGGGAGCCTCCGAACACGAACACCCTGGGGTGCTGGGTGATGCCCTGCTGAACGGTTGCGGACCTCGCTGCAGCAGGAGAAACCACTACTTCCTAGACTAGGTGATTGCTTTTCGTCTGGCAGAGTATTGTTTTACTGGTCCCTGCTCCTTTTGCCATTTTAATTGTTTATAGACTTGTCAGTTTTCTTGTCTTCTGTTCTACAATAACATTTTCCAGCAGTATATCAACCTCAAGATTTAACTGTTGACATATTCAGTAATGGGAATTTGGAGAGCCACTTTTTATTGATGTCCCAGAAGCTTGTATGCAAGGGACAATCACCAATGCCTGGTAACTAGCATTTTTTCCCTGGTTTTAATTGTTAAGCTTCTTTAAACTGGTAGAGATTGGCAACTGTTTCACTGCGAACCAGATAAGTTTTTTCCTCCTTTTTCTTTTTTTTGAAAAATAATCTCTACACCCAATGTGGGGCTTGAACTCATGACCCTGAGATTAAGAGTCCCACGCTCTAACGACTGAGCCAGCCAGTGCCCCTCCTTTTTCTTTCCACCATTCCCAGAAAGAATATCGAATCTCAGCTGCTCTGAAATTGATCTTCATTTAAACCCTTTTCTTACTATGACCGATAATGAGAAGTGACTCTATGTCTAATCCAGTTCTCTAGATTCAAATATTAATCATCAGGTGCTAATGTATTCCACACAAGACATAACATTTTTTTTTCTGTTGATTCTTTTGATACTTAATTAAATGTTTTTCTTTAAACTAGGAGTATTTAGCAAAATGTAGTGATGGGTCTCTCAGGCACCTATAAATGATTTTATGGTTTTATGTAAGCATTTAGGTGATACTGCGTGCCATTTGTGTTTTGCTTTAACTACAGAAGCTAGTAGCCAATACATCTAGAATTCCTTCATAGATTTCAAAAAGCCATTGCCTGAATAAATGTAACTATGGTATTTAAGAATTTCTACCAAGACGTTTCTTATGCAGGGTTTTAATCGCCATGATTTTTCGGTTCTTCCTCTTCTTTCTTCCTATGTGTTATTGCACTGGCAGAAAGTTGGGGAATAAGCAGAGTTCCAAATTAATTTAGACTTCTTTTTTCCTTCCCTAAAAACACGTAAAAAGTTGATGGATGGAAGGTTAAAAGGATTAGTGAAAATGAGATTGTGAGAGTATCTGTGGAAAGAGAAGTTGCAGGAGTGGGCGAATCCTGTTAGAAAAGGAAGGATGGTGGTGCCTGGGTGGCTCAGTCGGTTGAGCTTCCAACTCTGTTTTGGCTCAGGTCATGATCTTGAGGTTGTGAGATTTAGCCCCACGTTGGGCTCCACACTGAGCGTCGAGTGTGCTTGTCCCTCCCCCCCCCGCCACCGCTAGCTTGCTCACTTGCACCTGTGCGCGCTCTCTCTCTTTCTCTCTCTCTCTCTCTCTCTCTCTCTCTCGCTTGCTCTCTCTAAAAAAAAAAAAAAGAAAGAAAGAAAAGTAAAGAAGGTTGGTCTCCTTCAGAGAACAAGGGGCAGATGAGGTGAGAATGAGATTGAATTACTTTGGTAAGTGAAACATTCCCTCAGTTGGTTTGTCGGCTGATCGGTAACATTAAGAACATTTGTATGGATGACACATACCAGGTGCTGCATTTACCCTTTGGTATAACCATCAAAACAACAACTCTGGAGCGCCCTGCTTTAGCAGTCTGACAGAAGTATCTGACATCATTAAATCTGCAAGTCAGCAGGCTCAGAGGTTTGGATGGTATCAAGACATCTGGGAAAGTAGAATTCAGAGTCACCCCTCCCAACTGAAAACAAACTTTCCTTAGGTGTCTGTTTCTGTTATTTTACTGGTTTGTCTTTAAATGTTAAGACATAGGATTAGCATTACAAATCTAAAGCTATTCAGTTTCTCTGCGTTCCTTCCAAGAATTGTAAGGAACTTAGAATGTTTTTTCTTTGATCTCACAATCAGATTCACTAGCAACTCCTTTGCCTGGCTTTTTTTTTTTTTTTTTTCCTTACATTCTACTCCTTTCATTTGCATTCAGTTGCCTTCCTTTTGAACCATAGTATATCCTTGTAATGACGTTCTCTAAGCAGTAAACTAAGTCTTCCCTTGTCTGAAGATGTTGAAATTTTACTTTCATTCTTTGACTGATAGGTTAGGTGGATAGAGATGTCTTAGTCCCCACTGCCAACCTTAGCACTTTAAAAACACTACTCCATTTCTTGCCAGTGAGAAGTCTTATTTCAACCCGATTGTCTATCTTTTGTAGGCACTTTTTTTGCTTTTTTCTTCACTTTAAATATTTTTTGGTTTTCTTCTCTAATTTTGGGTTTCTTCTCTAATTATATACACCTATAATTTCACTACAATGTCCAGATTTCATGACAAAGGTACAAATTTGGTGTCGTGTATCCTTCCTGGAAGTTACTATGTTTATTAAGTCTGAGGATTCATATCTTTTTCTTTAATTCTGGGAGATTATTGCCATTATATCTTAACAGGTTTTCTCTTCCCCCTTCTCTCTATTAGCTCTTTCTGGAAGTCTTGTTGGATGCCAGTTGGCATTCCTCATTTTGCCATACATGTCTTACCCTGGTCTTCGTGATTTCTGTACTACAGTCTGGGTTTCTTTTGTCAGAAAGCTTCCAGTTTACTGATTCTTCAGATCTGCATGGATTCAAAATAGCAAGGGATTCATTATTTAATTTTCATGATTTCTGACACCTTTCAACTAACTGGAAATTCAGCTGGAGTCACTACCAGTAACTGTGGTGTCTGTCGTGGTGGAAAGAGCACTGGTCTTGGAATTTTTCCTGATAGTAAGTGCTCAAGAAATGTCTCATGCCTGATTGAATTGATGCATGAATCAACAAACCCATTCCCCCGTGTAAATGGGAAAACCCAGTCCCTGACCTCACAGAGCTTACACTTGAGAAGGGAAGTCATCCCATTGCTTTGTAATTGTTGACTTACCTGTATGATATAGAGTGGGAACCCGGGGAAAGAATGGGAATAAGGGCAATATTTGCAGAGGCAGCGATGTTTATACTGGATTTTGAAGGATCTGTAGGAGTTTGACACAGGGATGAAGCATGGAAGAGAGAAGGGAAGCCCTGTGTAGTCAAAAGCTCAGAGATTCGCAAGTCCGGGATTCCCAGAAGTGGGCGTATTGACAAAGGTGGGCTCCTGACAAGGGGACTGCTGCGGACATAAAGGGGTCACGGAAAAGGTGCAAAAAGGTGGAGGTAACTTATAACCCTCCGCCCTGACCCCTGGACAGCCAGCTCTGCCCCCCTCCATGCTAAGCTCCCTACCTTCCTACGCAGGTTTCCTGGTGATATATGACAGAGAGAAGTGCACCATGGCCACTGGGCTTAGAGCCTGTGGCGGAACTACCAGGCCTGGGTAAGATTCCAGCAAACAGCCCCACCCTCTGTGTCATAATTTAATCAACTCCATCGGTCCAGATGCTAAATACTGAAACTGGGGAGGAAAGAGGAATTACCGACTTCAAAAAAAAAAAAAAAAAAAAGAATCAGAAACGGATCTAGCATGCCTTTCGGCACGTACTCACTGATTATGTGCCAGACAATCTGCTGGGGATGCAGCAGTGTAAGAGACAGACCACGTCCCCTAGTCATGCGCAGATGCTGTGCCAGAGCGAGGAGACATGTCATACACATGTGACTCACAACATCAGAAATGTTCTGAGGAGACGACAGCAGGGGGGACGGGTGGAGAGTAATTGGGGGAAGTTTCTTCGGCTAGGCAGGTCTGAGGTGGTATGAAGAGTGAAGAAAGAGTGGTCCAGGCAGAGGGCCGAGGAAGTGCAAAACGCCTCCGAGGCAGGAACCAAGTGGCTTATGGGTGAAGGACAGAAAAGAGCAGTGACCTGGGGGAGAGTCAGAGGAGATGAAGTCAGGAAGGTGGGCAGGGCTCATGGCATCTAAGGCCTTATAGGCCACGCCAAGGAGTTTGGATTTCCTTCTAAGCAACATGAGACACCACTGGATGGTTTTAAGCGGAGACACAATGCAATCAGATTTGGGGTTTTAAAGGGCTGCTCTGGAGATTGTGTGAATAATTAAGTGCAAAGATGCAAGTGGAGAGATAAACTGGGAAACTGGTGGAGGAGCCCAGCAGAGTGCTGGTGGTGTGAGGATGCTGAGCGTGATCGCGTTACGGACCTGTTTTTGAGGTAGAACCTGCTCATGGATTGGAAGTCAGGGAGTGGCGAAGAGAAACCCAGCTTCTGTACTGAGCTGCCAGATGGTGAGGAATGGCAGGAGGAAGAGAGGTGAGGGGGTGAGGGTCAGGAGTTCCAGCTTCCACATGCCAGGGGATAGAGGATCACAATGGAGAGATCCTGTGTACGGACACGTGGTGAAGGAATTAGGACCTGATTCTGTGTGGAACTGTGAGTGAGGGGAGGTTTGCACACTGGTGAATACAACAGTCAAGCCTATGGCAGTTAGAGTGTAGCTGGGCATCCAGCGGAGCCCTGAAGTGTTGCCAGATGTGTAGTAAAAATGGTTTTGACTCAGATGAACAAAAAGAACTTTGCTGACTTCTTAGGCCCTGTGGTCATCTGTAACAAGTTCTTGTTCCTTTTCTCTTCTCCCATTTTCTCTCTCTCAAACTTAGCCCCTTCTCTGCTAATGAGCCCAGGGCAAATGCACATATTCTCACATGCATGAGGACACGGGCGCACACACACCCACCCACCCACCCACACACGTAATTATGTCATTTCCAGTTTTCTGCGAGTGAGCGACCCCACTTAGGGAGCTGGCCTGGCTCTCTGTTTCATGCCTCTAATCGCATGGAACAGTCTCCTGGGGATGTGCGTTAGTTACTCATTTATTAGTAACCTTAGGAAAGGCTAAAAATAGGCTTTTTTGGGGGGGGATAAGTACACTGCGTGGAAGTTTCTTCTTTGGAGAAATCAAAGGTGAAGTTTAGCCAAGTCTTTCTTGCCCCGGCCTGCCACATATATAATCATCTTTGTAACTCTGGCTGCTTTCTGGTTAGAGATATAGAAGGCTTCTCTGGGTGCGTGTCATTTGGACCCAAAACATGAGTTTCTCATGAAACCTCGCCACGCTTTCCTAGAATGGCAACTTTGGCACCATTGTTCCAGAAATGGAGAGAATAAGGCCAATGTGACTGCGTTTTTGCACTAAGGAGCAGGCTGAAAAGATGACATCGCCCAGCCGAGAAGGCTGCTCTGTGGGATGTGAGGGCTACGTACAGCCCGGCCAGCGTGCTTTGCTTCACACGGCAGGGGGAATTGTAATCGGCTTAACAATCGTTACATTGGATATTGTATTTAAATACGGACTTCCATTTCCCTGTGTTTCTCCTGCTCACACATATCAACCTCAACCCATGGCCAGCAAGTGTCCAGTTTCTTCACGTTCTGGTAAGCCCCCACCTCTACACACACACACACACACACACACACACACACACACACACACACACACAAGCTTTTTCTTTTTCTGCCTCTAAGCCCTTCCAATATGTAAGCCACAGCAACAACCGCCTTAGCCCTGAATAAAAAACTAAATAAAGGCTAGAGGATCTGAGGGAAGACGAGAGAGCGCTGAACCACCGGGTTCTGACTCAGTGGACCTGACTGAACTGTGAAGGAGCAGGGAGGGGAGGCCGAACCCAGCATGAAGGCAAACGCTGGCACGATCTTTTGTCGGTGAGCGGAAATGTTCCTACAGTTTCAGTGGGACAGTCTCCTCCTGAGCCCATGCTGTGGGCCTCAGAGGGACAATAGGAGTGAAGAGAGGGTGACAACAATAAATCACCGAACAGCTTCACTCAGTCATTTCACTCACCAGCGGCCAATTGAAGACGGAAGGCAGGTGATGGCGGATTCTCCCCTTTCTATCTATAGCATCCCTCTGATGTTTTATGAAGGTGTTAAAAGAAATGACTCTCCTTTCGGTTCCCTCCTTCCCTCCCGCTTATGAATCTCCTCCTCCCCAACAAACTTGGGGCATTTAATCATCTCTAAGTATTCTTGGAACCTTCTGTTAAAAAAACGCATGAATGCTTTAAAATAATAAGGGGGCATCAAGGAAAAGGGAGTCTTGACATATTGACTTGAAGGCGAACCAATCCCCGTGTTTCTCCCTCAGACAGCTGAGGTATAAAGTGGGTGCGGGGCCCCCCAGGGTCTGCCTCAGTGACTGGATGGAAGGAAGCGTGAAAACCATCAAGTGGGATTTAACTTCAGAGGCCGCTAATGTTATGGCTGAGCTTTGTAAACGTGGAACCATTTGTCAGCAGTGCGCCCGAAAGCCTGAGAGGGTGTTCCCTGATCCAGTAGGTGTTTGAGAGAGTCCTGTGAATGACCTCATCAAGCAAACACAGAAGCACGAGCTTTGGGGTTCCTTTATCACAGAGGGCATAATCCTGGTTCAGATGTGAGTCTGGACCAGTGCCCTGGTGCATGGGTTCACAGGCCAGACCATGCTAGCTGGCCATGCAGGCCCTAGACGTGGTGCGAGGCCAGAGGCCCATCAGCCCGTTAGTGGTTTGGCAGGACAAGCTCTTTGGGCACGTGTCCAGGTTAATCAGCGAGTGAGCCCAGCCTCAGGGGGCCTCCTGCCAGTCTTCTCACACCAGCCCAGTGGAGATAGCGCTGGTCCAGCAGACAGAGGCATGGCGTTGTGCAGCATCGGCTGTGGCTTTCTCAGCCGCTCTGCTACCTCACTGATGCGTTTGCCTTCTAGATTTCTAACAACTGTGCCTGATGTCTTGTGGCCTTAGGGCCCCCTCCCATAACTGTTCATAGTAGTTAGTGATCATAGAGTGTGAACCGTTCCAAGCCTGGGATCCATGTTCACTTAGCCAGGCGGAGCAGAATTAAGCACCCCTCCCTCCCCTGAACTTGTCACTGGATCAGGGATTTAGAGCCTAACCGTCATCTGCCATCATCTACATTATCTCTTTATTCTCTGTGTGATCTGCCCCTGCTCCGGAAGCACTGGTTGAAGGATATGTGGGAGCCATTCAGACAGGGGTGACAGAGGAAGGGTAGAGAAAGTCATTCCAGGCCGGGGAGTACCATGTAAAAGTTTCAGATGTGGAAGAGCAATTGTTTTCCTTATTTTCCAAGTAAGGTCACTGAGGTTTAGAGGAGCTAAAGTTTACATACCTAGTGAATAGCAGAGCCCAGATTTAAATCCACATGCGTCTAGCTCCAAAGCCTGCTGAATTTGTGCATCTGGCACCTCACGAAGGCCAGGCTGAGGCCGTATCTCCTAAGAAGTGGGGAGCCACTGAAAGGTTAGGGAGGAGATTTACATGAAGAAAGCAATGTTTTAGGAAGATGAGTTTGCTGGGCGTGTGCAGGCTAGATTAGCAAGGCAAGAGGCTAGGCATAAATGATTTAAGATTCATTACTGTGTGCTAAGCTACTGATAGGTACTTTCCCCATCGTAATATTGATCAGAGTTGTATTTTTTAATGAAGGTCTTTGCCCACTAGTCTGTAAGCTGGATGAGGACGTGGACCGTGTCTCTTTTATTCGCTGCTTTGTCCTTGGTGCCCAGTTTCAGGCACATAGTAAATGCACAATAAATACATGTTGGTTGAGGAAATTAATGCAGATGAAAGACAGTGAAAGAAGATTTGAAAGGTTTAGCTGAGATAAAGTAGATAAACATTTAAAACATTAGAGTAAGGATGATAAGAGCGACCATTTCATGCGTATCTGTTTTGAGCTAAGCAAGTGCTTTAATTACATTTTCTCAATTCCTCTTCACGGCCACCATGGAAAGAAAGTAGGTCCTGTTATCGTCCCTAATTTAATGTTAAGGAAATTCCCTTTCAGAAGGAGTCCAATGGAGCATGGTGACTATAGTTGACAACTCCCTATTGTATATTTGAAAGTTGCTAGTGCAGTGGATCTCAGATATTCTCACCACACATGCCAAAAAAAGGTAACTATATGAGATAATAGAGGTGTTAACTAAGCTTATTGTGGTCAATCATTTCACAATATATATGGGTTTCAAATCATCACGTTGTACATCTTAAACTTACACAGCGTTATTTGTCTCCTATATCTCAATAAAGTTGGAAAAAAAAGAAAGGGTAGAACGTTTGGCCACAATACCAAGAAAAAGCTGAGCCAGCATTTGAATCTGGGTCTGACTGACTCCAACGCCTGTAAGTATAAGCATTATATTTGAGGGTCTGGAGGATCTTGGGGCTGAAGGCTGAAGCTGGGAAGTAAGGAAAGAGAATGTGCTCTCTGAGGTCCCTTTTGACTTACTGATCCGTGACTTTGAAGAGTTGGGTTTCATCTTGATAGCAGGCCAGTCTAGTACAGATGAGATGCCCAGCTGATGATACAGAAATGGGACTTAGATGAGAAGTCAGGCTAGGGGTAGAAATTTAGCAGGCGTCAGCATGTGGGCAACAGTTGATATCCAGAGGGAGTCTTTTCAAGACAAAGAATGTGGAGTATGAAGACCACAGGCCCAAAGCCTCCACCTGAGCTGATATTTGTATTCAGCCAACTAGAGGAGGAAGAGGAGCTAACAAAGGATGTGTCTTACACAAGCCCAGGCGCCTAGAGTAGTGTAGACAGAGAACCCAAAGCCATAGCAGGAGAACCTGGAAAGTAGATCCTCATCCCTTCCTGTGGTTGGACATCTGGGTAGGGTACAGGCCCAACGGATTGATTTTCTGGGCTGGAGCAGGGACCTCAGGTTCTTTCCAAATAGTTCTGGGCGATGATATGAATACCGATTTCTGACGGAAATCGCCATGATAGAACCACTAACGCACTTCCAGAATGGGTTGCCAAGTAAGGGGGCCCAAGAGCAGTACTGAGCACACATACCAAGCCAAATGAGGTATTCTGTATTCCCAGTCTGAATACATAAGTGTGGACATATTGGGGCCATTTAAGGGACAAGACAAAGTTCAGACTTGAGAGCTGAGTGAGGAGTTAGAAGAGGGAACAATTATTATTAGTGTTTTATGCTGGCAGGAGGTCATATGGCCAGAAAATGTGCCGTTAAAAATGTACTGGAGAGAGAGTCTCTTGAATTGTCCCTGCTACCAGTAGGCATGTATGAACACCCTGATGGTATTACTGTCCAGAGAATCACCGAGTCACTATTACTCTGGGGTCTTGTCTTGTCTTTGGAGCTCTTAGAAATTAGTGTGTCCTCTCACTTTGGCCATCCATCAGAGAGGACAGATATGTCCTTCCTCCTAGTGGTTGCTGAGGCACTAGGGGCAGCATCCATGCCCACTTCCACCCAACCACCTGTACAGTATGGCCCTGCATGCTAACTCTTGGCTCCACTGCAAGTTTTTTGCTTTATGGTTTGAGTAGTTCCTGGTTTTGAATTCACATGTTATTAACTAAAAGGTATCTCTAGAAGAATCACTCCTTCCGCCTGTCTCCTTCCACCCACTTAGGCAAAAAAATGAAATGTATCAAAGAAGCTGAAGTTATGCCAGCTGGACCATTCCATTCCATAGACTGAAACAGAAATAAATTCTTTCAACTTTTCTAACAGCTTACCAACCACTAATGCAGCTGTTTTCATGGAGAGCCCTCCTTCCTTACTACAGCTTCACTGCCAGGAAGGAAGAGAACAAAAGGCCCTGGGGTCACTGAAGCTCTCAGTGACAGAGATATCAGTGTACTTCTACACAAATTGCCCTCTGCCTGCCAAGAACTGCCCAATGTATACCTGCTGTGTCACCCTGCCCATTTCTGCCCTAGTGTGGTGGGCGTTCTAAGGGAACATCCTCCATATACACCTTAGCCTCCAAAGCCAACGGCTACCCGTCTGCCTAACATCAGAATCATATCCTGGACATAGGATGACAGCTTTGGCGAGGAGGATAGCAAGGCCTTTATTATCTGAGAGGCATGAGAGCCGTCAATGTTTAATGTAAGTCATTGTTTAGTTTTCCAAGTCCTTGTTTATCCATTGCACTTGGAAAGGACGCTGATGTGTAGCTTCTCAAAGAGAGACAGTCATATGCTCTCTTTTGCCTATATCCTTTTCTGTTCTACTTCTACCATCTTGTATGTGTGCAGAGTGTCTTCATCTTCTCTGAGGGGTAGCAATAACAAGTAGATCAAAGGTTGTTAAAAAGAAGCAAACATGATATTGGACTAAACACACACACACACACGCACACACACACACACACACACACACATTAAGTGTCTCTCAGGAATCTGAGCAGTGGTCAGACGTATTCTAAAAATTTGAGCCAAAGGGGCTCTGGCAGTGTTGCATGCCCAGGGGCAGTATGGCTTTTCTACAGGGCATTTGGCAAAGTGGTGGGAGTGTTTTGGGTTTGTCACACTGACTGACGGCAACTATTGGCACAGGGAAGCACTGAAGAGGAAACTGATGAGGAGGGCACAGGGGAGTTCCTATGGGATTTCTTGGATTAGCAAAGATCTATGACAAGTGGTTAAAGCTGCTTCTCAAAGTGTGGATTCTAGATCGCCTATAGCAAAATTGCTTGGAGTGCTTGTTAAAACACACTTTCCAGATCCTAACCAAGATAAGCTGCATCAGAATCTCTAGGAGACGGACCAAGGAGTCTGCATTTTATCCAGCACTCCAAGTGATTTTTATGTGCACTAAAGCTTGAGAATCATTGGACTAAAGGATCTTAATTTTAAAAAGGAGGAGGCTGAAGGTCACACTAATTGATCTCTATATATAAAGTCATAGAGAAAGCCAGCTATCCACATTGAGGGAAGTAGGCTTGGGCAATAGAAAGTTTAGGGAACTAGAAGGAATCCTTATTTCTTCTTCTTGGAAAATATTTAGAATCTCCTTGATTTAAACATGGCCCCAGTCTCAAAAGGCTTAAAAGAATCAATTTACAAAATACAATCTACAAAGAACCAATAAACCTATAAGAAAACGTTTAACTTCCTTTTCTAGTAATCAAGGAAAGTCAAATAAATCATCTATTTCTTAGGTAAATATATTTTCAATGGATAAAAATAACATATTGGCAAAAGGTGAGTTCATTTGTTTGTATTTTACTGATAATACACATTGTTGAAGAGTATTAAATTAAGGCTGGTATTCATGCATACTGCTGTTGGAAAGGTACATTCAAACAATCTTTCTGGAAATCACATTGACCAGATGTATCTAAAGCCTTGAAATGCGTATATCCTTTGACCTTGTAATTATACATCTTGAACAAAAACTAGAAATTTCATTGTCCTTTGTCTGCAGATCTGACTTAGATCCTCATTGCTGTCTGATTTATTATAACAAAAATGGCAACAGCTTAAATGTTTCAACATTAGGGGATTGGTAGCATATTATGGGGCCATTTGAAATTTAAGTGTATGATAAATTTTAATAAATTTGGAAGACTGGATAATGCCAATTATGTCATGTTATGTGAAAAGATTAAGATGTGAAAGTTTTGCTGTAATTGTATGGGAGAAAAATTAACAATATGTAGAAAAAAAGAACTGGAAGAAAAAAATAAGTGAAGGTATCAACAGAGGATTATCTCTAGTTGATGAGCTGGTGTATAGCTGTTAGCTTCTTTCTGCCTTTCCCAATTTCTGAATTTTCCACAGTGGGCATGTGCAAATTTAGTAAGCAGAAATAAGTTAATTTAAATATATCTGTGGCACAGACTAGAGGCAGAGAAGGATGCTTTCCCCTTTTGGGTACACTCTATTACTGGTCTCATATTGATCTAACTCATGCAATTCCCAGTGGAAAGGTGGTTGGAATGGAGTAGCTACTTGGGTGAAAGAGGAAAGTTGGGCTTTATTTATTTTAATTTACATTTCATGAATATCAAATAAATTAGATTGACCAGTAAGTTTCAGTAAGCCACCAGGAACCTTTGCAAATGAATGTCACCTTTTGTTTATTTTTTTCTGAGTATGTCATTTGCATTCTAGTCCCTTGAGCTATTTGTTGTTTGTAGTGCTCATAGAATTGCTAAATTAAGTATCTCTAGTGCTATTTATGAATACAGTACAGATGCAATGATATACTTATGGGGTCATTTTGGCAGAAAGCACTTGATTTTTCAATAAATAAAATACAACTAAATGTATTCATTAAATTCAAAATCACCAAGACCGTACTAATTTCATTTGGAGATTAAGCCTGAAAACGTGAATCATTATTACAAATTACATTTAAAAGACATTGATTGTGCATGTATGCAGTATGATTTTACATATTCCCAGGAAAATTAGAATGAGCTGCTGCAAAATAACAGGAATTGACAGACTAGAGATCTAGCAAAGCAAATGGGCTGTAGATGGTATGTCACGATATGTACTTTATTCACTTCTTTTGATAAAGGGAGTTAGATTCTGATTATCTGTAGAACAGTCACTGCATTCTTAGTAATAATAACATGGTCTTTATAATCAGGTACCTCTTTGACTTCGCCCTGTGAACATGGGGCTGATAAATAGGGTGTAGTAGCTCAGATGCTCTTTTTCTTTCTTTCTTTCTTTCTTTTTTTTTTTTTTTTTAATGAAATGTTGAGTCTGGGGACTAGTCAGAAAGACCTGGAAGAAGATTCTTCCAAATCAAATATGTGAAAATACTAAGATGCTTCTATGCCACAGGAAATAGAATTTAGAGGCTAAGGCGACCACAGGGGAGCCTCTTAGATATACCTCTATTGCCTGATTCTGGTGTAGATGATACATACAATAGCCTCTGGAGCCCTTGCGTGGGGAAACGAAATACACAGTTCAGGCTAAACTGACTGAATCTTTGTCACAGAGTCAGTGGCTTGCCAGCCTTCCTGGTAGACTGAACTAATAGTGTTTTCTTTTGCAATGATTTGACAGTCATTGCCATTACTTAGGTTGTTGCTGTTTTAATATGAGCTCAGCCACAGCTGCAGTTCCGAACTATATGATAATCATTTTGATTTTCACAAAGCCCTTTTTCTTATGAACTCCTGGAATATTTATACCAACTTAAATTATCTCCTTAGAAGAATTGTGTAAGATAAAGTTCCTAGTCTTCTCTCTAAACCCGTTGGGACCCCGTGCATTTTGGAGTAGAGAACTATCTTGGAGTGAGAATGGTAATAAATATTATGAAACAGAAGCTGTTCCTGGCACCCTGACTACCCTGGTAACCTCTTGTGGGCTTCAGGTTGTTCCCTGGTTTGAAATGCCTTCCTTCCTCTTCTTTGTTTATTCTTAATCATCCTCTGGCACTACCTCCTCCATGATGCCTTCTCTTACACTGCTGCTTATATTGATCTTCACTATGCTGACCTCCTGCAACACTTGTCTTCAGTAGCACTGATTCCCTACTTATTCTCTGCTTTATGTGATACGCATATATATCTCACTAGTATACATTGTTTGCTTTTGGTCAGGTGCTGTATTTACTATTTTATATTGATCATATCACTTAATCCCTCCTGCTTAGAATTGTCATTTTGGCCACTTAATAAGGTTCAGAGAGGTTAGGTAGCTTGCCCATGGCTACATAGTTCATTAGTGATGAAACTGGGATTTGAACTCAGTTCTCATATGAAACCAGAACCTATACTTAACTACTACATTGTTGGGGTGTTAATCTATGCCATAAAAGAGCTCACACTATAACTGGGAAGATAAGATTTTGACATCATGTAGTCATTGTTAAAGACTGAATGTTTGCATTCCCCCAAAATTTATATGTTGAAGCCCTAAGTCCCAGTGTGATGGTATTAGAAAGTGAGGCCTTTGGGAGGTAATTACATTTAGATGAGGTCATGATGATAGAGTCCCCAGGATAGAACTAGTACCTTTATAAGAGTAAATCAAAAGAAAAAAAAATTACTACAATAACTTCAATCACATACAAAAGCTCTACACTTTTAACTCCCCTTCCACATTTTGTTTTTGATGTCATAATTTACATCTTTTTATACTGTGCATCCTTTATCAGATAATTGTAGTTATAGTTAAGTTGTTGTCAGCTTACAGTAGACTTTTGGAACTACAGTATGTTTTGTGTAAGTTTCATTGTACAAAACAAAAACATATAGTAGAAACACAAAATAAAGACAAAGAAATCAAAGCATACCACTAGAGACAGTCATCCAATCACACAAGAAGACAGCAAGAGAGGAAGAAAGGAACAAAGGATCTACAAAGCACCTGGAAAACCACTAACAAGATGGCACTAGCAAGCCCTTGTCTATCAATAGTCACTTTAAATGTAAATGGACTAAATTCTCCAATCAAAAGACACAGAATGGTAGAATGGATTAAAAAACAAAACGAAACAAAACAAAAACAAGACCCAACTATATGCTGCCTGCAAGAGACAAAATAGACTTTAAGTCAAAAACTGTAACAAGACAAAGAAGGTCATTATATAATGATAAAGGGGTCAATTCATCAAGAGGATATAACAATTGTAAATACTTATGCACCTGGCATCAAAGTGCCTAAATATATGAGGCAAATGCTAAACGACCTAAAGGGAGAAATAGACAGTAATGCAATAAGAATAGGGGATTTCAATACTCGAATTTCAACGATGGATAGATCATTGAGACAGAAAATCAATAAGGTAACATTGGACTTGAACTACACATCAGATCAAATGGACCTAAGAGACATATATAGAGCATTTACATCCAGCAGCAACAGAATGCACCTCTTTCTCAAGGGCATGAGGAACATTCTGCAGGATCGATCATACTATAGGTTGCAAAACAAGTCTTAAAAATTTTAAGAAGATTGAAAACATATCAAGCATCTTTTCAACCACAGTGGTATGAAGCAAAAAATCAATTAACAGGAGGAAAGGTGGAAAAGTCACAAATATGTAGAGATTAAACCACATGCTCCTAAACAACCAGTGGGTCAAAGAAGAAATCAAAGAGCAATCAAAAAATATCTTGAGACAAACAAAAATGGAAACACAACTTACCGAAACTTACTGTATGCAGCAAAAGCAGTTCTAAGGGGAAAGTTTATAGCAATAAGTATCTACATTAACAAAATAGAAAGATTTCAAATGAACAACCTAATTTTACACCTTCAGGAACTAGAAGAAGAATGAACTAAGCCCAGAGCTAGTAGGAGGAGGGAAATAACAGAGATCAGGGCAGAAATAAATTAACTCGAGACCAGAAAGGCAATAAAAAAAGATTAATGAAACTAAGAATTGTTTTTTTGGAAAGTTAGACAAAATTGACAAACCTTTAGCTGGACTAATTAAGAAAAAAAGAAGACTCGAAAAAATAAAATAGAAGTGAAAGAGGAGACATAGCCGATGCCACAGAAATACAAAGGATCATAAGAGACTACTATGAACAATTATATTTTCAACAAATTGGATAACCTAGGAAGAAACCAGAAGAAATGCATAAATTCCAAAAAACATACACCTACTAAGACTGAATCATGAAGAAATAGAAAATCTGAGCAGATCTGTCATGAGTAAGGAAATTAAATCAGTAATTAAAAATCTCCCAAGAAAGAGAATTCCAGGACCAGATGGAATCACTGGTGAATATAACAAACATTTAAAGAAAGAATTAATACTGATCCTTCTCAAACTCTTCCAAAAAGTTTAATTGTAAGAAATACTTCCAAACTCATTTTAGGAGGCCCATAATACCCATAATAATAAAGCTGGACAGAGCACTATGAGAAAAGAAAACTAGAGGCCAATATCTCTGGTGAGCATAGATGCAAAAATCCTCATCAAAATACTAGCAAAACAAATTTAATGCCAAGTGAGAGTTATCCCTGGGATGCGAAGATGGTTTCACATATGCAAGTCAATTAATGCGATACACCACATTAACAAAATGGAGGATTAAATCACTTGATTGTTTCAATAGATACAGAAAAAGCATTTGACAAAATTTAACATCCTTTCATGATAAAAAACTGTCAACAATTTAGGTATAGAAAGAATGTACCTCAGAATAATAAAGGCCATATATGACAACCTCACAGCTAATGTCATACTCGATGGTGAGAGGCTGAAAGCTTTTCCTCTAACATCAGGAACAAGACAAGGATGCCCAGCATTACTACTTCTATTCAACATAATACTGAAAGTCCTAGGTGGAGCAATTAGGCAAGAAAAAGAAATAAAAGGCAAAAGGCATTCAAATAAAAAAGAACGATATAAAAGTGTCTTTGTTTGCAGATGACATGATCTTATAAATAGAAAATCCTAAAGACTCCACAAAAAAAAAAAAAAAAAACACAGTTCAAACTAGTAAGCAAATTCAGTAAATTTTCAGGATACAAAATCAACATATAAAAACCAATTGCTCTTTTGTACACTAACAACAAACTATCCAAAAAAGAAATTAGGAAAATAATCCCATCTACTACAATAGTATAAAAAAGAATAAAACATTTAGGAATAAATATAACCAAGGAGGTGAAAAATTGGTATGCTAAAACATTAATGAAGAAATTGAAGAAAACACAAATAAATGGAAAGATATCCCATGTTCATGGATTGGAAGAATTAATATTGTTAAAATGTCCATACTACCCAAAGCAACCTCCAGATTCAATGCAATCACTGTGAAGAGTCCAATGGCATTTTTCACAGAAGTAGGGAAAACAATCCTAAAATATGTATGGAACTACAAAAGACCCCTAATAGTGAAAGTACTCTTGAACAAGAAGAGCAAAGCTGGAGGCGTCACACTTCCGGATTTCAAACTGTATATTACAGAGCTCTAGTAATCAAAACAGTATGGCATTGGCACTAAAAAATAGGCACATAAACCAATGGAACAGAAGAGTAGCCCAGAAATAAACCCATGAATATATGGTCAACTAATTTTTGACAAAGGGCGGTCAAGAATACATAATGGGGAAAGGATAGTCTCTTTGATAAATGTGCTGGTAAAACTGGATATCCACTTGAAAAAGAATCAAATTGGGCCCTTACCTTATACCATATTCAAAAATCAATTCAAAGTAGATTAAAGACGTAAATATAAAACCTGAAACTGTGAAACTCCTAGAAGAAAACATAAAGGGAAAGCTCCTTGACAGTGATCTTGGCAATGAGTTTTTGGATCTGACACCAAAAGCATAGGCAACTAAAGCAATAATAAACTATTGGACTATATCAAACCAAATAGTTTCTGCACAGCAAAGGAGACATTAAAATGAAAAGGTAACTTGTGGAATGGAAGAAAATATTTGCAAGCTTTATATCCAACAAGGGGTTAATATACAATGTAAATAAAGAATACTTACAATTCAATAGCAAAAAAAAACAAACAACAAAACAACAAAAAACCAACATATAGCCCAGTTAAAAAATGAACAAGGGACCCGAGTAGACATTTTTCCAAAGAAGACCTACGGACAGCCAACAGGTAATGAAAAGATGCTTAACATCACTAATCATGGAAATGCAAATCAAAACCACAATGAGATATCATCTCACATCTATGAGGATGGCTATTTTCAAAAAGTCAAAAAATTGTAAGAATTTGCAAAGATGTGGAGAAAAGGAAACCCTTATGCTGGGAATGTCAATTGGTATAGCCATGGTGGAAAACAGTATGAAGTTCCCTCAAAAATTACCCTTACCTCATACTTCCAGCTTTCAGAACATTGAGAAATAAATTTCTGTTTCTTAAGCTGTCCACTCTGGTATTTTGTTATGGCAGCCTGAGCAGGCTAAGTCACTTTCCTTAACATATTGAGACAGAGCCAGCAACCTCTTGGGTGGTCAATATTTGTTACATTGCTTGATTGTTTATTGATCCTCTTTAAGGGCCAGCATGGCATATCTTAGTTTGGAACCTGGAAAGTGTCCTGAAAGCATTTCTGGGATGATCTATTTCAATACCAGATTGTGTGGTTATGCAAAAAAATACTACAACTTGGTCAAGTTACTTAACGTCTCTGTGCCTTAATTGACTCATCTGTGAGATAGGAATACCTCTCTCTTAGGGTCATTGTGCCGAATAAATGAATTAATATATGCACAGTACTTAGAAGAGTACCTGGCAAAGAGAAAGTCCTATAGGTATTGTTGTTGTTGTTTGTGCGTACAAACTGGAAAGGGATGGTTTTGATAATGACACCAGTGCTCCGTAGGTCTTAGGGAAAGACAAGTCCTAGCACTGTTTCATATGCAACTTGGCACAGTGCTTAACACATGACAGACACTACAAAAATATTTGTAGAATGAACGAGTTGTGGAATGATCTCAAACCCTCAAAGTGCTGAAATATCTATGTAGAAAAAGTTCAAAACGTAGGGGTTGAATTATCTTTCCCTCATTTTAAAAATGAGTGTTTCCAATGTACACTAACATCCGGTCTTTCCCTTCATTCTGAGCCCCCAAAGCCCAATTTCTGGCTCAGCACCATGGCAGTGCCCCTCTTTCATGAGAGATATTTCTGTGTTCTAGCCTTGATATACAGTTATAAGCAAGGATGCCACAGTAATAACTCTGTTCTCTGGCATACGAATGAGAATGATTTTTCTTGGAGCTCTCCATGCCTGCTGCTTTGAGTTATTTGTCATTTCCTTTATGGGCCTGTTGAAGAGAGCTGGGCTGTGAGATGTGTCATGAAAGCCACATGCATCGTCTTCTCTAAGACACCAGGGAGATTTGATGGGTTTTCTTTTCGTAGGATTCTAAGGATGTGCCCTTCTAATCTTGGAAAGACTGCCTGTTGTTACCCTTGAGGTGTGTTGTGGTGGCATCAAATCAAAAGACTTGTTTTGGGAGGGAACACAATCAACTATTCTTGTTGGGAGGCACCTTTGAGACCACCTGGTTGAAATATCTAAGGCATGGACCATGTTTGCCTTGTTTTCCCTTTTTGTCCTCGGTGCGTAGCATAGAGCAGTTATTTGATAAATATCTGTTGATTAAATGGATATTTTGCAAGCTGAGGTCTGGAAATACTTTATGTTGGCCTATTTGGATTTGGCCATTCTTGTCTGTACTGCAGCAAAGAAAGCCTTTTCCCTCCACATGCACCCTCATTCTGAATTATCCAGCTCTCTTCTGTACCCCCCCACATCCTTAATTTCCTCCACTACAGCGCTTGCTGTACGATAATGTCTCTGTCTTTCTGCCTCTATTCTAATCCCTATAGTTCTGTGTCTGTCTTGTCCACTGCTGCATTCCCAGTGCTGAGCCAAAGGCTGGTACTGAAAAAATATTAGTTGGATTAATGATTTTAATGCCTATGGTGTACAGCAAAAATAATTACAGTGCCACACATAATATTTATGTCACACAAAGGGCTTCTTGTGGACAACGATATCAGAAGAATGGTGGAATTCCCGGCCAACCCATGGAGTTTCTTCATTTGTAACATAGGAACAATAATAATAGTGAATTCCCAGGAAGGTTGTAGAGGTTCAGTGGGAAGATCCTCTAAAGGGAACTAATTCATGGCTTTTATAGTAGCAGGCAGAATTTTGCTTTTCCCCTCCCCTTCAGTTCTATGAGCAGGCAGGATGGGGAAGAAGCAACAATGGCCGTACCTTGGGAAGCAAGCAAAGATGACCCCTCTTTCTTCGCCCCACTTCTTTCCCCTCCCCATCATCCTTGCTAAGCCAAAAGGAGTGGTAAATGCCAGCCATCAACCTTAGGGAGTCTGCGAAGCACCACCCCAGAGAAGGACCTGCTGAGCGTGGGTCTTAGAGGTTCAGTACAGTAGAGCACTAAGCCAGGTTCCAGGTAAGCTGGAGGAATGGGAGCCTAGGGGCTCAAATGCTAGAGGTAGATGGTGAGGGTCCGAGGAGAGGAAAGTTCCCTTGTCATCATAATGAGGTAGATGGGTGTCCACAAACACTGAGATTGAGTGCTGGCTTTCTCAGTTTCGGTATCTGAGAATCTGTTCTAGTACATTTTTCCTATTAAGTAGTAGGGCTTACAAAGTGATATTCTTAAGAGCATTAGAATGGAATGATACTACAGAATGACAATCGTCTAAACTAACAACCAGAGAGATCTGTAAAAGGGCAAGGTAGAAAGGAGGATCATTTTCATTTCATCTGCTTCTCATTCATCCATTTACTTTTCCATTCACTCCTTCATGCCACAAACATTTAATAAGCTGTTCAAGTAGGTTAAAAATTGGCCAAGGAAAAAGAAATATACTGGTGATCAAGATAAACATGAACCCCTGCCCTGGTGATATTTACAATCCAGCAGGAAGGATGAAATCATCATACAAATGTAATGTAATTTGAGTTCCATGGAGGACATATGGGAAGAGCTGTAATAGCAGGAGGAGCTATTAGGAGTCAGAGAAAGGTCCTTTTGAGCTGAGAATTGGTGGATGAATAGGCATTAACTAAGAAGCAGTAGAAGGAGGAGGGGAATCATAAGAGACTTTCTACTAGCCAGAGGGAACCAACATGAAAAGCAGTCACAAATGAGTGAGATAAATGCTAGGAGAAGGGAGAGAGTGGGTACTACAGGAACCACTGCCTAGTCTCCAAACAACCTTGAGAGAGGAGGGGAAGGAGGAGGTACTGCGAGAGTCACTGCCTAGTGTCTGAACAACCTTGAGGGCCAGGCAGGGCAACAGTTATTATCCCTTCGAATGCATAGGGAAATTGAGACTCTGGCATATGCATGTCTTTAAGTCATTTCATGAGTCATTATTGAGCACCTACTAGGTTTAAGTCACTGTGCCGGTGCTGTATGAACATGTTTGTTTGATTAAAAAGATTTTATTTATTTATTTGACACACACACACACACACACACACACACAACACAAGCAGGGGGAGAAGGAGAGGGAGACGCAGGCTCCCCACTGAGCAGGGAGCCCGATATGGGGCTCGATCCCCGGACTCCGGGATCATCACCGAGCCGAAGGCAGATGCTTAACCTACTGAGCCACCCAGGTGCCCCTGTATGAACATGTTTAGATAGGGTCCCTGCTCTCCAGGAGCTTTTACTTTCTGGTAGGGAAGTAGAATGGGTTAGCCTAGGTCACAGAGCTGGGAATGGGTAGGGCTGAAACTTGAAGTCTTCTGACTCCAAGTCCAGTGCTCTTTCCATGTTGTCACATTATGGCTCAACAAGGAAGAGGTCTTGTCAGTCACATCCATGATGGCTTGGCCAGATGAGGCAGCTCAGCCTTTGTTCTAGCAGCTGGTAAGGGTTTCCTGAAGCCCTTCATTGAGCACATTGTGTTCATTGAGCACACCAGGAACCTGGGACTGTAAAAGGTAAAGTTGAAACAAAAACAGAATTTGGGCAACACAGCTCAACTGTATGAAAACCATAGCTTCCCCTTCTTGAATTATTTCTGTGGACTAGGCATTTTATACACATCATGGAGCTAATCCTAATGACAACCCTGTGAGTGAGGTACATATTCATACTCATTCACCTGTTTTATGAACGAAGATGCTGAGGCTCAATGAGGTTATGAGGCCTTGCTGAGCTTGCTCAGTTGGTAATTCAGGGCTGTAGAAAGCAGATCCATGTAGGCTCCATAGCCTGGGCTCTTAACCGGCATGCTATGTTGCATCTGTCTACCAGACTACAGTGATGTAGATGACACTAGCTCAAAGACAAAGGGACAGTCTGGGACAAAGGCCAAAGATGACTCTTTCTGGCAGGACTCCTATAGTTGTTTAATAGGTGAAAAAGCACAAGATTGGACATAGAAGAGCAGATTGATCACATCTGCTCATTTCAAACGTCAAGTGACTATTATGACTTTTGGTTTCCTACTATCTTGTCACATTGTGGTCATAGTTTATAAAGCCTTTCTATCATCCTAGGGTGTATTTTTTCCAAGTAATTAAAGCTACAAAACATAACTTTTATCCAAGCTGAATTTTAGAAGCTTGCTGAGAGGACAGATTTACCTCAAACCTCATGTGTGTGCCTTGTTTTATGAAGTCCCTTCACATTCATGATCTCATGGGGTCCTCACAACCCCAGTGAGGTTCTTTCTGTTTTATAGTTGAGGAAATGTAAGGCTGAGAAAGTTCAAGGTCATGCAGCCACTAAGTGCTTTAGAGTCATGGCTGGGCACCTTTGCTGTTGGAAATGGGCGAAAGCATATTCATTCTTTGGGAAGCTTATCACAGCTTGGCAATTCTGTTTTTGTGCTCCCGTTGGAATGAACCAGTTAGAAAAACATTTGACTTTTCAAAATATGTATGTGTATGTAGGTGTACAGTGATTTCCTAAGATTTATTTTCCATTCCAGATTCACAAAACTCATTCAGTAAGTATTGATTGTGTTCATAAACACTGTCTTATATATTAGAGAAGTAATACAAAAAGTAGCATGTATTATTTTCTAGGTTTCCTAAAATAAGTAGCATATCTGGATAGCGTTAGTTGATAGAAACTACAGGGATTTCTATTCAGATACAGCCTATTTGGGTGAGGGTGGGGGCGTTGGTCCCTTTTAGGCTCTACCACGTACCCTCACTCCATTTGGATTTTATTTGTCTACTTGGTAAGTGTCAGTGGATTCGTTCCTGCAAAGTCTTATCCCTCATGACTGGCAGGATTAGTTGCTTTAAATCTTTTCACTTTCAAAACAAGCATGACTCATAACCCATGTGAACATGATGACTATAGTTGATTTGGGGAACATTTGAAAATAGGAAGTGGGAATAAACAGGACCATTTTTTAGTGTAAATGTTTTTTTTAAAGCAAACCTAATGCACTGTAAATGGTGTAGATGAAATAGAGGGGAAACATGTGAACATTGGAAATATATCCCCGTTAGCTCAAGCTTAGGGGAGAGGGCATTAAAATTAAGGAGTTACTCATTCACTTATTCAACAAACATTTAACGAACCGGGTGTTGTTCTTGGTACGGGAGATACAGCAGTGAATGAAAAAATAAGACAAAAATACCTGCCTTGCCGAAGCTGACACCCAAGACATTCAAGAGGGGAAGAAGAAACAATAAGCATAAATAAAACACATTTTATGTCAGATAAGTTCTGTGGAGAAACATAAAGGAAGGGAGAGAGATGGGGTTGCTCGAGTGTGCATGCGCCTGTGCGTGAGTGCGTGCGTGCGTGCGTGCGTGTAGAGTGGGGCTAGAGTGGGGTTAGAGAAGGCTAAGTAGAGAAGACGACATCTGAATAATGGCCCGAAGGAGGTAAGGGAGGAGTAATGCAGAAAGAGCCCCAGGTAGAGAGAAGAGCAAGTGCAAAGACCTTTAGAGTATGTTCAAGGACCAGCAGGGAGACCAATGTGGCTGGAATGGAGTGAAGGAAGAGAATAAGAGGAGATGGGGTTGGAGAGGTGGCCGGGAAGCTGGCCCACCCATGGCAATAAGTTTTGTTTTCAAGGTATCTGGTTGATGTTCAGCCAGTGGAATGGACATTGTTGGTGCCCTGCCCACATTCCCTTTATCAGTCATGGGTGCCTATCCCTTAGCTGCTGGGAGCATTGCTTCCTAAGGCTCACAGTTGCCCCCTTCTCAGGAGCAGGAGGCCTCTTGCCTGAGAGGTACTTAACTTCTTCATCCCTGGGGGCAGCCCACAGCCAATGACTGGTTCAACCCTTTTGCATCAAAGTGGGTCCAACCACGTGCTGCAGTTTGTGCTCCAGAGCTCCTCAAGGGGTCAGGTGAAAGTTGGATGCCAGCTGAGACCACAGCCTTGCTGGATCAGCTCCCTTCCCATGCCCTCTCCTGCTCCCTCCCGGTCTCCCCAAAGAATCCCTTATCTCAGGATCCGCTTCTAGGGAACCTAAACAAAGAAACCAACTTTCAGCAACATGATTTTAGAAAGCTAACATGCTCCATTTTTCTCCTCAAAGGTAGACTTTGGGTTTTATTTTATTGAACCAGGCACCCCGGATCGTGAGGCAGATCCTTCATGCCAGTCTCCACTACCTTCCATCTAAGAAGCCAGGAAAGATATTTGTGAGCTAGATGGCACTCGAAGAAGTGCCATTGTGGATGCCCGTTATGGTCTTTTTACTTTTCCTCAGTAGAGGAGGGCATTTTGACTAGGGTCTTGATGGTATTGTGTTACAGTGATTGATTTGTTTTTACATGGGTAAGTGAATCCACAGGAGGGTCCCTCTAGATGCTTCATTTTAGTTATTTGAAATCCTAGTCAATACATATTGACTTCCTCCCTGCGGTCTTGCATTTGTGTGTGCATGAATACACTATCTGCCCTTTTCTGAGAAACGCCAGGGTTTTACACAACTTTGGCTTAACTAGAGCCTCTCATTCCTGTTCTCTGCTTTAGGAAGGGGAAATAAGCTGTGGCTAGAAAATCTGAACCCATTTCAAAAATAGCCAAGGTGATAAATTTGCCTTCCCCCCACTTCTCACTCATGTGGGCAAACTGAGTTGGTTATCAGGGACGAGGTTTCAAGAACAAATGTTTTGGGTAGCGAGTGTCTGGTTATAAATCTGACCTTTAACAATTAGTGTGAGAAAACTCCAACTGAAGTCCCTCTCTCTTGCGTGGGCTGTGAATGAGCAAACCCAGGTTCCAGAGGGCCTCTCCAACTCTCTGAGGTTCTCCACTACCCACTTTTGACATAAGATTTGCCCCTCGTCCTGAGGACATTTGATTCCCCTTTCACAGAGCCACTGTTAAGGTATAAGACCAGGGCAACTCACTCTGTATAAGATACTTTGGGGTTCTTTGGGGTCACTGCGACACAATCAAGATCCTAGCTAAAATACCCTCAGCCACAACGTCAACAGGGGCATCTCTAGTGCTACCTAGCTCACAGATATCTTTCCTGGCTCTTTAAGACAGTGGAAGGTAGTGAAAACTGGCGTGAATGATCTGCCTCACCATCTGGGGTGCCTGGTTCAGGAAAATATAAACCAAACTCAAGCTTTGAGGAGAAAACAGAGTATATTAATTTTCTAAAATTGTGTTGTTGAAAGTTGGTTGTCTTAGATTTGGTTCTCTGGAAGCAGGTTCTGAGACAAAGATTCTCTGCAGGAGAGGGCAGGGGAAGGGAGATCACCCGGGAAGGCTGTGGTCTCAGCTGGAGTCTAGTTTTAACCTGACCCCGTGTCTTCAAGCCCTTTTGCCCTGCTCTCTCTCTCCCCAGCATACTCCTCTAGAGACCAGATGGTGTGAGTTGCCCTGTCTCCCTGTGAAGCAGGCAGAGGAGGTGCAATTGTCCCCACTTTGCAAATGAAAACAATTAAGATCCAGAGACTTAAATGACTCACCTAAGATCACAAAGCTAGGAAGTGGCAGAGTCAGAGATAGTCCGTAGGTCTTTGTTTGTTTAAGTTCTTATTTTTAAAGTAGGCTCCCTACGCAAAGTGGGACTCAAACTCACGACCCCAAAATCCTGAGTCACATGCTCTACTGACTGAGCCAGCCAGGCGCCCCGACCCCAGGTCTTTTAGCTGTTGTGCCCTTGCTGAGAAAAGTGTTACGGAAGTACAGTGGCTTATTTTTAGCATTCTGCTCGTTAATGGGGCCATTCTGCTTCCTCCTGGTGTGTGTGTGGGGGGGGTGCCAGTGAATCTCTATTTATTCAAGCCAAAGCTTTGTTCTCTCCAAGTAATTGGTCTAGGTAGCACTCTCCTCGCGTCAGCCTCCAAAGGGCCGGCTGCACTTCCAACCTGGTGCAGTCCTGCAAGCCTGGAGCCGCAGGATCCTGGCTGGGTTGCGCCTGCGCTTTGCTTTCCTTTCCCTCAGTTACACGGCCTCCTGTGTCCTTGGCCATCTCCAGCATCTGGCAACATAGTTGCCCCTCCAGCTTATTACCTTGGCTCCTAGTTGATTATTATGGAGAAATGTCATCAGTTCATGCCATGCTTTATGTAAGATGCCGATCCAGAGTCTTGAGAACGGGTCTCAGTGCTGCCCGTGCCTGTAGACCAAAGCTCCCACTTACTCCCCCAGGATCTGCCCAGAGCAAACAAGCAAATAGTCAGACAAACTTACGGCCCGCCTCGGGATATTCGGATCAGCTTGCTTCCAGTTCATTGGGAAGGTTCAAGTCTTAGAGAGCAGGGGGCTGGTGGTGAGATGTGGAGGGGAGGTCATGGGTGAGCAAGCACTTGGTGCCCGCTGGAGAAGTTGTTCGCAGGGCCTTTTATTTTTTCTTTTGTGGAGGAAGGTGGAACTCTCTCCGTATTCAGAGCATCCAAGATAGCAGGGACCGCTCTTGCCATTATTTTAAAGGTGGCCAAAGGGAAGCAATTCAATGACAAATGTTGACTGAGCCCCTAGGAAACTTCCTAGGGACCTTGATCTACAGGACCTTCATGGGCTATCTTTGCAACAGGTCCCACCTAAGATAGGACCGCTGCCTGGAATCTTATTCCCTGGGTGATTCATTGCTAGGCTTTCGCAGACATAGCGTGGTCTCTGTTTCTATGTCATCGCCAGTCTTGCACTTTGTTCTCCCTATGCCCAGGGACAGGCATCAGGGACATGCTGGCCAGGGCACAGGGCACGAACTGGAACTCTCACCTTCAATTTGTCCATTCTGTGTATGAGGTGGCCAAGCTGACTCACGACAGACCCTGCAGTGAAGCTGGGTACACGAGAGCAGCCTCCCACACCTCTACGTAGAAGCCAGGGCACCTGCTAGTTTGGCGCTCTGCCCCTTCCAGCAGGAGAGACTAAGCCTGGTCTGGGCAAAACACCCTTTGTAAGGCAACCACCTGGGCTTGGGCGGCTTCTGTTGGGCGTTGGGCTAAGGAGAGCGCCTAAAGGCCTCCTCAGTAATGTATATACCAAATGCTAAGTGACGCACATACCTCTAAATGACAGCATTCACCCACTGGGGTTACATACAGCCGACTGTATTTACATTCATGCCAAACCCAGGGGGCACGGCTACTTATAATTTTCTTGCCAAAACATGGAAAAATTAGGGGTTTGTTACCTTTTAATTCAATGAGAAAAAGCACTACCATCTCTTCCAGCAGCTAAGGATGTAGAGGTACTGATTACATCTTTGTGTTTCCCTCTGGAAGTACAGTTCCTCAGTCTGGTTTTTGGGAACCCCCCCCCCCACCGCCTTCAACTCTTTTTGTTGTTGCTGCTGTATTTAAATTCAAAAAGGAAAAAAAGTGTTGTCTGGAGTAATTTTCTCTCAAGAGGCAATGCTGACAGATCTTAATTGAATAATCCCTGTCTAATGGTGTTTTCTTTTCTTTTTTTTTAAAGATTTTATTTATTTGAGAGAGAGAGAGTGAGCGAGAGAGAGCACACAAGCTGGGGGAGCAGCGGGCAGAGGGAGAAGCAGGCTCCCCGCTGAGCAGGGAGCCTGATGTGGGGCTCAATCCCAGGACCCTGGGACCATGACCTGAGCTGAAGGCAGCCGCTTAACGGACTGAGCCAGCCCGTCGCCCCTGTAATGGTGTTTTCTTCACCAGGGTTGCTTCTAAATTCGCTACTGGCCCTCAATTTGCCTAGCTCAGAAGGTCTTCAGGTTGTATATATTGGGCATGGTGTCTAGCATGGTGTGTTAGATGCTGGATTTAGGATCAGAGACCTGATTCTGTTCCTAATTCTGGCATGTATTTTCTGGGTAACCTATAACCAAATAACTCCTGGAGCCTCAGCTTCCCTCACTCTAACAATCAGGATAATATTTGTCTTGTTTATTCCACAGAATCTTTAGGAAGATCAAAATTAACTCAAAATGAGGAACTGAAAGGAAAAATACTTCTTAAACAGAAATGATAATAAACACATCGAATTGGTTACTATTTTACTGATCACACGCGACATTGGGTCTAGGTCTCCGCTGTATCATTATGATAACAGTGTTTTTCACTCACTGCATCAAAACATTTTGATAGCATCCAAGAGAAATGATGCTGATTATTGACAAATTTCAATTATGATAATTACCTCCGAGCAAGGAGAACACAAAATTATGTTGAAGTGTTGACTTTAACCTTTTCCAGTGTGTATAGACACATGGATATAAGATATGGAAGGAAATACAAAATATGTTCCCATCAAATAGAAATTCACTCTGTCATGACACCGAAGGAGTTGGAGGGAAGATTCTAATTCTGCAGACCCAACGCACTGCCCTGGGCGCGTGGGACTCTTGCAGTGGGAATGGCTAAAGCACCGAAACCCGCAGTTACTAGGTTTATGATTGAGTTGGATCAGTCTCAAATCTGGAAAAAGAGGAAGTCAAATAGTGGGGTTATTAGGAGGAATGAGGGCTGAGAGATGAAGATCGGAAGCTCATGTCCTGCGACATTTGAATAGGTCTGCCTCTTGATCTTCCGGTCACTAAAACATCCAAGGGCTTTTTCACATCTAACATTCTGGCAAGCCACTTGGGAAGATTCATAAAACCGATCACATGGGAAGAGTGCCTGCGGCCTGCTCAGCATTCAGTAAACAGTAGCTGCCATCATCATGGATATTTCATTATTATTACAATTATTACTATTTATCATTATCATCACCACAATGTGAGAGAGGTTGAAGCTTATATAGTCTGTACTTTGGGACACTCACCCAATTCAGTGTTTGCCTTTCAGGCTATACTCCTATAGACTATGAGAGGAGTTCCTCATCTCCCAACTGTCCATTTCACTGCGAAGGAAACTGGGACCCAGATAGGAGCTAACCTGCTCTAGGTCCCACAGCAAGGGAGAGGTAGTGGCAGGACCAGAACTTGGAGTTCATTGCTTCATGCAGCTTTGCGCATGTCATTGGCTATCCACTCTGACTCTTCCATCACCATTGAAGACATGGGGATTTTGCAGCCTCATGGGTTATGAGTCTTAACATCAGACACTTCTCTGAAACCTGTGTTTCTCTTAGCCATATATTCCTCTGACTGCGCGGGGCATTTCCACTGTAGAACAGTGCCTGGCTCATAGAGGCTGCCCAATAAAACATATAGAAAGAATGGATGGTTTCTGATTTCCCATTCCCCACAGCTGAAGTAACTGAGCTCAGTCTCCTGTTTAATTAGCTTTTTGGTGACAATGACTTGTGAGCCTAGATTCCTGGTGGTATGCCTTTGATCCCCTTGAAGAGGCTGATCTTCCCTCTGTTAGCTGTGATTGCCCTCCTAAGTGCAGGCCGCGGTTTCTCAGTTCAGAGATGAGCTTACCTCATGGGCCTGACTGAAAGCTATCTTTAAGGAGGTGGTATCACTTGTACTGCTCCCTTGTCTTGTGACCCCTGCCACCCAATGCCTGACTCCCATACACTGGCTGAAGTTATGGCTAGATAAAAATTGTGGCTGACAGAGATGGAATCGGGCTTTACCTCCAAACCAGAAAGGGCTTACTTCTGCGGTCTCTAGGAATTTTGTGTTAGAGAGAAAACGTTTGCACTAGGCTGGGTTTATTTGCTTGGTTTACAGAAGAGTGGAAGTGAGATGCATGCTGATCCCGTAGTAGAGAGCCTCTTTGTTGAAGCCAGGGCCAGCCTTGGACAGCTGACGCTAAAGATGGCAGCACTGCAGTTTGCCTGGGCTGTGTCTTGATGGAGCCATGTGTCTCTGTTTCTTCTCCATATCACATCTGCTTTGTGCCTGACTTGGAATTCCCAGTTACAAGTGGTGCCTGCCACTGTCCTAGAGAATACAAATGTTTTCTGGGGCAGGCTTTTCTATCCTTTCTCCCAGCCTCAAAGCCTGTGATTTAGGGCAGTGGCTTTCAAGGAGGCCAGTTTGAGGGAGGGGAGGCAGAGGAGGAAAGCCTGTAGCGCTCCCTCTGTACCCCCTGCTGAAACCAGTTCATGTATTGGGTTTCATGCAAGAGTTTGTTTGAAACAAAGTTCTGCTCTTGAAGGAAGTTTGAAAAAACACTGATCCGGTGTACTAACTTCAGGCCTAGGTGTCAGATGACCTCTGTTCTGAAACCAGCCCCATTCATGTGTCCTACAAAATGAGAGCTGATACTCACCACCAGTTGATTTTGCATGGCTTGAGTTTTCTGATCTACAAAATGATACCATGCTTTTATTAATGTAACACTTTACTTAGTGAGGAGCTAAAAGTTTTACTGGTTACCTATGAAGAATTTGGAGCTCCTTTGAGGATGGGTGAGAAAGAAGGAGAGAGAGTATTTTAGAAAGTCATGTGAATCCAACATGAAAGTCATTTGATTCCCAACTTCTCCTCTTAAAAGCATTATTGTATAGAGCAACACTACACACCAATGAGACCTAACAAGCATATATACAGAACACTTCACCCAACAACAGAATACACACTTTTTCTCAAGTGCACATGAAATATTCTCCAGATAGACCATATATATGTTTGGTTACAGTGGAGTAAAAATAAAAGCCAACAATAGATGGAAAGCTTGAAAATTCACAAATATGTGTAAATTAAGTAGCCCATTCTTTTTTTGAAAAATTCCCTTATAGTTAACATATAGTGTTATATTGGTTTCAGGTGTACAATAACAGTGATTCAACAATTCTATACACTACTCAATGCTTATCAAGATAAGTATACTCTTTAATCCCCATCACCTATTTCACCCATCCCCCTACCCACGCCCCCTCTGGTAACCATCAGTTTGTTCTCAAAAATTAAGAATCTGTTTTTTGGGTTGTCTTCTTTTTCTTTGTTCATTTGTTTTGTTTCTGAAATTCCATATATGAGTAAAATCATATGGTATTTGTCTTTCTTTGACAGACTTATTTCACATAGCATTATACTCTCTAGATCCATCCATGTTGTTGCAAATCATGTCTTGTTTATCCATTCATCTATTGATGGACACTTGGCCTGCTTCCATAATTTGGCTATTGTAAAAAATGCTGCAGTAAACACAGGGGAGCCTATAACTTTTTGAATTAGTGTTTTTGTATTCTTTGAGTAAATACCCAGTAGTAGAATTGCTGGATCATATGGTAAATTATATTTTTAATTTCTTTACAGATTTATTTATTTACTTGAGAGAGAGAGAGAGAGAGAGAGAGAGTGCATGTGCATGCAAGCAAGTGGGTGGGAGGAGGGACAGAGGGAGAGAAGCTCAAGCAGACTCTTCTTCGTTGAACATGGAGCCTGACATGGGGCTCCATCTCATGACCCATGAGATCATGACCTGAGCTAAAACCAGGAGTCAGTTGCTTAACTGACTGAGCCACCCAGGTGCCCCTATATTTTTTAATTTTTGAGGAACCTCCATACTGTTTTCCACAGTGGCTGCACCAGTTTGCATTCCCACCAACAGAGCACAAAGGTGCCTTTTTCTCCACATCCTTGCTAACACTTGTTTCTTGTGTTTTTGATTTTAGTCATTTTGACAGGTGTGAGGTGATAGCTCATTGTGGTTTTCATTTGCATTTTCCTAATGATGATTGATGTTGAACATCTTTGCATGGGTCCGTTGGCCATCCGTATGTCTTCTTTGAATAAATGTCTGTTCGTGTCTTCTGCCCATTTTTAATTATTATTTGTTTTTTGGGCATTGACTTGTATAAGTTCTTTATGTATTTTGGATACTAACTTTTTATCAGAAATGTTATTTGCAAATATCTTCCCCCATTCAGTAGGTTGTCTTTTAGTTTTGTTGATTGTTTCCTTTGCTGTGCAGAATAAGCAACCCATTCTTAGCAACCAATGGTCAAATAAGAAATCACAGGGGAAATTAGAAAATACATAGTAATGAAAATGGAAAGACAAAATATCAAAACTCATGGGAGGCAGCAAAGGCATTGTTTAAAGGGAAATTTATAAGTGTAAATGCCTACATTAAAAAAGAAGAAAGAAAGACCTCAAATTAGTAAGTCAACTTCACACCTTGAGGAAATAAAGAAAGAAGAACAAAGTAAACCCAAAGCTAGCAGAAGGAAGGAAATCAAAAAGATTAGGACAGAGATTTACAAAATACAGAATAGAAAAACAATAGGGAGAATCAATGAAACCAGAAGTTGCTTGTTTGAAAACAAAACTGACAAATCTTTAGCTAGCCTGGCAAAGAAAATGAAAGAGAAGATGCAAGTAATCAAAATCAAAAATGAAAATGGAGACATTATTACTGAACTTACAGAACTAAAAAGGACTAAAAGAGGAACTCACGGAGTAAAAAGTACTATGAACAGCTGCATACCATCAAACTGGTTAACCTAGATGAAACAGACCAATTGCTAGAAACATACAACCAGTCAAGACTAAGTAACGAAGAGTTAGATATAAAATCTGAATAGGCCTACAACTAGTAAGGAGATTGAATCACCAGTTAAAAACTTCTCAACAAAGAAAAGTGCAGGACCCGATGTCTCCACTGGTGAATTCTACCAAACATTTTAAGGAGAATTATCAGTATTTCACAAACTCTTCCATAAAATAGGAAAAAAAAAACAAAACACTTCCTAGTTCATTTTATAAGGCCGGCATTACCCTGATACCAAAGACAGATGAAGACATCATAAGAAAAGAAATTACAGACCATATCCCTTGTGAATGTAGATACAGAAATCCTTCATAAAATAGCAGCAAATCATACCCAACTGCATATGAAAAGGATCACACATCATGACCAACTTGGATCTATCCCAATGATATAAAGGTGGCTCAACATAAGAAAATCAATGCAACACATCATATTAATAGAATGAAGGAGGAAAAAAAATACGTGATTATCCCAACAAATACAGAAAAGGTATTTTATAAAATCCACCACCCTTTCATGATAAAAACTCTCAGAAAAACTTAGGAATAGAAGGGCACCTCCTCAACACGATAGAGGGCATTTCTGAAAAACCCACAGCTAACATAATACTCAATGGTGAAAAACTGAACGCTTTCCCCCTAAGGTCAGGAACAAGACAAAGATGCCCACTCTCATTACTGCTATTCCACATTGTATTGGAAGTTCTAGCCAGAGCAATCAGGCAAGAAAAAGAAATGAAAGGCATCCAAATTGGAAAGGAAAAAATAAAACCATCTCTTCACAGGTGACATGGTACTATATATAGGACATCCCAAAGAATCCTTAAGAAAGCATGCTAGATGGGCACCTGGGTGACTCAAGTCATTAAGCTTCTGCCTTCAGTTCAGGTCATGATCTGAGGGTCCTGGGATCGAGCCCTGTATCGGGGTCTCTGCTCAGTGGGAAGCCTGCTTCTCCCTCTCCCACTCCCCCTGCTTGTGTTCCCTCTCTCACTGTGTCTCTCTCTGTCAAATAAATAAATAAAATCTTTAAAAAATAAAGAGGGGCGCCTGGGTGGCTCAGTCGTTAAGCGTCTGCCTTTGGCTCAGGTCATGATCCCAGGGTCCTAGGATCTAGCCCCGCATCGGGCTCCCTGCTCAGCCAGGAGCCTGCTTCTCCCTCTCCCACTGCCCCTGCTTGTGTTCCTGCTCTCACTATCTCTCTCTCTCTGTCAAATAAATAAATTAAAAAATCTTAGTAAAAATAAAAAAATAAAGAAAGCTACTAGAGCTAATAAACTAAATGAGGAAAGTTGCAGGGTACCGGATCAACATGCAAAATAGTTTGTGTTTCTTTACACCAACAATGAACAATCTATAAAGGAAAGTAAGACAGAAATTCCATTTATAATAACATCTGAAAGAATAAAATATTCAGGAATAAATTTAACCGAGAAAGTGGAAGACATACACTGTGAAAACTATAAAACATTGCTAAGAGAAATTAAGTAAGACCTAAATCTAAATCAAAAGGCATCTTGTGTTCATGGATAGAAAGATAATATTGTTAAGATGTCAATACTACCCAAAGTGATCTACAGAGTCAATTTAATTTGTATCAAAATCCAACAGCTTTTTCTCTGTTTTTTTGCAGAAATGGAAAAGCCAATCCTTAAATTCCTATAGAACGACAAAGGCCCCAATATAAACAAAACTGTTGTGAAAATGTAGAACAAAGTTCGAGGACTCATGCTTCCAGATTTCAAAACTTACACGAAGCTATAGTAATCAAAGCAATGTGGTACTGGCATAGGATAGGCATATAGACCAAGGGAATAGAATCGAGAGTCCAGAAATAAATGCAACATCTATGTCCAATTGATTTTTTGACAAGGGTGACAAGTCCATTCAATGCAGAAACAATTGTTTCTTCAGTGGACGGTGCTGGGACAACCGGAATTCCCATGCGAAAGAATCACATTGAGCCCCTACCTCACCTATATACAAAAATTAACTCAGATAGATTAACAAACTAAATATAAGAGCTTAAACTGTAAAATTCTTAGAAGAAAACATAAGGGTAGTTCTTCATGTACTTGGATTTGGCAACAGATTTTTAGATATGTTGCCAAAAGCATGAGCGAGAGGAGAAAAATTAGATAAATAGGACTTCATCAAAATCAAAATTTCTGTGCAAACAACAGTATCAAGAAAGTGAAAAGACAGCTTACACATTGGGAGAAAATACTCGCAAATCATATAACTGATATGTGTTTTTTATATATAAAGAACTCTTTTTTTATTTTTTTAAAGATTTTTTATTTATTTATTTGACACAGAGAGAGAGAGACAGCGAGAGAGGGAACACAAGCAGGGGGAGTGGCAGAGGGAGAAGCGGGCTTCCTGCTGAGCAGGGAGCCCGATGCGGGGCTCGATCCCAGGACCCCAGTGGGATCCTGACCTGAGCCGAAGGCAGACGCTTAATGACTGAGCCACCCAGGCGCCCCATAAAGAACCCTTTTTTTTTTTTAAAGATTGATTGATTTTAGAAAGAGAGAGTGTGTGTGCAAGCAGGGGGAGGGGCAGAGGGAGATAAGCAGACTCCCCACTGAGCAAGGAGCCCAGTGCAGGGCTCAATCCCAGGACCTCAAGATCATGACCTGAGCCAAAATCAAGACTTGGACGCTTAACCAACTGAGCCACCCAGGCTCCCCTATATAAAGAATTCTTAAAACTCAGCAACAAAACGAGAAAAAAAATGGGCATAGGAGTTGAACAGACATTTCTCCAAAGAAGGTACATAATATCCAATGAGTACATGATAAAGTGTTGGACGTCATTAGCCATTAGATTAATGCAGATCAAAACCACAATGAGCTACCACTTCATACCCTTTAGGAAGGCTATAATTTTTTTAATGGAAAATAACAAGTGTTTGTGAGGATATGGATAAATTGGAACCCTCATACCATGCTGGTGGGAATATAAAATGGTGCAGTCACTGTGGACAACAGTTTGGCAGTTCCTCAGAAGGTTAAATAGAGACTTATCTTATGACCCAGCAATTACACTCC
Organism: Zalophus californianus; assembly: GCF_009762305.2. NCBI lineage: Eukaryota > Metazoa > Chordata > Mammalia > Carnivora > Otariidae > Zalophus > Zalophus californianus. Next base: position 13,873,992 of record NC_045612.1, read on the forward strand.
TTGGTATATACCCCAAAGAATTGAAAATAGGAACACAGATACTTGTATGCCAGTGTTCATTTCAGCATTATTCCCAAAAGCCAAAAATTGGAAACAACCCAAGTGTCCATCAACAGATGAAGGGATAAACAAAATGTGTATCCATGTTATGGAAGTTCTGATTCGAGCTACAACATGGGTTAACCTTGAAAATGTTATGTGAAGTGAAACAAGCCAGACACCAAAGAATAAATATTGTATCATTCCACTTAGGCAAATTCACAGAGACAGAAAGTAGATTAGAGGTTGTGGGGGGATGAGGAGGAGAATTGGGAATTATGGCTGAAGAGTCACAGAGTTTCTGTTTGTGGTGATGAAAATTTGTTTGAACTAGATAGTGGTGATGGTTGCACAGCATGGTGGATGTAATTAATGCCCTGAATTGTACACTTAAAAATAATTAACATGGCAAGTATTACGTTCCACATATTTTACCACAATAAAAGATATGAAGAAAGGAAACCTTTTCTAATTGAAAATAAAGTTACTCAAAAGTGGTTACATTATTTAGAATGAGGTGACCGTGTTTTCAAATCATCTTTTTCTCTGAAAGAAGAAAGGAAGCTAACCACAAATGAACTTCTTCTAAGAATAGAAAATTTCCCATAAAAAAAGAGGCTTTCATATTTCATCCTTAGAATGACTTCACTTCAAGTGGAAGAAATATTTACTGACACTTTAGTCTACTCATATTCTATTTAGAAAGTTTTCTTTTTTTAAGATTTTATTTATTTATTTGTGAGAGAGAATGAGAGACAGAGAGCACGAGAGGGAAGAGGGTCAGAGGGAGAAGCAGACTCCCCGCTGAGCAGGGAGCCCGATGCGGGACTCGATCCCGGGACTCCAGGATCATGACCTGAGCCGAAGGCAGTCGCTTAACCAACTGAGCCACCCAGGCGCCCTAGAAAGTTTTCTTTTGTTGTAACCCTTCTAAGGTGACGAATGCTAAATATTGAGATAATTGTTTTTCTTTGTCATGGTAATGTTTATAGAACGTGTAGAGATCCATCCTAATTACTCTGGTCCATCGCCACAGGCTGTTTCTTCAGTCTTAACAATCAAAACCTCAAAATAACAGCATATTTGTAGCTGATCAGGTCCCTACCAATAAATGTTCACAGGCCGTGGCATAGCTGGCTTCTCTGCTCAGGATCTCAGAAGGCCATAATCAAGGTGTTGGTTGGGCTACATTTTTTCCTGGAGGTCAGGGTCTTCTTCCAAACTCGTGACTGTTGGCAGAATTCATTTGTCTGTGGCTGTAGGACTGAAGTCCCCATTTTCTTGCTGGCTGTCATCTGGGGGCCATTCTCAGATCCCAGAGACTGCACAGAGTTCCTGGCCTTGGGGCCCCTCCTAAAGCTGCTCACATGGCAGCTTATGTTTTCAAGGTCAGCAGCTGAATCTCTCACTTCTAATGCTTTCACTTGATTAAGTCAGGCCCACCCAGATTAATCCCTTTTAATTAACAAAATCAGGTGATCTGGGACCTGAATTACATCTTTAAAATGTTATTTTTTTTTTAACTTTGTCATCTTCTGTCGGCTGGAAGCACATCACAGGTTTCACTCACATTTTAAGGGTGGGGATTAAACAAGAGTGTAACACATTGGTTGTCACCCTAGTGTCCGTCCACCTCCATATGGAGTTGTCACCCAGCATTAGTAGTAAATGGGCAGAAGAAGGATTATTCTTAAAATGAAACACCAAGGTGGCTAAGTCAAAGTTTGGTTGGAGAAACGGGCAAGTGGTACTTTTATGTCTCCTAGCTTCCCGTGGTGTGTGTTTGCATTAGTCAGGATTCTCCAGAGAAACAGGAACAATAGGATTTATTTGTTAATTATAAGGAATTAGCTCTGACAATGATGGAGGCTGGCAAGTCCCAAGGTCCACAGGGTGAGTCAGGAAGCTGGACACCCAGGAGAGTTAATGGATTAGTTCCAGTCTGCATCCTAAAGCCTGAGAACCAGGAAAACTGATGGTGTAGCACAAGTCCAAAGGCCCGCAGACTTGAGACCGAGGAAGAGCCAATGTTTCGATTTGAGTTTGGAGTCAGGAATGAAGCTGATGATTCACTTCAAAGGTCATTAGGCAGAAGGAGTTCGCTTTTACTATGGGAAGGTCAGCTTTTTTGTTCTCTTCAGGCCTTCAACTGCTTGGGTGAGGCCCATCCACATTAGGGAGAGCAAACTTTACTCAGTCTACCAGTTCACATGTTCATCTCATTTCGAAAACATCGTCACAGAAACACAATAAAGTTTGACCAAATTATCTGGGCACCCTATGGCCCAATCAAGTTGACACATAAAATTAGCCATTGCAGTATTTTTCAATGATCGATTGCATGCCCTTTTCCCTGACAAATGGGACTGATCCAATTATCATGGCAATAGGACTCATCCAGGTCCAGATTTTTCCAGGACCCTGAGTCGAGGCTGAGGGCCTTTCCTCAGGTTGTTCCCAACAGTTATTGCTGGGCCACATTACAAGTCTGGTTAATGTATTTTAGTCTGCATGCCTCCAGGGAGCTTTTGGGAGAAGAGAAGTGAGTGTCACTTGCTCAGGAGCAAAGAGGCAAGGATGAAGCCAGGAACACAGGAAGGAGGCCTTCCTTTTCTGGGGGTTCCCAGCTAGGCATGCCTAATGCCTCTTCAACTTGCTTTCGCCACTTTCTCCAGTTATTGCAACCACCCTAAATATGGATATCAGAAAGAAAACCATGTTCCTTTTTTGCTCACCAGAAATCTGGTAAGGGACTACCAAAGTGCCCTAGAGAACAGAGGGAAGTATAAAGAAATAGCCTACAGAGAAAGGTTGGCAACTCAAAGTAGCATGTAGGTCAGCCCATGATCATCATCCCCACTTCCTAAATCTGAGTGTGATGCACCCCGTTCTCAGCCCAAACGTTTTGTCTAGGTTGCCATGGCTTGACCTAGGAATCTCTTTGCCAACTGACTCAAGGGTGTTGTCTCACAGCCTCTGAGACTATCTCCCATGCACTAAGCTGATGTTTGCAAGTTGTCAGTTAGGCAAGTGTTACACAAAGACCTTGGGAGACAAGAGAGGAAAGAACTGCTCTGTAGACAACTTTTAAACATTGCTGATCGTGACTCTTCTGCATCTCGTAGGAACTCTAAAGGTACCTCTTCCACTAGCCAGTGGTTAGATGCCTCATTGGCTGGGGGAGTTTTTATGTGGAACGTTTTGCCCTGGCCTTGCTGTGTGCAATCTTGAACTCTCCTTAACTCTACAATAAGGAGGGCGCCTGGGTGGCTCAGTTGGTTAAGCGACTGCCTTCGGCTCAGATCATGATCCTGGAGTCCCGGGATCGAGTCCCACATCGGGCTCCCTGCTAAGCAGGGAGTCTGCTTCTCCCTCTGACCCTCCCCCCTCTCATGTGCTCTCTCTCTCTCTCTCTCATTCTCGCTCTCTCAAATAAATAAAGAAAGAATCTTAAAAAAAAATTAAAAAAAAAAAACCTCTACAATAAAGAGAAAGCAGAGGGCTATCTTCAGAATGATCACTGGGAAATGGTTCCACTCCCCCAGCTGATATTTTTCAAGCTTGTGAAGAGTGGCATATTTCAATTTCTTGGTGGTACCAACAGGCACTCCTCAAGTGACCAGGGCTCCTGGCATGAGTCTAATTCATGCAAATATTAGAGGCATGTCGGAGGGGACAAAGTGGTAGACAGGCTATCAGAAAAGACGGGGAGCTCGGGTTTGGGAAGCTTGCGCTGCCTCCCATTGTGGATACTTAGCTCCGGTGCAGTCTAAGAGGAATGAAACCACAGCTGCATTTCTCCCTCGCATTAATGTTCCTGTCACCACATAGGACTGCATCTGTCCCTCTCCATCCCTTTCTCGCTGCTTCGAAATGGGACTTTCAACTGAGCTTCCTATGGGACTATGAGAACCTCATCAATAGCTAGTGATTGCCATGGCAGCAGCAGGTTTATTACTTGTTAAATTGTTTACATAGGTATTCTTTTTTATTGAAGTCTAGTTGACACACAATGCTTTATTGGTTTTGGGGTGTACAACACAGTGATTCCACAAGTCTATCCCTTGTGCCGTGCTCCCCACAAGTGTGGCCGCCCTCTGTCCCCGCACGGCGCTGTCACGGTACCACTGACTGTATTCCCTGTGCTGTGCCTCGCATCCCCATGACTTCTTCATTCCGTAGCTGGAAGCCAGGACCTCCCACTCCCTTTCACCCATTTTGCCCATTCCTCTACCCCCTCCCTTTTGGCAATCATCAGTGTGTTCTCTGTATTTATGGGTCTGTTGGCAGAAGGTTTTTAAATTAAAGGAGCTGACCAGCTCCTTTCATCTGTGGAGGGGCCAGCCAGCACTCATGTCTCCCCTCCTTTCTGCCTCTTCTCTTCCCCGTTCCTCCCTCCTGTGTTTCCTGTCCTAGGAGTAGAAGTCTCCCGGTACTGACCCTGCCCAGTGGTAACCATCACGAGCAAAATTGGCCAACAGAGTTTGACATTCTTGTAGAGGTTTCAGGACTTGTCTAGAAACCATGATTTTGAGCATTCGCAAAGATTGATGGCATTTGCAGGGGGTGGGGGACACTGTTTCTCCCTCTGTCCAAGTTGGGAACAAATTAAGAAGGCAAAAGAGAAAGGTGTATGAAGAACAAAATATCACCTTTATTCTAAATAAATCTGACACTGGGAGATGAGGTTTTTATCTGTGAAGAGGTGGACATTCTAGTAATGAACCCCATAATTAGATGAATCTCCTCAGCTGCAGGCAGCTCTGGATAACAGACGCCCATCTTACTCTTCAATCCTTCACCTGGCATGGGCCTCCACCTGCAAAGCTTAAAGCCTAGAGGAGCAGGGCAGAATGCATGCTTTCTGTGATGAGCTGGCTCCCAAGGAGAAAGGAAAAAGGAAAGGGCTAGGCTAGGGCTGTTAGTTTGTCCTTTAAAACCTCATCAGTACCCCACCCAGGAAAGAGTGAATGATGGGGCAGAGAGAAGCCAGCAGTGTTATGCTAGTGAGCTTCGTATTAAAGAAAACACCAAGGAGACAGAAGAATCCCCCACCCCCATCCTGAACTTAAGCAGTGAATAGACCTTAGAGATCATCTGGTCCATTCCATTTGAGGAAATCTGGACTCCCACAGATGGTGTGACTTATATAGCAAGGGGTAGGCTCCTAGGATGGGCTAGGAGTCCAGGCACCTGAGTTCTAAGGTGGTTTGCCCACCGTTCCTCTCCTCCAGGAGCACTTGAAGTGTTAGACTTACTTGGTGGAATCTTTGACATAATGACAGAAGGAAAATAGGTTTATAGAAGAGAAACAAGAATGGTGTAAAGGGTCAAGGGAATTGATTTCTCAAGAACGTTGTTTTGCAAACTGCCCATCATCATCTCCGTCACTGCCATTAATACTCTCCTGCAATGTTAATGTTTGCTGGGTACCTACTTGATCATATTCTATACAGATGGATTTAGTCCAATGAGATGCTGCAGGGGAGAACTAAGGGTGAGGCGGTGTCTCTCCAATGTCTAAAGAGCAGAATTAGCTAGTCCACAGGAAATATTTTCCCTCTGAGAACTGTATAGTCCATGGAATTACCATTATCAAAAGGTATCTATATTAAATAGTGTTGTTAGATGTTGCTTACTAACTTTTTTAATTTATGTTTTATTGAAGTACAATTCGTATACAGTGATACATTAGTTTCAGGTGTGCAACCTGGTGATTCAGCACGTCCATGATAAGGGTAGTGCTCGCTATGGTAAGTGTAGTCACCCTTTGTCACCATACAATGTTATTAGAATATTATTCACTGTATTCCCTGTGCTGTACTTTTCATCTCCGTCATTTGTTTATTTTATAACTGGAAGTTCATACCTCTTAATCCCCTTCCCCTACTTTGCCCATCTCCCCACCCACCTCCCCTCTGGCAGTGACTGGGTTTTCTGTATTTGAGTCCGTTTTCTGTTTGTTCATTTGTTTTGTTTCTTAGCTTCCACACATAAGTGAAATCATATTGTATTTGTTTTTCTCTGACTGACGTATTTCACTTCACATAATACCCTCTAGGTCCATCCATGTTGTTGCAAATGGCAAGATCTTATTCTCTTTCATGGTTGAGTAACATTACATTACATGTATATATATCATATGTATATATGATACACACACACACACACACACACACACATATATATAATCACTTCTTCTCTATTCTAGATAGAACTTCTGTTCATAAGAGTCTGTGTTCCTAGACTATGTGCCCAGAATCCTTTCCGCCTACACCACTATGTACTCTGATCACCTCTTACCTAGATTATAGTAGTGGCCTCCTAAGCAGTCTCTCTGCTTCTTCTCCCCTGAAATCCCTTCTGTACATAGCAGCAAGAGTGAGCTTTTGAACACCTAAGCCAGATCACATCACTCTTCTGCCTGAAGCTATGCCATGGCTCCCTGGCACTCAGAATTAAAGCCAGTTATTACCGTGGCCCGTTTCTTTTCTGACCTCCTAGCTCTCCTCCCCCCATTCTCTCAATTCCAGCCACATTGGCCTCTGTTCTCTACCAGGACAGCAACTCATACTCCTCCCTCAGGGTCTGTGCATTTCGGATCCCTCTACTGGGAATGCGCTCCTCCTAGATATCTCCATAGCTCACAGTCTTCTGCACTTCATTCGGGCCTTTGCTCCAACATTACCTTCTCGGTGAGGCTGGCTGTGTTGTTTTGATGAGGCTAGGTTATACTCCAGTGACAGAAAGCCAACACGGCAGACTCTTCCCTTGTAAAAGATCATTTCTCCTGTATCTGGGGCTAGCAACAATTCAGAGCAGCTCTCTTCCCATGAGTAATAACTCAGAGATCCTTGGGGGACCCATCTTTCTGATTTGTTTACTGTTTACCCCACCCAAGTGTGTAAACTCCATGAGGGCAAGGGTTTTGGTCTACTTTTCTTGTTGTTGTTGTTGTTGTTGTTGTTGTTTTTTCCCGTCTGCTGTATACTGTATGCGTTGACTAGTGAGTGCCTGGCATATAGTAGGTTCCCAATAAGTATTTGTTGAAAGAATATTGAAAGGCAATATCATGGAGGGAATAGAAAATGAGAAGGCCAAAGGAAGCATCTTTGTGCGTATGTTTTCTTCTCAGGCTGAAGTTAAAGATAAGTCAGTTCCATATGTAATATTTGATTACTGTTGTTAAAATAACTGTAGAAGGGCTTATGAGCTGTAAACCTGCGTTAGGTTTTCGGCATTAAACTTTGGATATCGTATTAGTTTTCTATTTCCGCCATGACAAATTATCACAGACTTAGCGGCTTAAGCAACGTAAGGTTTTTATCACGTAATTCTGTAGGTCAGAAGGCAGACACACGTTTCACTGGGCCCAAACTAAGGTCTTGGCGTGGCTGCATTCCTTTCTGGAGGCTCTAGAGGAGGATCTGTCCCCTAACTCTTTTGGGTTGTTAACAGAGTTCAGTTCCTGGTAGCATGGAGATCCCTGGGAACGAGGGCCGTTCCCAGCTTCCACAGGCTATGTGGATTCCTTAGCGCATGGCCTCCTTCCTCAGTATGACAAGCCAGCAGCAGTGGGTTGGGTCCTCTCATACTTTTAATCTGTCCTGCCTCGTTTTCATTTCACTGCCCCACTCTTCTGCCTCCCTCTTTTGCTTTTGAGAGCTCATTTGATTACACTGGAACCACCTGGATAATCTAGGCTTATCTCCATCTACAGGTCAACTGCTTAGCAACCTTAAATACATCTGCTGCCTTAAGGTAACACAGTCACAGATTCCAGGGATTAAGATGTGGACATCTTTGAGGGGCCATTATCTTGCCTACCGGATATGCAAATGATTATCAGATATGGTATTGTGAGTAAGAGTATAGGCCGTAGCGACATGAAGACCTGGGTTTGAATCCCACTCTGCACCTTGATAGCTGCGTTATTCTGGACCTGTTCCTTAAGCTCTCTGACATGGAGTTTCTTCTGTGCCAGGTGGGGACAGTTAGGACATTTGTCTCATGGGGTTGTTGGGGATATTAGAAGTGATACGTGAAAGTGCAGAGTAGACACCAGGCACTCTCTTTTACTCCTTTAAAAAATATAATGTGAGTCCTCCTAATGTTTTAAACGTGAGCACCAGACCCAGCTTGGAGCCCACCTCCGACGACCTTACCTTGAAAAGGATGAAGCAGGCTGAGTGCTCTTTTGTTAAAAACCTTACTTAACCAGCTGGGTTTGTAGGGAACGAGGAGGAAGTTTAATCTAAGTGTTTATGATTCATTTACACCTAAATCATTAAATGCTATTTTAAGGACATTTGATGGCTTGAGGCATTTAAAAGAATTGTAATGCCTTTTTCTTAAACAGAAGTGCTGCCAAGAGTAAACAAACTCAAATACCATGTGCTTCGAAATTCCTCTCAAACAAATTTAGAGTGGGTTCTAACCTGGCACAATATCTTCTCCCATCTGTAATTCCTACCAGGGACAGCCCTCCTGAGAAGAAACACCAGCTCTATTTACTGAATGGGGAGTCGGAAACTGTGGCACACATGAGTGCAAAGAAAAGCGCTCGTTGAACTGGATTGTTGCTTTCTTAGAACTTTTTTCTGTATCTCGGCTATTGTCATTGGGAACTTTGTTGTAAGGCTTTCCATTAGCTAAAAATGTGCCTCTCATAACTCTCTAAGGGGGAAGAATTCTTCTGAAGCATGTAGGTGAGAACTGCATTTCCTGGAGATGTTGAGGCCCATTTGAGCTTGCATGCTGATGAATATGATGTTGCAGCTGAGCTGAACTGCCGTTTGATGAGCCTGAGTACAGTTTGTGACTAACTAAGGAGAGAAGGATGTAACCAGTGCATGTTTTAAATGAAACGAGACCTGCCAGGACACACGTCTTGATCAATTGGAGGAGCCTTCTCCTCCCTCTGTTCCTGGGCCTTCTTTCTCCTTTACTGTTTCTCAAATCCCTGGCACAGCCACGTTACGTAGAATGCCAGGTAGCACACAGCCATGATGACATAGGCGTTTTTTATTGTTTCTGAGAAGTGGTTTTTATAGGTCAGCCCATATGTTGGTATTTGCTTTATGGTTCCTGCCAAAGGGTCAGTCATGACGGGGTGCTAATGGACTTGAGTGAACTTTCATCCATGTCCCCTTGGTGGAAGGAGTGCCAAAAGGTGATAGAGGCATATATGGCCACAGAACACCAACAAGAAGGGGAAATAAGGGAACCCTCTTTGCTTGAAAAGAAGGGTACTATTTCCTGACTAAGAAAGTACAATGAGTTTGCTACTTAGATACCATTTGGGGGGATATAGGGAGAGGCAGAGCTGAGTTTGATGGCATTCATCACTCTCCCAGTCATAATTTTTAGGCAGCATTACAATATTGCTTTCCAGTTATGATCACTAGGACCAAGGAATGCCTGGCTGTCAACGGAGCCTGTAAAGTGGGATTTCCTGAGCTCTAAAGACATCCCCGGAGACTTGGAGCAACCAGGAGATTTATATCAGAGATGAGCTTTCAAAACATGAAATAAAGAACGTGAGGGAAATAATGACAATGAGTAGGGCAGGACTCGTTAAGTGTGCCGTGTGAAGAAGTATGGTGTCGCTGAGCACATTTCCTAGGAGGACATGGGTGTGGGGCTTGAGAGTTTGCTCTCTAGTATATTGGTGAGGAAACCCCAGTCCTCTGAGATTTAACGCTCTAAAAATGGAAAAGATTGATAGGAGAAAATAGGCTTTCTATAGCAATTTAGCCTGTTCTGTTGCCCAAGAAAGGTCTTAAGATCGAAGGCTGAGAAGATTTCAGGCTGTTGCTATGAGTAGCCATGACATCATTTTGTGAGCCTAACCCGAGCACCTGTACTAACATTTATTAAAAGCAAAGGCATTAAAAGCAAAGCCTCAGACACACACACACACACACACACACACACACACACACACACACACACACACACACACACACACAGCCAGGCTGGCTGGAACAAACATGCATCGGGCAGTGAGTTAGATGGGAACCGTCCCCTTAGCTTATTGTGTCTGAAGGGAAAGGCCACTTATTGAAGGAAGCCCTTGCCTCCCTGTTTATGCATGGAGGGAGAGGCAGAATTTGATGCAAAGGGAGTGCCTGGAGTCCATGGTGCAGCAATCTTTATGGGCTGCCTAGAGTTTCAGTCTTTTTTTTTTTTTTTAAGATTTTATTTATTTGAGGGAGAGAGAACCTGAAGCAGACTCCACGCTGAGTGCAGAGACCGATGCGGGGCTCGGTCCTCCGACTGGGAGATCATGACCTGAGCTGATACCGGGAGTCGGACGCTCAACCCGACTGAACCACCCAGGTGCCCCTAGAGTTTCAGTCTTTAATTGTGGCCAGAAGCACTCTGCATTGAAAACAAAATGAGTGAGACCAAATAAAATGTTTTAAGGAAGCCAGTCTCAAAAATTTTAAAGAAATGCCAGTGTCATTCTGGAAGAAAGGTATATTAGTCAATTTACTGCTCTGTGAGCGGTACAGCCATCGTTTTTTTCTCCGGCAGGCCAATTACCCTACTTCGGTTAGAAAACTAAAATGAAGGTTGTGTGAAGCCTTGTGGAGACTAGCAAGAATGTAGGTGGTTGACATGTTTTGCTTGGGAAAGGCACTTCCGTGTTAACTTGGATTCAGCCCCAGTCAATACTCAGGGAGTACTTTGTGATATGGAGTACCTATCAAGGGGCTAGGCATTGTGCTGGATGCTTCCACCCACCTCATCTCTTTTAATTCTTAAAACAGCCCTGTTGAACACTGTGATTCAATTTGGTCGTCTGTAAAAGATGGAAACGGACGTGCTCAAGGTCATGACCGACGTGGCAGGGGTCTCCCAAGTCTAGAGCTCTTTCCTCTGTCCCGTGGCAGGGTTGCCACGAATATACATTGACGTGCTGCCCAAATCGTTGTTTGGCCTCGGGAGAGAGGGGAATGAACCTAGATGGAGTCCCCACTGTGCACCAGCCACTGTTCTCAGCGTGTCTGGACTTCAGGGTGCGCAGCGGTCACCTCAGAATGTTCTGAAAAGACAGATTCTGATTCTGTTGACTTGAACTTGGTGAGGCTAAGAGCCTGCATTTCTAACAAGCTCCTATGTGATATCTGTGCAGCTGGTTCGGGGCCCTCCTTTACAAACAGCTGTCATCCCATTTTATGGGTGAAGAAACTAAGCCCAAGGCAACACTGTGGAGACCACTTATGGTCTCAGAGCTGGGATTTGAAACCAGGACAGATTGATTAAGGCCTTTGCCAATACACCCTGCTGAATTCCCTAAGGTTTTTTGAAACTTGCTCCTTGTGAGATCCATTTGTATTCCTTACTTAATTAAGGGGCTTAGCACTTGAAAGTCCTCGTTTCTTTAGAGCCCTTCCTTCTTTGCTCAGAAAAACATCTTTGCAGTTAATCGTGCTTACAGTTGTGGCTGTAAATTTTCTCTTGTTGCCTCAATTAGCCACATTGGTTTGCCATCCTAGCTGCACCTTAGAAACACCTGAGAAGCTTTTTAAGGACTATCAAGACACATACCCCACTATGGGACCAATTGAATGAGAATCTCTAGAGGTGAGCATTTTATAAAAGCTCCCCAGATGATTCTGATTCTGCAGCTAGGGTAGGGAACCCCTGAATTACGGGGTTCAAGGAAGCAATTTCTGGGAAATGGAGCCCAAATCCCTCATTGTGTGTTGTAATGAAAGAAGGGCCGGCATATTTAGCCAATCACCAACAAAGTTCCCAATGAATTCTTGGCACCATTTTGTTTTGTGACTGTGAGCTTAGATTGTACTGTGTTTGAGACCGTAGCATATGTAAAGTTTGAAATAGCTGTGTGGACCCTGAGCATGAGGAGCTGATGAGGAAGGACCAGGGTGGCGAGATGAAGTATCGTGGGCTGGCTTCAGGCCAAAGACTCATGTTCTCGCCAGCCCAAGACATTGACCTTGACAGGTGTTAAGAGAATAAAGCTTGGTTTGACTCAATTCAACAAAACTGACTGGTGAGAGAGTCATTTCGAAAAAAAATTATGAGAACAGAGGGCAGGGGTGGATTAATGCTATGGTAGAGCTATGGACAAACCACTGTAGTTGCTCAAGCTGGAATGGGGCTGCTATGCGGAGATTTGGACTGCTGTACAATTTTGTATGTGGCAACGCTGGGCTGAGATGTGGAAAGAAATGGAAATAGTAAGATGATTGGGGGCCAGAGCCTGCCCTCCAAGGAGGAAAGAGGACTTTTCACTGGGGAGAGTGCAGAAAGGCTTAAAATAGTCCTTCTCAACCCTAGCTGTGCACTTGGATCAGCTGAGGAGCTTGGAAACCTACCAGTGCTCTGGCCCCAGCCCAGAGATTCTGGTTTAATTGATCTGGTGTGGCACCATGGGCATCTTACTTTTTCAGAGTTTCCCCAGTCACACTAATGCTCCAGCACAGCTGAGAACCACTGGTTTAGGCTGCGTTTGCACTGGGCCGAGGAGAATGCGGCTGGCTGGGAGAGGAAAAACGAACAGCTGGGGCCGTCGTTCTCCACCTGTGATCCTTGCCCAGCAGCTGCAGCATTTAGGAACTTGTTAGAGATGCCAATACTCACGCTCCAGCCCCTACCACCTCCATCAGAAACTCTGACGGAGGGGGCCCAGGCATCTGTGTCTCCACAAGCCTTCTAGGGGAGTATGATAGACGCTTCAGTTTGGCTGGGACTTGAGCAGGGTGCGTGGCAGGGGAATGCAATGACATAAAGCTGGAAAACGTGCAAGTAACAGGCTGGTGACAACTCCTCTGATTGTACCATTGAGATGGAGCAAGACCCAGTATTCTCAGGTGGAATGTATTTCTCCGTGGCCTTGCTATTTCTCTCTCACATGCTCGAAATTGCAGCAGGGATGAAATATAGGTCATTCATGCAGGGGCGCAGGACCTCCGAAATCACACTCTGCTCTGCCGGCGGAAGCTGCCACTTTTCTTGTTAACAGACTCGTTTCTGTCTTCAGTAGGAGGAGGCATCCTCCCTGGTGACTTGGGCCTTTAGAAAATGGGAAGGCCAGGCTTCAAGAAAGCTCCCCGGATAAGGTCAGAGAGGGTTTCCCAGCCTCCTCTTCTTGCCTCTCATCCCCACCTGAGCCAGGTCTTTGGTTGGCTGGGCCCCACCTATTATTCACAGCAGGTGCCTGAGGATGCTCGCCATTGGTGCTGCCCAGTGTCCCCATTCACGGGACAAAGCCTTTCCCTAGGCTGAGTAATGACCCCGCTGATGTAAAGCCGTAGTGCTTTACATCTCGCCAGTCAAAGGCTTTCTGTTGCCTAGGTGATTGGCATGCTCCCTGGTGCATTTTCCTCTCTTTCTGGTCCGGACTGTGTGGGGTAGTATTCATTCCCCAAGTGGAATAGCTGAGTCCTTGCAGGATGCTGAGCATCTCCAAGGGTCACAGAGGGACTTCCAGGATTGGTGCTTATTCTTTTTTTTTTTTTTTTTTTTGAAGATCTTATTTATTTATTTGACAGAGAGAGACACGGTGAGAGAGGGAACACAAGCAGTGGGGAGTGGGAGAGGGAGCAGCAGGCTTCCCGCTAGAGCAGGGAGCCCGATGCGGGACTCGATCCCAGGACCCCGGGATCATGACCTGAGCCGAAGGCAGACGCTTAACGACTGAGCCACCCAGGCGCCCCGGTGCTTACTCTTTACAAAGAGGTTTCTAAACCAGAGGGTCTTTACGCATCATCAAGTCCAGCGATTCTCAGCTAAGGTGATTTTGTCTTCATCCTGCTAGGGAGGGATATTTGGCAATATGAGACAGTTTTGGTTGTCACGACTTGGCCGGGGGTAGGAGGATGCTCCTGGCACCTAGTGTGGTAGAGGCCAGGGAGGTTGGTAAACATCCTCTGGTGCACAGAACGGCCTCTCAAAACAAGGAATTATCTAGCCCCAAACGTCAAAAGTGCCAATGTTGAGAAACTTTGGCCTACTACCCATCACTTATTTTTGAAATGGGAAGATTGAGGCTCAGAGGTCACCCAGAAGGTCAGTGGTGAGTCAGAGTGGGGGATCCTGGTTTCCTAACTGCCAGAGTGTAGTGCTCAACAGCGTCATCTCCGTCCCAGACAGCATTTCTTCCACGGCTGCTACCACTGTGTGCCTGCCAACGGCCAGGCAATGTGCTGAACCCCTTCCACTTATGAACCCTCTTCTTAGCACACGCTTTCAGGCTAGGCATGATTATCCTTAGAGGGGAGTGATCTTATGCATGCAAAGCTACCATGTGCAAAACATTGTGGGCCATTAGGGAAAGCAAAGATGATACCAAAAGACATGGTTCTTGCCCTCTGGCAGCTTACATTCAAGTTGTGGAGGAAAGACATATGCAAGATGTGTGAAAATAATTACATGATATAACTGATGAAAATATTTAAATAATTAAATTAAATTAAATAATGAAAATAATTATCAACCTAACTTTTCAGTAAAAGCCTATAATGAGAACCAAAAAGCTATGGAGTGATAAATGAGACAAATAATGTTCCTGCTTGAGAGAGCTTGTATTCTTGTGGGGAGAATGAGACGAGACATATGCATATGTGCATACATACATGCATTTAAAAATTATAGTTGTGACAAGTACAGACCTACCTAAGGTAGCTGAGAAGACATGTCTGAGGAGGTGACATTTAAGTAGAACCTGGAAGAACATAAAGGGGGAGTCATAGTGAACAGCAAGTATAAGGCCTTCAGGCAGGAAAATGCCTACCATATTCTAGATACTAATGGAAGAATCTAGTGTGAGTAAGAAGAGAGGCATTGATGGCGTTGAGGAAGCGGGAAGCCACCATGATAGAGAGTCCGCATTTCATTCTACCGTGGAAAGAACAAAACGGCCGGAACAAACAAAATTTGGAGGAAGTCCTAATCGTGGTTGAGGGCGCTGAATGGAGATGGGGGAGGTTGTAAAGAAGAAGGTAACTGAAATTTCTAGAAGTATTTTAAAGTTGTTTTTATGTTGATCATTAGTGTTCGATTCTGTTAAGTGAATTACTTAAGTTACTCGCTTACATTTAAACCTGCCATCTTGACCGTACCCACCGTGGCAGTAAAGCTTAAATATCATATACAGATAAGTAATGGGCAGTTAGCCAGAAGGCAAAATGGAGGTCTTGAGGAAACTCATCCTGTGGTTGAATGTACTTTTCAGCATGACAGGTGCCCAGTGACATGGAAGAGTAATTTGCTCCAATTACTCGATTTTCTTCTCACTTTTTTCTCATTATGTGAGGACATTTGCTAATGTGTGTATTTTGCCACATTTTCTGATTCATAGGTGTTTTTATGTACTTGCTTCTTGGAGTCACTAATATATGTCGAATAACTTTGATTGGTAGTTCCAATCATTTCATTTCCATTGTCCTGGTGATCTCAGATTCGCTTTGATTTAAAATCATGTATCGTTAAGTATTTTGAGTCAATCTCTGTGAAGAGTTCATTTGAAAGCAAAAAACAGCATCGTCAAATAATTGAGGGCTTGATAACTGCTTCCAGCTTGAAGCCAGCAAACCTTGCGAATCACAGTGACTTGGTGAGGGGGCAGGTGCCTACGTGGCATTGTCTAAATAGTTTCCTAGGCTGTCTCTGGTTGCTTTTCCATCTTTGAATGAAGAAAGAAAACTTTGTTGGAGGCGGGGGTAATCTTTTAAGCTAAGTCATACTGAAGAGCCCAGTACCTTTTTAATATACAGTGTCTGTACGAAGCCGTCTTACTTTAGATTTGCTGGTAAACACACTGAAATCCTGGCTTCCAGGCTGGGCTTTTCCAATAACTCTGTGACTTGTCAAGGTACGTCCCCTTCCTGAGCTTTGTTTTCCTTATGTTTTAAGACAAAGGGGCTGCACTTAATAATCCCTAAAGAACTTTTGTTTGGAATGACATGGAGGATGACATTGTAGTGTTTGTGATACTACTAAATATTTGCGTAGCTGTTTTATGTAGCCACTGTTATATTTATTGGTAAAAGTTATAGAGTAAAACAACTGGATTTTTTTAAAAAATAGGGATAAATGTTAACTTCATTAATTAAAAACACATTTAAAAGGTATGTTACATTGGGATGATTTTTTTATCAGTGATTAAGTTTTGCTATAAATTGTTGCTTTCTCTATGTCTAGTTGGAAATGGGAATACTGTATCTCTGTGAACATGAGTAGCTTAGGCCAGGTCATCAGGCTTAGACTTAAACCCCCTTCCCTTGCCATAACTGCCCCCGCTACCCCTGTCCTTGATTTTGGTGATTACTGAGAGACCCAGAGGAGAGTGGGGATGGTTTAGTGCCAATCCAGTGCTGCCATTGGGAAACCAATTCCTGATGCAGGCTTGCCCACCTAAACGGTTAGTCAATAGAACACCTTTTATAACAGGCCCTAGTTCTTTCATAAATTGTGCTAATAACAATCACCCTCCCCCCCTAAAGTCACTTATTCTTGTCACCTCCATGTCTGAGTATGCCACCTGCCAGTGTCTGCGTGTCTGGATGTGTGGATTTGCATGTGTGCACTTGTCTTCTCCCAACTCTTGATCGCTCCTGTGGGACTTTGCAATCCCAAGGAGGCGGGCTGGGTGATCAAGGCCAAGGGCACTGACTATGTGGGTGCAATTTCCCAGCAGAGGCCTACCCCTCGGTAGCCGTTGTTGTGGCGCTCAGCCTCCTTCCTCAGAGCATGGGGCCTCACGGTCCAGAAACCAACCATGAGCCACTCTTACCGTCTTATTTGTCTGGAAGAGTCAAGTTGAGCCTCTAAAACTGGAGGGGGCTTCGTTGTAAACCCACTGTCTTCCTAATCACTGGAGTCGTTTGTCTCCTTCTGAGATTGTATAACTCTATTGTTGGGGAGGCAGCAGGAGTCTTTGCATAAATGTGGACAAATGGCTCAAATGAGCAGAAGGAGGAGTGGTTTTCAGAGGCTAGAGGTCATGTGCAAGAAGGGAATGCACTAGAAGGAGAAAAATGGCAGAATCATTGGACTAAGCTGGGGAAAGAAGAATCACATTCTTTATTCCTGTTTTGATGAGCTGGCTACTTTACCAGCCTCCCCTCCCTTTTGTAGAGCGAATACTCCTTGAAAGCTTTGCATCCTCATCCCTTTTTTAACGAAGTAGAATTAAGGTGCCCACCTGCCCTAGTGCTGGGGTCCTGGGGGAAGTCCCCTGCCGATCCCGTTGCTGCCATTGCACGTAGAGCCCCTGTCTTAGCTGAGGGAGCCCTGGGAATAAATGGATTTGATATAATAGTTTTAATTTTTCGCATAGAATATCCTCAAGTTCAGAAATTTTATAGACCCAAATGAGGTGTTGCCTATACAATGTCACTTCTGGTTAAAAAGTCCACAGTGTTTCTAGCTCTTGTGTCAGTATGACACCAAGCTATTGATAGGTTGGCTTTTTTTCTGTTTTGCCTGAACTGCCTGATGTTTGGGGCATTGAGTAGAGACAGCCGGAGACCCAAAGCTGAGCCATTAACTCCCAGATGTTCACAATTTCCAAGGAAATGTTCTATGCCTGTGGTTATTACTCACATGGCTCCTTAAATGCTCTCATCTTGGCACCTTTTGCACTTGCTGAATTCAATTTGAAGAAAGAACAGGAGAGAAAATTTTGCGGAAAGCAATTATCCTGCACTTTTGTGACCTTCATGCTTTCCCCATCATGATGAATTTGGGGGCTGGTTCTTGTATCGGTCAGCATGTTGCATTTATTAGGATTTTGTTGTATGTTACAGATAACCAGTTGTAGCTAATTAAACAATAATGATGGCAACGCAAGGCATTTTCTGGGAATTAATGACCAGCTGGGAAAAACTGATGACCAGAGAGTCAGCAAAAGGCTATTAGCTACAGTCTGCCATTAATCTCCAGAAATGCCCATTTGTGACGTCACTGTTGGTATTGAAAAATGGGAGTGGAAGACAATTTCCTGATGTTTATCGAGTGCTTCCGAATGACAGGTTCCCTATGGATTATCAAAAAGTTTTTCTTTTCTTCCTAATCCTCCAATTGTCCTTTCGTCTTAAAATATGTTTCTTATACACAGTGCGTGAAAATGGAATTTCTTAGCTTCTAGGTAATCATGGGAGTTTCTTTTTTTAAAGAGTTCCAAGTTTAGGAGGTTTTCTTTAAATATTTTGGGTGGTAAAACCAGAATTGGTCTTCAGCTGTGATGCTGGAATTTGATAAGTGTCTGTATTATCCTAAGTCTCTGCTCATAGCAGGAAATGGTTGCAAATGTTTTGAATAGCAGCTGTTGCTAGCAAAGATGTGCACTTCACCACGAGATTCTATGGAGTTATAGTCATATTCCTAGTAGACGAAGGGGACTCTCTGCCAGGAAAAACTGATGGTGTGCCTATATAATATTTTTGATTACCGCTGTTGAATGCTAGAGGAAAATAGAGAGCTGACTAAAATATTCATCACCTTCTTCCATAATTTAATGACTTATAAAGGAAGACAACAATGCCACATACGAGCCATCTATCAAGAACTTGTTCTAAACTCATCATGCTAATTTAAAAGTTTTGTTGGTTTTTATAGCACTTTTTTTTACCCCAACGTGAAAGAAAGTTCTTAAAGGTCATTAAAATCCCAGCCAATGAGCTGGGAATGTTTTGCCAAACACAGGAGCTTCAGGTCCCACCAAATTTCAACCATAAGCTGTTTATATTTTACAAACACCACAGCGTTATTCTCCTGATAACAAGGTTGCTGGTGGTATAGGCCCTCCTAGATGCATGCTAAGTGTGTGCGTTTGGGGGAGGAGGGTGACTCAGCATGCCATTAATCACAGCCTTAGAGGCACTGACTCACTCCCGGCGAAATGGAATGGCCTCATTGGGAAGGGTGTGAAAGAGAAAAAAAAAAAAATCAATTCTGGGGTCAGTTCCCTGCTTTTTCTGCAAATGCAGATCAAATTTGCACCTCTCCCCCTACCCCCCCATCCCCCGCTTGGTGGGTGGTTTTCAGGCTGAAGAATGTTCCAGTGGGGACCCTTTAAAATCAGACCACGTGTTTTTGCAGGGAGAAAGCGCTAGACATTCACAATCTTGCTTAGGAAATGCAGAAAGGGTCTGGAAAGCAAAGGTGAGCTAGCTGAGAGGGGCTTGGGATCTATCTAAGGGCAAATTTGGCGAGCCAGGTCCCGCTCTCCCACTGTTCAACCAGGTAGGTCTTTGATCCAGATCCAGGGTTGATTGTGAGGTTCACAAGTAGAATTCCTTGTCCTCATTAAGGGGTCCTGAATATCTGAAGACTATCTGCAACAGCCCCAGTTCTCTTTGAAAATCAAAGATTAAAGAGCAGCACCCTTGAATCTTTGGTCTGACTGGGTATATGTTGCGCTAAAGTCAGGTTCTTCTGGGGGAGCAGACCATGGAAAGAAACACCAACGAATATAATTAATTGGTGGACCTCAGCCAGTTCAACCTGCAAATATTTCTATTATATCTTAAGTTGAAACGTGTGAGCACTACTTGGTGTTTATTTAGATACAATATGGTTATTGGTATTAAAGTGTTTTATTGTGCTTCGCACCCTTAATTTATCGTTATACTAGCAACAGAGGTCTATATAGTCGAGTAAGCTCTTCCCAGGGCTTCATTATTTTAAAGTCAGCCCCTCAGTATAACATCAGCAAGCTAGTAAATGTTTTTCGTTGAAACTTTTCTTAGGAATGTTGTTTCTTTAGTCTTCCCTGGGAGTAGATGTGATTTGAGACGCTCGCTGCCTTCATGAAGCTCTAACTTGAGTTCATTTTGTTATGTGGTGACCACAGTTCTGGATGACGCCCCCCCTGGCACACAGGAATACATTATGTTACGGCAAGATTCCATCCAATCTGCGGAATTAAAGAAAAAAGAGTCCCCCTTTCGTGCTAAGTGTCACGAAATCTTCTGCTGCCCGCTGAAGCAAGTACACCACAAAGAAAACACAGAGCCCGAAGGTTTGTGCACAACGGACGCGTGTTTTTGCTTGTTTTCTCTCGTTCTTCTTTCTTTCTCTTTCTTTTTGACTGTGCATTGCCCTCTGGTGTGCTGTGTGTCGTTCGGCCCCTGACAGCGTTAGGAGGCCCCTGGCTCGCCGGTGAATGTGTTATGCAGGCTCAGATGGAACACTGTATAATACAGTCATCTCGGGCCCAGCGCGGAGCAGCCTCCTGCTTCTCACAGCGGAACCGGTTTCAGCTGCTGTCCTTACATTGCCCCATTTTGGCTGCCAAAGTTGCTTGCTCCTGTAGCCGACATCTGGCCAAGTCTGTTCCCATCACCTTGCATTCCTGAAACAGCAGTCGGCTGAGGAATGACACTTCTAAAGTGACATAATGAGAAGATGATTCCAAATTCTCTGACTCTCCTCCACTCCATAAAGCTTCTGCATTGTGCTTGAAGAATGCTCATGATCTCCTTAGTCCGCTGAAGCAGGCCCTGACGTCCCATGTAATGCACGCCCCGTTGCACTTTGCCATAGTGAAATGCATGCCTCAAGGAAACTCTGAGTAGTTTGTCTTTCTTTGCAGCTCAAGTACAGGTTTGGAAAATTCTACTTGCCGGTACTTTAAACTGAGGTCAATAGTGTGTTCATCGCCACCCATGCTACCCCGATTAATCTCGCTCTAAAATCCCCGCTACTAAATCTATCTCTAAAGTACCTCGTCTGTCTAGAGGGAGTTTTCAGACCTTTCCCCCACTTTTTTGCATATACCAAACAGGGACGTTTTTCACATCACAAAATGTGGTCAGCTTGTTGCCATTTGTGTACATTTCAACTTCCGAAGTGACATTCGAGAAGCCTACTGTGTATGCTAATTACTTATTGTGAATCAGCCCGTGTGCCCTCCACATCAAATACTGGTGACGTGGTTTACCAGTGAATAACATCGGAAGTGAAAAAAGTGCACCTGTCCTTGGGCAGTTGGTGTACGCCTTTGCATAAATGGCTCTGGGGTGATTTCTAAAAGCAACTTTGTTCCTATTTCGAGTCGCCCTTTTGCAACATTATGGGTATCTGCCTTACAACTGTCTTTCTGACCTAGAAAGAACTGCCACGTGGTTCTGTGTAAAGTTTGGTGTGTAAGGAAACTACTCCGAATTGACCCTGGTCCAGGGTTCTGGAATCATTTTTTTACATCTCCAAGCCCCCCTTCTCCTCACTTCCGAATAGAGTTTTAAGTGTTCATTGGCAGAAAAGGAGAAGCGTACATTTTTCGATGTTCATGTATATTTCAGCAATAGACTAGAATATTTGCATTTGTTTCTACCCATGCTTTGATATCCAAAGTGTCTAATTTGGGGATGAGTTCTGATGTCAACACTTAACTCATCTGGAGATGTAGATGGTGACCCTTTACAGTGAGTAAAATGAATCCTTTGGTGGTTTGGTAGAGAGGATACCAACTGGACCTTAAGCTTCAGTGAAACAAAAACTTGCAACCAGTGACAATTACTTTATTACTTATAATGCATTCCAATATTTTCTGCTTTATTTTCTCTAAAATTACATATACTTGCAAATACACACACACACACGCACACACACACACACACACACACATAAAACCAGTATCTGTGTTATAGACATATACTGTTTATTTTACAGTCATATATATTAAACACATATAAATATATGTTACAGATACTGTACCACCTTTCTACTTGCACATAAGCCTAGAAAACGAAATTTGGTTAGAGGAAGAAAAAGAAGCAGTTTAAGAAGCACCTGGTTAAATTCAGTCAAGCAATCAGTTTAGAAAGTTACTTCAGATTATTTTAACAGTACTCAGATTTAAGAAAAATACAGTTGAATAACCTAAATTTAAACTCCCATCCCTTTTCTTATTGCATACAATTTTGTCAGGATCTGTGAATTTTCAAAATATCACCTGGAGCGTACTGCGTATACTGTTACGAATGTTTTCAGATATGAAGACTTCTTTAGAGAACGGGTAGCAGTCAAACTCCTGATACAAGGTTTGGATAGTTTTTAATCTGTCATTTCATCCACACGTTGAGTGGCTGCCGTCATGCTTCATGTGACTGTCATCCTTTCATTTGTGCGCTTTGATGATGGGCATTGTCTTCTCTCAGATTGAAGATTTTCCTTCTCTCGCTCTCCTTCCAGGTCCTCTGGAATAGCGAAGCTAATATTTCCCTCCTTGTTCCTATGGATTATTCGTAAATAGTGTTAGACTCATTGCAGGTTTTCTGGAATACCATTTGAATAATACGGCTTACAATTTTCCTGTACCCCCCCTCCTTCATACAAGGTCCCAGAAGTTAATGGCAAAACCAGACCTTGAAATGAAAACCCTTGATCTCTGTACAAATTAGCAGGGTCCAGGAGACCCTAGACAGCACGAAAGCAGTGATGCTGTGGAAGAGATCTAGGATAAATAAGGAAATCGTGCCGAGAAATTTAACTACTTCATGTAGGATACCAAAGCATCTCATTTCCGGGCAGTGAAGTAACCGCAGGTTTGGGAAGGGTTCAGTGGTCATTCGGGCAACCTGGAAGATGTTTGCAAGACTGGTTTTTAAATGCTGTAAAGTACAGTAATTCTCTCTTACAGTTGCCGTAACATATTATTGCAGTTAGTAGAAATAAAAGGCCTCTCGATTACATATAGAATCTTAATTCTAAACTATATCCACACTTGGATACATTGTATTCTCATGTGAAGCATTTTTGAAGAGAGTTCCTCTCGTGGTTTCTGGACCAAAGCATGAGACCTTAACTGACCTTGGCTGTGGATGCCCACCAGTTCCACATTGAAATTTGGGAGGAAAATAAAAGTTTGAATTGGGTAAGTTTTAGAAATGATGAAATTAGGTCAAAGAGCTTTTATGTGTATTATGATAAAGTTGCAGTTAATTTTCTTCTTACTGAATTGATAAAAATCGACCAGCTATTTTTATATTATTACAGAGTCTTGGTGCTTCATTTGATCGGTGGTGTCTTTGTGCAGGCCAGATGATCCCCATAGTTTATGACCACCTGAGATTTGCTACAGATCATTTATTTACAGTTCACAGTCACCTGTCTTTTAAGAGGTATTTTTGTATCACGTCCAGGGCCCTCAGAAGCCATGTGAAACAGTGAAGGATGGAACAGTGAAGGATGGAACTGCCCCACTGGCTTTTTCAGGATACACTAAAGCCACATTACACTTTGCCAAAAGCAGGTTTCTATTTCTGAGCAACCAATTCCAAAATAAGTTCTTTAATCTGTTCCAAATGCTTGTGATTTTCAGTGATATGATAATTTCCATAAAAACCACTTATGATGTAATCTTATGTGAGTACTGGAATTTGGCTGAAGACGCACATACAAGTATCTGAGAGTCTAATGTGGCCCAGTACCAGCAACGCTCTTTGTTATAAGACAGCCACACGGAGAGTGGAAGCTGTTACCAAAACCTTCCTTCTTACTGTTCCAGGAGACTTTTGAGAAGAGAAAATACAATCCTTGTAGCTTGATTCTTTTTCTTTCATTGTCATGTGGGCCAAAATGAAACCACTGATTTCGAGTAACTCCTGACAGCCAGTCATCGGACTTTTACTGATGTTTGAAAATTGCTCAAAAGCATCACCCCAAGATATACGTGCTTTGGATTCAATACTGTTGAAAATCTACTTTGAAAAAGAAATCATGGATTTCCAGCATTCACTTTTAGGATTAAAAATCCTGATTACAGTAGTAAATTTGACGGAGTTAACACAATATAGGAGAATATTCCAGAGCTCGGGGGTTTGTCACCCACCGTCTTTGGATCAAGCATTTGGCCATTTTCTTACAGCCCTCTTTTCATGTGATTTAATATATATATATATATATATATATGCATATATATGTGTGTGTGTGTGTGTGTGTGTGTATATATATATACACATATATACATATATACATATATACATATATACATATATATATATATTCCATCTCCCTCAGGACTTCTATAACCTTTTAATTCAGAGAGGCATCCAACATAGTGACTTTGGTTGGAGGAGAAGAGAATCTGGGCTCCCGAGTGGTGATGAAGTATGGCAGCTTTTACCAACCAAAAGAAAGCAAAATTATGTGCCAAATGTTAAGAGGGCATATTTGTAACGAGCGCCAACGACCATTGCTCTTTACACCGGAAAGAGAATACGTCCCCGTGAATACCACCAGTCTTGCCTAAATGGTAGGAGAGGAAGAAAGTAGAAGAATCTTGAGGAACATGCCAAGGGAAATGTCTTTATTTTCATCCTTACTTTTTCTTCAACTTTGTTGTCTCCTGTTGTGTGTCTTCCTCATTTGAATAATAATGAACCTTTTGAGAAAAATGGGTCTAATACTATTTGAATTAATAGTTTGATAAAAATGAAGCAACCTCTGATGCTTGACCCGTTGAAAATTTCTTGACTTTCAAAAAGGATGTCCCCTTGAGGATGAGAACTGAAGGGTTATTCTTACTTTATTAGAAAAACAGGGAGCCATATGTTTGGGTGGCTCCGAAGAGATAAAAGACTTTATTCTTAATCTTTTAATTTCAAAGTAACTATGACTTAGGGTCACCTTGCCTTTGATGTATTACCTGAAGGATGGCAAAACGACACCAGAGAGTTTTCTTTGCTCATTGAAGCAAATGGCAGCTTAATTGCACAGTCACAAGAAAGATTTTAGAACTGGTCCAAATTGAAAACAAATTAAAACCCGAAATCTGAAGGCCTTGGTGATTAGTAATGAGTAAACACTATCCTCTCCCCGGAAAATATTCAAATGTGTTTCTCTCGGTTGCGTGTCTATTTCCTAATAGACAACTTTTGTCCTAAAATATTAGGAGACTAGTAATGTCACATTCTGTCTTGTGTCCTATTTCCCACCTACGGCAGCAAACAAAATTAAATCATATTTTGGGGGTAGTTTCTACTCTTTGGAAAACTCATAATTCGATCAAGAAGTATACTTAATAGCCAGTAATTCAATTTTAGGCCAGGATGGGCATTTATTATTCTCTTTTTAGTTATATGCATCTCAACTCAGTCTCCAGGCTGGCCTTTACGGTAGAAACTAACAACCATTCGTTCCCAGAAAATATGATCCACTTTTTAAAGCAACAGGCCTCCCTTCTTACTTGAGCCTAGGTGTTTCCGTCGAGCTGGAGGTGACATTTTCCTGAAGTTTCCCTTGGCTAATATCAAAGGCGGATGTTTCTCCTGTATGACGCCAACGCTAATAACCCGTTTCAAGATTTCTATTTTTAAAATAACACTGCTCTGGGAAAATGCTCCGAAAGGTCCATTGGATGAATGACAGTGTATGGTGATGATTTTGACTTAAAAAAAAAAAAAATGAAAATCTAAGTGCCGATACTTGAAAACCTCATCCATCCATATGGGTACTGCCCCCTTCCAAGCTATTACTTCTGAGTAATGGTAGCAGAGTATGATAGTATATGGCTTCTGAGGCTCTGAGAGCTCTGCAGCTCCTCTTGTTTGTTTGTTTCTCTTCACAGCCAGTTGATAAACCACTTATGAAAAGATGCCATTCTGACCCAACATGATAGGACCCAGGTAGGCTACGTTCCTTGTGCAAAAAGGCATAGCCTGAATGCCTTTCAGCTCTTTCCCCAAATCAAGCCCAACCCGAATGTATGGAGGTCTCCCTGTGTTCAGGAGATACACAGGAATCTGCTGTTGCCTCTGCTCTACTTTTCTCTCTGTCTTTGGTTTTAAAGGATAACTTGCTTGCCTGGTTGAAGAGAACATGGACACTAACTATCTTCTCTTTCACATGTTCCTAAATAATAGGCGTATCGATATTTTCCAAATTATGTTTCATGAAACATTGATCATGTATCTATGTGAAAAGATAGAAACTGTGGTCAAATGCATGTTTCCCAAACGCCACACCACTCTTAGAGAGTCTCGATTCATAAGAGTATATTAAAAGTTTTGAGAAGTCGTACAGATCAGGAATCTGACTTTGGGCAATTCAGTGGTAAACATCTTCCAGCTACCAAACGCTTTTTGTTCATAACACCTATCAGTGTCCCACAAAAACACACTGGGAAACGCCATGCTGGCTCCCTGGAGCGTCAGTGTATCCCCCATCACAGCTCGGCTTTGACAAGTAATACGCTTTGGAAATGGATGTTGTTCTCTATCTGTCTGCGCCCCCTCCACCATCTTTAGGGAAGTGCTCCTCAAAGTGTGGTTCCACGGATCAGTGCTGGGTCTGAAATTATTTGTTTCAAGTCAGTGATGAGAAAAGGAGCTTTTGCCAGAATGTAAATCAATGCACTGCTTGCTTCATCAAGAAAGTCTTGGTGTCTTGCTGTGAAAAATAATGTCAGTTGAACGAAATAAAAAATCTGCTCAGTGACAGAGTTCACAGATCAGTGCTAAGTCTGTGGACCATGCTTTGAGTGACACTGCTTTCGATTACTTAGATGATTCTCAACCCTGGCAACACACTGGAATCACCTGAGGACCTCTGGAATAATATCGATGCCTGAGCCCCACATCAGAGCAAAACCAACCATCTAACCAATCACTTGTCCAAACAAAAGCCCTACAAAATTTCTCATGGCAGAGGTAGTTTTTAAAAAGCTCCCCAGGTGATTCTAATGTGCTAACAGGGTTGGGATCGCTGCCTTAGGAAAAAATCACCTTGGCATAAGGTCTGGTGTGTGATGTCAACCGTCAATTCAGAATTCTTATCATGCTGATTGCATGGGCCTCTTTAGAAGGTGCCCTGTGATGAGAGGGCACTGTTGAAGAGGCAGCACTTACATGACCTTTAGAACTTGTGGCCATGTAAGGTATCCATCATTCTCAACACACACGCGTGCGCACACATGCATGCGTGCTCACACACACCCCTTTCTGTTGATTGTTCCCTTTGCTGTGAGAAGTTTTTATTTTGATGAGGTCCGATAGTTTATTTTGGCTTTTGTTTCCTTTGCCTCAGGAGACATATCTAGGAAGAAGTTGCTGTGGCTGAGGCCAAAGAGGTTGCTGCCTGTGTTCTCCTCTGGGATTTTGATGGTTTCCTGTCTCACATTTAGGTCTTTCATCCATTTTGAGTCTGTTTTTGTGTACGGTATAAGAAAGTGGTCCGGTTTCATTTTTCTGCGTGAAGCTGTCCAGTTTTCCCAACACCATTTATTGAAGAGACTGTCTTTCTCACATTGGACATTCTTTCCTGTTTTGTTGAAGATTCATTGACCGTATAGTTGTGGGTCCATTTCTGGGCTCTCTGTTCTGTTCCATTGATCTATATGTCTGTTCTTGTGCCAGTACCATACTGTCTTGATCACTACAGCTTTGTAGTATAACTTGAAGTCTGGAATTGTGATGACTCCAGCTTTGCTTTTCTTTTTCAAGATCGCTTTGGCTATTCGGGGTCTTTCGTGGTTCCATACAGATTTTAGGATTGCTTATTCCAGCTCTGTGAAAAAAGCTGGTGGTATTTTGATAGGGATTGCATTAAATATATAGATTGCTTTGGGTAGTATGGACATTTTAACAATATTTGTTCTTCCAATCCATAAGCGTTGAATGTCTTTCCATTTCTTTGTGTCCTCTTCTATTGCTTTCATCAGTGTTTTATAGTTTTCAGAGTACAGATTTTTTTTTTTTTTTTAAGAGGATCAGAGTATAGATCTTTTACCTCTTTGGTTGGGTTTATTCCTAGGTATCTGATAGCTTTTGGTGCAGTTGTAATTGGGATCGATTCCTTGATTTCTCTTTCTGCTGCTTCATTATCGGCACACACCCCTTTCTGAAGTTCCCTTGCCTCTTTGCCGCTCTGTGCTTTTAGAAAAATAATCAAGCTTCTCCATAGGAGCGTGGTAATCTGCCACCTTGTGACCAACATCCTTTCTTGCAAGCAATTGTTGCAACATGTGTCTCCTCAGACTATGATTCAGCTTGCAAATGTGGGTGGCAGAGTTTCTCAGGACCACGTATGAGTGTACCTGACGAAGAGAAGATGGAGAAGGAGAAGAGTGTATCAATATGCCAGAAAAGTACTATTACTTCTTTGCTTGATTGCTCCTGCACTCAGTGAGATCGCAAAAGTTAGCTCAAACTGCTCATGACCTGGGTGTCTGTCTCTGAGTTGCACCAGAGGCTGTTGTCATTGAGACATTGCCCTCTTATCAAGTAGACATCACCAGCTCCTGCAGCATAAAATTATGACAGCAGCATGTATGTGAAACTGACTTTGACCCGATCGGGAGACTTTAATTGCTATCCATGTTTCTAAATCTTCCCTAGCGCTGTATACTACACTGATTTGTGTTCATTTGTTATATACTCTACGGCATTTCTTAGTGTGCTCCAGGATACGCAGCTTGAATGATGCCCACGGGAAAGTGCAGAACAAGAGGTATAACATCCTGCATTTTATCAACACTTACCCTTGTCTTGCTTCACAGCTGATATCCGCACTCACTCCAACACATCACAATCACATGTCCGCTTGCACCCATGTGCTGGCATATTTCTACTTACAAGCCTCAGCTATTTTAAGATATATATTCTTGGAACAACTCCAGGTCATCCTTCAAGCCCATCCAGCTTTGGAAGGGACAAGTGTACGTTGGCTGGAAGAGCAGATCCCCACAGAGGCAGGGAAAGAACACAGTTCCCCTTAGCTGCTTCTCCATGCAGACACTTCCCCAATAAATGACAGGACTTGATTTGAATCTGGTTTTTCTGGCCCCTGAAGCCCATGTCCTTTTCCCTCCAGGCTGCTGCGTATGCTCAGTGTTCACTCTCTTGCCTTACACATGAGTTTATCGTCTAACGGTAATTTTAGTGCAGAGGAGATATGTTAGGTTTAAAGGACTAGATTGCTGTCCATACTCCATTCTCAAGCTATGCTACAGACAGGAGTTGCCTTAAGTGGAAGGGACTCAGGAGGTATTTGTTAATTCCATGGGCCTAGAGTTGGATGTAGGTGGCACACAAAAGAAGTAGGTGAAATGTCCCTTACCTTCAAGGGGGTGATGACCTCATCTAGGACACACAAAAAAGAGTAGAGTGATTAGTGAAGAGCTAAATTCACAAGTTTGAATGCAATAACCTTAGGGGGGAAAAAAAAAACATCAACAGGTTACTTGCCTAATCTCCTTTCTTTAAGCTGGAGATACTCTTCACCTATAATGTTATAAAAGAGGAAGGGTCTTTTCCAAGTATTAAACAGCTGATTCTGTTGCTTGATTTTTTTTCTCAGCTCAATAAAATTGCCACCATTGACAGGAATGTTATTAAGACTTGCTCTGCGCATTTCTCCAGTTCCATAAGATTAGGTGTTACCTAGAGGCCTGGATATTAGCAATGAATTCTCTTTCATCACTCGTTGGAACTCTAACTCTCTTGCCTAAGGTAAATGATAATAAAAACAGTAATTGACAATTATCCAGAATTTACTATGTGCCAGGCATTTTACCTAACACTATCTTTATTCTCACAACAGTCCTTGGAGGCAAGTAGGTATTTTTTTTTCTCTCCATAATATGGAGAGATGGAAAAATCCATCCATAATATGGATGAGGAAACCAAGAGTCAGAGAAGTGAAATAACTTGTCCAGTGTCATCTGGGTGAACAGCGGTAGAGCCAATACTCAAGTGCGGCCTGTCTCACTCCCAAGACCATGGTCTCTCAATTACAGGAGACTGTATCCCATAACAAGGCTGAACCTAGAAATATCTTCCATTTTGTTCTCCAGTGTCCGCTTATTGAGACAAATTGCTGGATATACTAAGTAAGCAGCAAGGACCTTGGGCCCGCTGTCAGAGAAACATAGATTTAAAAGGTGCCTTGTTCTTCAGAGAGAAGAGAAGCAGCCAGATTTAACTTTAACTTTAACTTAATTTAATAGAGCAAATTCTCATCAAATTTGATTTGGTCAAAATGCTTTATACTCTGCAGTATCAGAATTTGGATTTATTCACCGTGCTGGTATACATTTATTTAGCCACAGGACAGATCTTAATCCCCTCAGGCCAACTGATCTCCCACCTCAAAGTATTGTCTCACAAAATATCTGTTGACCTAAGTCCCTGGATAATGAAACCTGCGTTACAAAGTGAGAACTGACTTAAGGCACTTGAAGAGAAAGTCCTGCCAAAGTGGGTTGGGTCACTGTCAAGATAATGTTCTGTGTGACTTTCACAAGGAATGAAATTTCATGAAATGGTCCATTTCCCTCCAGAAGCATGAAGAAGGAGGTCTCAGGAATTTGTGTGATATATTCTGTGCAGGACATTCTATGCTGTGCTTTGGTTAGATGCTTAGCTATCAATTTTTAGCATCTTTCATGTGCCAGGCACTTGAGGTTTATTATTGTTAATCTTCCCAACCTATGAGGTAGGTGTCATCAGTCTTGAGGACACAATGGGGGAAACTGGAGTGCAGAGATGAACAATCACTTGCTCGAAGGCATACAACTAATAAGTGTCTTAATCGGGATTTGAAGCCGAGTCTGTTTTGCTCCCAAGCCTGGTTGGTCTCTTCTCCATTGTGCTGCCTCAGCTTGTCCTATACCACAACCCCTGACTCCCCCTTTCAGGTGTGAGGCGTGAGAAGAGAGCTCAGCACCATCCTATCCACTGCTGGTGACAGGTGCTGTTCGGAGGAAAACTATAGAACTGTCTTTAACCTCTCAGCAGAGTGCACTTACCCAGTGCATCCTTTGAGAGACATCTCGTGTGTTTCTTCACATCCTGGCTTGAATGCTGGTCTCACCAGTAGGCCAAGGCTTAAACAAAGTAGCATCCTTGAGATTTGTCACATGTTTCTTGTTTTTAATTTTTTTTGAAATTTCACTGCCTTTATTTCTTTGGATTTGGATAATCTTTCATGCACTCCATTCTTTCCTTCTGGAACTTATTTTTTTTAATTGAAGTATAGTTGACAGGCAGTGTTATATTAATTTCAGGTGTACAACATGGGGAAGCAACAGTTCTATACATTATTCAGTGCTTACTACAATAGGGGTGGTCACCATCTGTCACTGCGTGTTATTAAAATGTTACTGACTGTGTTTCCTATGCTATACTTTTCATCCCCTTGACTTCTTATTTAGTTTTATTGGAGTGTAATTGACACACAATGGTACATTAGGTTCAGGTGTACAACATAGTGATTTGACAACTCGGTACATTATGTCGTGCTCACCACAAGTGTAGTTGCCACCTGTTACCGTACAACGCTACAACAGTACTATTGGACTTGTCACACGTTCTTGTCCTTTGTTCCCTATATCGACATCTCCTAACTGTAGGTCATTTTTCCTGTAGTACTTCCTTCAAAGCCATAGTTTTCTTCATGGAGCCACTAGACCTTGAAGCAGCCTTAACTAGTTCTGCCATGAGCTGCCTCCCCAAGAAAAGAGAAGGGGTGACGTACAGTTCGGGGAGTGCCATGTTTCTGAGGTGGGATCCACACAGATAAAGCCTATTTTGAGGTCATCCATCTTTGAGCACTCCCAGTGGGAACTCAGAGGTTCCATTCTGACACTGGATTTTTGTGACTACCTTAGAGTAGAGCAATCATGTGCACCAAAGGTGGCCCCCTTTTTAGGATAGTCCGTCTGCAAATACAGGGAGATTCTGGGGACAGACAAGTCTATAATGGGATTATTTGCTCCTTCTGTCCCTCTCTCCTGGTGTGAGCACAGGGGACTTCCCCTGGATCAGGTGCAGAGCTGTCTCCAGATTCACCTCTATCAGAAATTTGCCGTTGTCCTTAGGGTAGCCCTGTTGACTTTGCCCCTTCCGGAAACACAACATGCTGGGACAAGTGAAATATGCCCTTTGTGGTGGCTAGTTGCCATTCAAAGAAGGTGTGAGCACACGCACACACGCATATGCACATCTTGAGTTAAAATAGCTTATTGAGAAAAACACAGACAGACAAGTAGTAGAGCTCACATGGTCCCTCTACTGGAGCCCTTTCTAGAGGACAGCCAGCCCAGCAATGTGCAGCCTAATCACAGACCTCTGTGGGATAATGTGGACTCAAGCAGGCCAGTCATACAGCGAGGCCATTTGTCCAGCAGGCTGCCTCAGGCTGTGAACAAAATCTCCTTCTTTTCATGCAACAAGGAAAGAACAAAGGGCATTTCAAAAAGTAGGGGTAATAGACACTGCCAGCCAATAACTTTTCTCTTTTGTTCCTTCTGCCACCTTTCCTCCAAAATCACTTGATTTTTCTCCGAGAAGATGGCATTTTGGATCCATGTTAGAAGGTTCATGAACTGATTCAGTAAACTTCTAATTGGCATGCATGGTTAGCTGTTCACTTAGTGGATAATTGGCTAAATATATCCAGAATATTTACTGAGGGAGGGGAAAAAAAAAAAATCCCCGAAGCAAATCAGGATAGTTTGGGAACCTTTTATTCTAGTGCAGCTTTTTCTCTGGGAGCAGTTAGTGGTGTTTTAAAAGAGGTCTCTCTCCCTTCCCAATCAGGACTCCATTAAAACATACATCCTTTATGTCATCCCTACAGAACAGAGCTTTATTAAATAGATGCCACAGGCATAGCGGTGTCTGCCAACAATAAACACTTGGTAACATTTACCATTAGGTACTTCTTCAAATAACCAATTTGGATATTCTGACTTCGACCAGTCATTTGCCCTAATTCTAGGCAGCGAACGACTGACAACGCTTCCAGTCATCATTAGCAGAACTGATATATTTGCCAATAGAAACTTCTTGTCTTATACAAGCCAGAAATTTTGCTGGTTATTAGGCACAGTGTTGAATAGGGGCACTCTCTCTGCCCTCAGGAAGGAAAGACTGGCAGGGAAGGCAGGCTTTGCCCTAGTCTATCAGTTAGCTCTTGGCATTTTAAGTCACCCTAAAACATAGTGGCTTAAGACAGGAACAAACGTCGTCTTCAACCTACAGGTTGGCTAGGTCTGCTAAACGCCGTGTATAGGTTCTGCTGCTCTAGGATGGACACAGGGCTCAATCTTAACCACTCTGAGCTCATGACCTGAGCCGAAATCAAGAGTCGGATGCTTAACCACCTGAACCCAGGCGCCCCAAGCCTCTCATATATCCCTTTTAACATCTAGACTTTGGGGCCCAATTCATTTCAGTATAGAACAGGTATCTCTCCACTTCTCTCACAATGGTAAATAACTGACATAAATCACTGACGTGCACTTGGTTAGAATGAGGCCTGATAGGATGGAGTGATGAGGAATCACGTGGTACCTGTTATTCCTTTAGCAGTAGGTCTTTGTAAAGATGTCATTGATTTTTCTTCTCCATAATGCATCTAAAGCTTTAAGTCTTTGCCAAGACTGATTTATTCTTTTGTTGTTTGTCCTTTTTAACGTAGTTCAGTTTGCTCGATATTTTTTAATAGCCTAAAAATATTGGACCACTGGGAATTTACATTAAAAGCAAATTGCCTCTTGAGTTCAGTATTTAAAAACAGGTATACTTTGGAGTTGTATTAATATGCTGCAATCAAGGATGACATTATGTGAGTTTCCAATAAAGCAAGTGTTCTGCCAACTTTACAAACGTGCACTTTTGCTAGACTATGGAAATTGATTCTTTGTCTAGCGGTGAAGGTTTCTTGCTGAATCAAAGAGCTAGTGTTTAGAAAGAACAAATACACAGTTTGTGGTAAAGAACTGTCGAGTTGACAATATGATGTCAAGTCTATATATTGGAGCTGAGTTCTCACCTAGGATTTGCGAATTTGGATCCCAAGGAAATGTTGACTTCTCATGCAAAACTGGATGGCAGTTTTCTCTATAGGGTGTCCCCTTGTCCAAGGGCAAGTAAGTCTTCTTCAGTGGCCTCTAAAGAGTCAAAAGAAGCTTTGTATTTTTAGGATGAGAAAATAAAAAAATTAATTAACTTTTCATAGTGCAAGCTGGTCCAGAGGGTTTTGGGGAAAAAAAAAATCATTTTGAAGGAAGCCTTGGACTTGGGTCACCCCTTAATTAAGACCACATTAGGCTGCTACCCATCTCTAAACTGAGATCAGAGGCTACAGCTGCTGAACTCTTTTTGTTCAGTACCCTTTTTACCAAGACAGGAAAATGTCATTGTAGAAAATACTGCATTCACACACCTCCCCCTAACAGCATTCAGTTTTGTCCTTAGCCTATCCGTTGCTACTTTCCTTCCTGACTGTGTCTCAATTTAATCTGTGCTGAGACAGCAACCTGTACCGTAAAATGAAGGTGGGGTCTCAGTAGTGGAACAAGGAGGCTAACCAAGGAGACTATATATTCCTATGGCTTGTCAAACCACTTGGTGCCTGTCATCCTTTCCTCACCTGTCTGCTGGCCCCGAGAAAGGGCTTTGAAGAGGAAGGTATCTGTGCACAGAGGGAGAAGAAGGTTCGATTTAACACAGAACGTGAACTTTGTCTTCTCTCCTGTTCAGTACCATTCCTGCTGGCTGTAGAGGAGTGAACACTGGGAAAATAAGAAATGGACCTGCACCCCTAGAGTCCTCCAAGCAGTAGTATTTATCATCCTTGTGCACTGGTGTCTAATTTTTTCTATATGGAAGATCTAAACAAATCAGCCAACACATCCAATACTTGGCAACGAATAACATTGGATTAGAAATGATACCAAATCAAACACGGGAAACCAAGTGAGCACTTAAACCCAGTGGGCACATTTGCACATTTATTAATGCTTCTTTCCTGCTATAAGAAGTAGTTGACATAACTATTTTTTATTCAGTTATGTCATCCCAGGCCCTGTGTTGCGCTAGAACAGGGATTCTCAACCTTGGAGCTCTTGACTTTGGGACCAGAGAATTCTTTGTCTTCAGGGGCTCTCCTGGGCTCCACACACTGGATGCTAGCATCATCCCCCAGAGTTGTGACAAACACTATCTGTTGACATTGCCAAATAGTCCATGAGGGGAGAAATCCCCCCATGAAGAACCACTTGGCCATATACCAACTATGTCAATAAGAAAGATATGGTCTACAAATTACTCTTTCTTTAAGAGCCAGTCCCAAGGCTTTTGTTTTAATTGCCACCAACGTTCTCCTGCCTTGGAGAACTTAATCCAAATTCTGCCTTACCCCTCCCGGTCTTTCCCCCACCTCTCCAAAAGCTTTTCAAGTTGTCTAAAGAATTTATAAGACTCTCCAGGAAAATGCAGTGCATTTATTTGGTGTAAGAAAACTTAGGCCTCTGGTTAAATTAATCATTCCGCGGTCATTTAATGAGTACCTACTTGGTTCCTCCTTGCGTCTCCTCTAAGACATCTGGAGCAGTATGACAGAGCTCCTGCCTTCTGTGAACTTACAGTCATATATAAAAAGTAATGTAAATCAGGTTGTGTAAAGTGTCCAGGCTCAACTACAACCTGCTTCAGGAAGTTCTTTTCACTGTGGTCCTTTCAGAAAGCTTCTGTTCAGTCCACTCTCTTCAGCAGAGCTGATGATGAGCAGAGGTGAAGGTATCCCTGAATACTTTCTTTTACATGTTTTTATATCGAGTTGAAAATTCAGAAGTTTTGAGCATTGAATCTAACCAGTAAGACTCAACTGACATTGGCGGCACTGGGCTAGTTGCTTCCCTCGGAGTTCCTGTTTTTTAGCTTTGCTTTCATTCCCGTATCATAGTAAAGTGCCCCTGGTGGGTTATGTAACTTTGGACAAGACCCATTCCTTCCTTGGGCCTCCATATCTTTTTCTGTAAAATGAAAAACAAAAATAGACTGAATATGTACTGATTTTTCTTCTCGTTTTAAATATCTCAGATATATAAAATAAGAATCAATATGTTACTAAGTTTCATAACAGATTTATGCATAGTCAGAATGGAAGTTGGACTAATAGATATTGTCGAAGCATGACTTCATAAGTTTCAAGTGTTTGCTACCTTCATGTGGGCCATTCACTGGTCAAAAGCTAGGGTGCTTCGTGGTCCATGTGGTGATGGCCATGGGCTTCTCTTTTCCAGATTCTTGCTGAAACTGGTGATCTTCATTCTGTGCTAGCTTTAAGAAGAGTAAAGCCTAGGCATGGGCTGGGGCGGGGATGGGGAAGAGTAACGTTTTCTGAGTGCTTGACTGTCTTCATTTCAAAAAAGTAATTCATGTGATCACATTAGCTGACTGACTTGCCCAATACCGCACCATTAGAAAATGGGGGAATTGAGGTTCAAACCCAGGTGTCTTGCCTAAGCTGTGTTCTGCTTTCTCCACAAGGGAGGCTTTCAAGGATTAGGAGGTAAGCGTGCTTTACTTTTGGTGACCCTTTCACTCCTCCCCTTAGTTCCTCTAAACTGGACTTCAGGGACCGAATGCGGTCATGGTCCTGATGTGAAGAACCCCCAGTATGTACCCTTTTGTGGAGAAGTGCTTTGGAGCAAAGAGGATCCCTTCACCACAGACAATCAGAAGCTGGGGACAAGAGAGAATGGTTGGTCGGTTGGTAGACCAGCATAGCACGCCAGTCACTGGACTTCACACCTCTGTTCCCTGACTCAGAATTACAGGCACCAAACTTCACATCACTCCGCAACCTACCATCCCTCCTCTTGGGGCTGTCCTGGCATTTATGCTTCTCACATCCCCTTCCTTCTCGTCCGGACATGTGGTGAGGATACGTGAGAGCTGCGGGAGAGGCTCTCTTCTGAAAGTAGCCAGGTATTCTTTGAGTTCTCTTTCCTGGTTTCATTTCAAAACCCATTGTTTCATTACAGTTTCCCCTGTGGAGAAGTAGAAGTATGTGGAGGTGGGGGGGCCTGTGCACATCACATTTTACCATCCATCTCTTCCCGTGTTTGCCGATTTCTGCTGGAAGCTGCCTAACAACCTTTATCCTCCCAGTGTGTAAACTAATTCTGGGTGAGCATTAGGTACAATGGTGGGACATTTATTCATCTAACTAAATTTTAGAGTTTTCCAAATAACCCACTTTTCTTGTAGATGACAACCTGTCATCCATAGAACAAGAGCACCACACCTCTCTGATACTCCTACAACTGTTCTGAATGCTGGTGGTTTAGGAGACAGAGAAGTTTAAGGAATGGTTAGAAAACCACCAGAGTGATATGCCAATTTGATTGGAAATGAGAGAACCTTGTGGAATATCACCTCACGGCAGGCTGTCTATCTTCACTCTCCTCACCCCGGCCCCCAGCACCTTGCCTGGGCCCATTAGCAGCAATCACCAGGCCAAATACCATGTCAAGCTTCTCTGTTCTCTGTATCCATCCTTTAATGTAGGTATTTTATCCCAATTTCATACCCCAGGTAACTGAGGCTCAGAGAGTTTAGGTGAGGCAGAACTAGAGAAACTAGTAGGTGCTTAAAAATACAATTTGAGTTGAATTTTGAACTACAAGTGTCCAAACTGATCTCTTGATATGTCAGCTCCTCCATCTGTTGATTAAGATGTGACTACATTTGAATGTATATTTTCTATATACAAAATAATTTACTCTAGAGTAATAGCTGTACTAGACACATAAAACACCGCTTTGGTAAATCTCTTATTAGCTCTAAAGATAGTAGCTGCATACATATGCATTCAAATCTGTTTGTCCATAAATAGCAGATCTGACTTGAGTATCATTTGTGGACTTTTTGTTTTTAAACTTACGGTCTTTCAGTTTTCTTTTACTGTGGACAACACAGCTCATCGCTGTAAGTTCGAAGTCGGTCACATTCAAAATTCTTAAAAGCCTTGCTCAAATCCAACCTCAGCTTTTGCTTTCCCAGATTTACTCCCAATACTCCCAGCCCAAGACCTTCTTGGAATCAGTCTCTCCTTATCAATTTCCCTCCATGTTAAGTCTTATTACCGCCTGCCTCAGAATAAAGGGTTTTGTCTTCCCAGAGAGGGCAGGACCTGTGTCTTCTTCCTGGCACACAGTAGGTGCACAGCACACACTTCTCCATTGAAGACTACAGTGCTGCTGTTTTAGAGATGAGGCAGCATGGCATATCAAATAAATAGAACCTTCTGTTATCTCTTGATACACAAAAGAGTACTTCTCAGTATTGGAAAATACTATGTGTTACACGATGCTATTAAGGGCATGTTTGTCTTACTAGCAAGAGGCTTTCACAGAATGTGTTGTACAATAATGTCTGTCTCTTGAGTGCTGTTTTACCTTAATGGAAATTTTAAAATGCAGAGTGAACAATAGATAGATTACTTTATCAAGGCAATTAGACTCCACATAGAATTTGCTTGCAGGTTACTTCGGGTTAAAAACATTTGGGTTGCTGATTGTATTTTTTTTTTTTTTTTGTATTTTTAATTCTCTGCTGTGAGAATCCACTCATGTATCATTTTCTCCTAGTGCCTTCTGCTGGGTGCAATTAACTACAGCGTAAACCACTGTACATGACATCCTGTGGGTCCTCCATTTTGTCTTCACCAATGTGTTGATGACCCACAGCTGTAGGGGAATGGAAGGCACACAGAACTCATTGTGGAGCAAACCTGGCTTTCACTCTGACCTCTCTGACACTGCTGGGTGATTGGGGCAGGTCAGGGGAAAATAGAGACAGTAATGGGATTGACACCATGGGGCTGTCTTGAGGATTGATTGACCGTAGTGCCTGAAACGTAGCAAGTGATCAGTAAAGGTGAACTATTTTATTATTGTTAAAGATGATGAAGGTTCAGCTGTGGGTTCTTTAACACATCAGGCCATCCTTAAACCAATCCAGCCATTGTCATGGATAAATGGACCTTCAGAGCCCTCATCAGTTTGTAGCCACTGTCCTAAACTATTTAATGGGACACACCTTGTGCGTGCTTCTAGACTGGCTCCTGAGTTTCACATATACTCTTGCACTTAATAAATGATGGTTATTCTTATTGTTATTAAAATAACAATCTTTTTTTTTTGTCTTTACAACGACAAATATGTTACCCACGTGAAATGCTCCCCTAGGAAAGGTCCCAAGAGTAAAAACTGAGTAACAGCTGCTTGCCACATCCCTGCCCTGGAGATTTGCACTGCGCGTTAGAATATTAAAGACTCTGAAGAGTCCTATATCATTCTTATTTTATGCATATGAAATTGCCTTTTTTGCAATTACAACAAAGTACATTTTTTCTTTGCTATCTTCTCTTTAATATCGACAACCTTTACCATGCTTCCACTGTCTTTCACTTCAAGGGAGGCCTTCAATAGCCAGGTGCTATGAAGTTGCAATCACGGCAATCAGGCCACCAGGACCATAGAACATGTCAGTCTGTTCACTGGAAGCTTCCAGGTGGTTGGTATTCAATGTTACTTTCTAGCGTGTACACAAGTTCTTTTAATATCACAACACACTCGGGTAGCTGGCAGACTTCCTTTGATAGCAGCTGAATTTTAAACTGTAGCGAATTAAACAGGAAGTACAGTCTCACATAGAGAAGGCCATACATCACATATACACCCCCATGGTACGATTCCGTGTGTCACAAGCTTAGGGCTTGTCTTTCAGTTTACTATGCATTAATATACCAGTTATACCAGTTTAGAGCCATAATGCCCATCTTGAAATAGAAGTTGCTCATGGTATCTAGCTATTGAGCAAGGGTCTTCTGGGTCATAAATAAATCCCACTTGAAGTATTACTCTTTGAGCATTGGAATTTATAGAGGAGGTAAATGGGAGTAATTATTTATTTTACTAATGCATCCGCTGCAAGATTGATTTGTAGGGCCTTTGAAAAATATATTTAAGTAAGCATTGAATTCTACACAACTTTCCAAGATCAAACCATTTTATTAGATAAAGTAAGGAATAGCTGCCCTGGGCCATATAGTTTGATTCCTTCCCTTAGCAGCGTTCTTTGGATCTGATTTTCTTGTTTCTGCATGGTTGGTGTATCATGAAGAGGCTTTCATGGCTAGAATATTTTGTGAAATATTACCATTCACAGGAAATATCTCTCCTTTTACCGCTTGAGAAATCTGTGCTGTAGACCTGTGCTCTTGGGTTTTTAATTCTGTGAAAAGGCACCATTCTTTGGTTTCATTTTGGATGGATTTCGTTGGAACACTATAAATGACCTGTAGGGAAATGAATTAGGCATTTAAGGGGTGTGCCAACTTTTAGACCACCTGAGTGCTGTTACTACATTATAGACATGCGTTGTCTAATGGTATTCATTTAGCCTCAAAGAGAGATTTTCAGAAATAGCAAACTCATTCCCAAGAGTACCTAATGCATCGGGTGAATCATCCTGAAACTCCGAAGAATTATAGTATTAAGGTCCTGTGGGAAAGGGTACAGCCAAATATTTAAGAAAGGACAGATATCGTGATCTTCTAGAAAGGATCTTTATAAATCAGAAGGCTGAACTGTCAGGGACCGAGAGGATGGATTGCTTTTCAATCAGGCAAAACTTTTCATTTAGGTACTACTTCTGTAAATGCTCTCAACTGCTCTGTGAGAACCACCATTGGGGGTCACGTTTTCCAGAATCTCTCACAGGTTGGTCCAGCATGGCCAAACAATTTCTTCTTTCCCCGAGGAGTTAGAAACTCCCTGTCTAAGAAGCCAAACAACCATCCTGATGTGAGTTTGCCAGCAGGGAACTGAGTTCAGCGCAGGGCTCTGGACACTATTACTGAGAAACCTAGAATTTGTCAGACTGCCTCTGGAAAATGTCATCTTTACTCCATGAGCTAAGAGTGAGCCTACAGTAAAATATCAATTGCCTACATTTTTAGCATAACCACATACCAATCACTGTGCTTGACATACATACTTCATTTACAGGTGAGAAAATTGGAGCTTTTTAGAAAGGTAGCTTGTAAGTAGCAGAACAGGGACTCAAACTTAGGCGGTAGAGTCCAGAGGTCAAGTTCTTAATCATAGCCGTCCATTCTGAAAGGGTTTGCATATTTATCAACGAGGGCCTGGAGAGGTAAAGGACAAGTTACTTTTCTTCTGAAACACAGGCAAGAGGAAGCACTGAATTATTTTCACTTAGCTGCACTTTATGGAGCACCACTGTGTGCCAGGTACCCAGCTAAGGCTTTATATGCGTTACCTTTTGTAATCCCCCCAACAATACTGTGAGGTTGATCTCATTATTTGCCCCCAATTTTGAGATAAAAAAATGGAGACTTGGAGCATAAATTTGAATTTACTCTCCTAAGACCAAGTAGCTAGTAAATTGTGGGGCTGGGATTTGAACCCAGGTCTGCATGACTCCATAGACCATAGTCTTTAACTACTCTCTCTTGATATATATTTTGCCCCAGTGAGTAACTCCTAAGACCATCACAACAGTTACTTTGACCACCATGTTTATCACTCACAACCGAGGTGCTGCAGTTAATGAGTAGGAGAAGGGAAGATGAGTGAACCTGATGGTCCAACCTTCGTATGATCTTTTTCAGTGGGCCGAGAGTCATCTTCTTTAAAGGAACACTTTACTCAACTCCTTGGGCTAGTGGTCCTGTCTGCATAAGACACCGATCGGGAGCTACCTGTGTGGTGGAGGAAATGCCCAAAGGAGAAAATGTTTGAGCACAAATACCGTTCTTAAGCACAAATCAAGTAGGGCGTATAATTCCTTTGCAGCAATATGTAGTAGCCTGCTCACTGAAGCAGAAAGACAGCACTCCTTTTCCTTAGGGGTTACGAAGCTATAGGGTAAGTGAAGGAAGGGATGTGAGTTTAGATCTTATTAGAGGGTTTTTCATATGGAAAGTCCTAACCACTCTTGATTCCTTCTCTTTAAAGGCCAAATGTTACCACATGGGCTCTTTGAACACGCTCAGAGAGAATATAGGCAGAATTCTGTGAAATTTGGCTTGTATTTGTGGCCAAGGTCTTTGACACAGCTCTACTTTTAAGATGTGTGTGTGTTTTTTTTTAAATCACTGACAGTAAGAAGTTATTATTATATACTCTCAGTTATCCCTTAACTTTTGACCTCCAAAAGTTCAGTTTTTACAAAAAGTGTAGTAGTTGGTCATGTTCTAACTTTTTATTTATATCTGGGACATAGTAACAGAAGAATTTCACCTTTTGACCCTTTACATTGGAAAGTGAGTAGGCAAAATGTATCCATGATTATATATAGCCTCGCCACTGAAGTCATCAGGTCAGTCGTGTATCCTGTTGTCTCCCTATTTCATCTCCCACGGCAGATATCCTAAACTTCTGCCATTTGGCTCAAGCCTCTGCCTTATCTGAAGCGTACCATATTACTCAGGATTCTCCAGAGAAACAGAACCAATAGGAAGGGAGGAAGAAAGAGAGATTTCAATTATAAGAATTGGTTCATGTGATTATGGAGGCCAGGAAGTCCCCCAGTCTACCGTCTATAAGCTGGAGAACCGGGAGAGCTGATGGTGTAATTCATTCCAAGTCCAAACGTGTGAGAATCAGAGGAGCCAATGGTAGAAATTCCAGTTTGAGTCCAAGGGCCTGAAAATCGGTATGAGGGGTGTGTTAATGGTGTAAATCCTGGTCAGAGTTGTCAACCCTGAGACCCAGGAGGACCAACATAGGAAGGCAGAAGGTGGATGTCCCAGCCCATGCAGAGAGCCAATTCACCCTTCCTCCATCTTTTTGCTCTATTCAGGCCCTCAAGGGATTGGATGATGCCCACCGACATTGTGGAGGGTGATCTTCTTCACTCAGTCCATTGATTCAAATTCTCATCTCTTCTGGAAGCACCCTCACAGAGGCACTCAGAAATAATGTTTCACTAGCTATTCGGGAATCCCTCAGCCCAGTCAAGTTGCCACATAAAATTAACCATCACACCTTTTCAGTGAATGTATTCACAATGTTGCAGAAAAAAAAAGTCCCGGTGAACCCCCACAGCTTCCCCCTTCTGCACGTTCAGACTTACCAGCACTTCTAGTCACCCTCTCTCCCATTCCCCTTGTCACGGGAGATGTATCTCTTCCCGCTCAGAGGCAATCCCCCGTCCTGTATGTGCCGCAGACCATTCTTCCTGCCTCTTTGATGACCTCATTCTCAATCAGACTTCTCTCCTTTACAATTCTAGCATTTTCCTTCCCACGGGCTGTGCCGTCTTTTGGAATACAAATATGCTCAGGTAA
Source organism: Zalophus californianus (assembly GCF_009762305.2). Lineage (NCBI taxonomy): Eukaryota > Metazoa > Chordata > Mammalia > Carnivora > Otariidae > Zalophus > Zalophus californianus. Next base: position 13,917,123 of record NC_045612.1, read on the forward strand.
AGGAACTCTGGAGACTGGACACATCGTGGTGCTAATTGGCAGAGGTAGAGAATATAGGAAAGTGAGTTTCGGTTCACTCCCATGCTCTGTCCCCTGTATAAAAATAATCCATTAGTGAAATGTTCTGATCTCTTAAATGGGTGTGATGATATGGACATGATATGGTTCTTTTGAGGATCAAAGGAAATAATGCTTATCACTGAACAAAGGTGTGTCATCAAACATAGAAACCAGAACCTAGTAAGTGCTCAGAAATGATGACGGCTGTGGTCATGGTATTATTTATAGTACTTATAGTAGTCGTAGGAATAATTATACGGGGGAATTGAGCTGAAATATCTTCAAGGTGCCCTTTACCTCTACACATACAAGTTTGGATCCTAAAATGTCCTGTCCAATCCTTTTCTCAGTGTTTAGTACCTTGTAACTGAATCCAAACTCTCCCAGTTTCATTTCCTCTTGAAGACACCCTTGTTTCAGGCATACCAGACCACTTAGCATTCCCCACTTATGCTGTGGAGTTTTGTGCCTCATGACCGTGTTCATGCTGGTTCCTCTGCTTTCCCTGCCTTTCTCCCTTCTTTACAAGACCTAGAATGGTACACCTTGATCAGTGATGGTTTTCTCATCCCCACATTCCTCTGGGCAGAATCGGTGATCCCTCAGCCTTTATATGTACTGTCTCACACCGTATGTTCATTGTTGACTTGCTTTTCCATCTGCTACAGTTGGAACTCCTGGAGGACTCAGATGAGTTAAACTTGGCGTCTGCAATGGCTGGGTACTCATTAAAAGCCTAACAGTCATGGTAATGGACAAGTAATAGGGCCTCGTGACACCACCCACCAGTTGAAGAAACTGGGTGTTCACTTTAACCGAATTTTTTATCACATGACTGGAGATTCTTCTTCTTTTACTTTTAAAGCCATTAAATAGCAATGTTCCTCTCTTAGACATTCTAAGTATGGGAAGTTAATACAATATTCAGTTCCCTCCTTTCTATTCCAATTGACGCTAAGAAATCGAACCTTTTAGCTTCTTGATTATAAGGGGGCGGTAGCCTCTTAAAAATAATTGACTCCAATAAGCAGAACCCCTTCTCGGCCACTTTTCTCTCATCTCTCTGTGAGGGCATGAATGATTTTAGTGATTTCTCATCAGTCTGAAAGACAAACTCTGCCATCTTCCCTGTACAATGTGTATGAGGCCACTTAGCAAACTTAGAGGCGGTAATTATCATCAACTTCCTCTTTCATCCAAGATGCAAAGCACGACTTCAGCATTTAACGAACAGTTGCAGACAAGAAGAGAATCTGACTGGTACAGCCTCAGTCCTGTTGGAAGGGTTGGGGCTATGATGTTTGTAGGCAATCAGTTGAGGCATTCCTCCTATTGAGGAGGAGGGAAGTATGCAGGGCTCCCTTAGCCAAGGGCCTGGATTGTTGCTTACTTTTGAGTTTGGCAACCTTGTGATAACTAACAGTTTATTTACATCTTAGTCACTGGCTACAGATACCCCAAAAACCTTGCTTTGTTTTTCCTGCAGGGAGATCAAACCCTTTCTTCCAAAAGTGGATTTTCTACTCAGTTCCTCACTTGTTGGCACTCTCAGGTTTAGAAATGACCTAAAAGGTCAATTTCTTCAAATGTCCTCTTTTCTTCTTTCTTGAGTCATTTCATACTGTCCATACCTCGATCTTGAACAAAGTGGTTAAGATCCCCAGCTTAGCCACTGAGCAGATATTTGACCTTTGGCGTGGCATTTAACCTCTCTGAGCCTGGGTGGCTCAGTCGTTAAGCACCTGCCTTCGGCTCAGGTCATGATCCCAGGGTTCTGGGATCGAGCCCCACATCGGGCTCCTTGCTCAGCAGGAAAACTGCTTCTCCCTCTCCCACTCCCCCTGTTTGTGTTCCCTCCCTTGCTATCTCTCTCTCTGTCAGATAAATAAAATCTTAAAAAAAAAAATCTGATTGCCAAGATTCAGTCAGAAGCAAGTAGGGTGAAAGATACTGTACGTTGTTACGAGTTGTCTGAGAATTCTCATGGATGAGTAAAATGACCCCATTAGCGAGCAATCTGACAGATGAAAGCCTGACTTCAAAACAGTCATCTGAACACTTTAAGAAAGTCACTTTAATTTCAGGGCCTATTTTGATTTCATGTTGCAGAAACAGTCTATCTCAGAGTAAATGTATTTTCTGTTAAGAAGTTAAAATACCAGTTTTTTGGTTTTTTTTTAAAGTTCTTTGGTTCGGTATACCGAATCTCTGAATTTTTTTTCCCCTCTCTTTTCATGTTCTCGCTTTCTTACGTCAACCACAATACTTGCTTTCGAAACATGGTCTCTCAACATTATTGACATTTGGGGCCAGAGAGCTTTGTTGTGGGTGATTGTCCTTTCTGTCATAGGATATTTAGTAACATCCCTGGTCTCTTATCCTTGACATACAAGCAGCACACCACCCCTGCCCTCAAATTGTGACCATCGAAAATGTTTCTAGAATACCCTGTGTGCTCGGGGGTGGGGTGGGGTGGGGTAGAATGGCAAAAACACTCCCAGTTGAGAACCACTGATTTAATACATTTTGTCCATTTTGAAGCCTCCATGCCAGAACATGTGAAGAGTTCTCTACTTTCTAAAGGAAGGAAAAAGGAGGAAATGATGGGCTAGGCAGGTTGTTCCAAAGAATAACGTAAGTCAGTCCCACTCAATTTCCAGATATTTTTGTAGTGTTTATCTAGTGTAAGCAACTGTGTGTTTTCATTTTTATCCTTATTAATTGATTAGGTTCCTCATCATCTGGACTTAAGTTATGCCTGTGCTTTGATTTCTGCTGTAGATTTACAGATGATACACCTGGTCTGAAGAATGAATTTGGAAGGCACATATTCCCCATTTGCCCCTCTACATCCATTCTCTCCCGTTTTTATTTGTTTGTTTGTTTGTTTGTTTGTAACTTCTCTGACCGTAAGGTGTGGGATAAGTGAATCATCCAGAAACCTTCAGGCTTCAAGATGGTTCAGTTAGAACAGGCCGTTACAGAGCACTGACAAGAGACAGGAGGACAGTTTCTTTCCGGTGGCCCTTCTTCCAAGGCCACAGCCCTCTCTGGCTTCCAGGAATAACTGTCCCCGTGTCCTTTCAGGTGTAAGTGAGGTAATGACTTTCTACTCTCTAATCCCTGGGAGCCTCACTATTTCATAAGGGTCTTCTGAATGCTACCGTTGTTTCTGTAAATGGCTCCTTTATTAGACACTCTTCAGTTACTCCCTTGAATGTGCCATCTGTCTCCTTCTAGAAAGCTGCCCATACGAGATGACCCTTCTCTTTCAGTGCACCCAGGTCACTTTTAGTAACTTGTTTCCATCAGGGCCTTGACTGCCTTGGAGGTGTCTTGTAAATTTCCCATCCCACTACCTGTAACTCTGGTCCTGGAAAGTTGTTGACTGTTGACAAATCTTAGCATTGCTATATGTAACAAAGTGAAAGTAAGGAATTATTTTGACTCCTTTAATAAGAATATGGTGGTTACCTCTGTCCTTATTTATGCAGGGAGATAGAAAGGAGGCTTTCTATTTGCTTTAGAGTGGTTCTAACCGCGCACAGATATCTAAGACAGAGAACTAGCACATTTCTTGACTTGATTTGGCTTTGAGGTTTGATGTGTATTCATGATCATCTGATCTTCACCATCAGGTAATAGCCAACAGATATCATATGCCTTCCATATATGAGGACCTATACTAGGTACTGGGTACAGGGCTGCAGAACATATGAACCTTGGTTCTTCTTCCCAGATTAAAGAAACTTGGTTGGGCATGTTGACTATGGGAAGATCATTTGATTTATTTTTTTCTTTTTGAAAGCATTGAAATCATTTTTCTTTTATACTTTTCCACATATCATTCAATCTGATCACTAGCAATACCCCCACTCTGTCCCATGTAGTCCTTAAATCATAGAAATTCTCTCTTTAAAGCAGTGCTGTTCAGTAGCGATGTAATGTGAACCGCATGTGTAAATTTGTATTTTCTAGCAGCCACATTGAAAAAACAAAAAGAAACTTTTAGGTAAATATAAATTGAATAATATATTTTATTTAGTCCAAAATTGTGTAAATATTATCATTTCACATTTAATCATGACAAAAAATTTTAGTAAGTGTACTTTTTAAATCCTAAGCCCTTAAAATCTATACATTTTACACTTACAGCACATCTCACTGCCGATACCGAATATTCATCGGAAATATTTAGCCTGTATTTTGATTTCATCAAATTTAGGGTTGAAAAAGCAGATCCATATTATCCAAGTTGTTCTGAACATACTTGAATTTTTGCAATAACTGAATTGAATACTGGCTTTTACATTTAAAATTTAACTTAAATTTTAAACAGGTTAAATATTCAGTTCCTTAGTTGTATTACCTCATTTCAAGCGCCGGTGGCTACCGTGTTGGACCGCACAGGTCTAAATTACCTCCAGAGTGCATTTCCTCTTGTCAGGTAACCAGTAAAGCCTTAGATGAAAGCTTAGATTGGTTATTTGGAGAATTACCACATTCTCCTATCCGACTTCATTGTCATTCATCTTCTCCCACTTCACCTGAGCCCATCATCCTCACTGGTTCCTAAAGCCCAGTTTCTTCATTCTGGCCTGCTAGGTCCTCTCTGACCTGGTCCCCGTCAACTTCTCTAGCCTCTTCTGCGGATCCTCCTGTGCTTCAAACACACTGGACTGTTCTCTGTTCTCTAAGAGCATCATGTACAAACAACTCTCTACAAGTTCACTTGTACTATGTTCTCCCAAATCCTACTCTTTGTTCAGGGCCCAGACTAAATGCTATTTACTATAAGAAGCCTTCCACTAGCCCTTTGCCAGGCAACACTAATGTCCCTATCCATATCTCAGATGAAATGCTTTTCCCGTTGTAGTATCTTCAGATGTGAGTTGATCTGGCTCATGAACTAGTCTCAGAACTCAGAACAAGGGTCACACACTATAGACCACAAGCCAAATTGTACACTTTACTAAATATATAAATATAAATATAAATTGTTATAATATAAATTTATATAAAGTATTTGGCCTTTTACAGGGAAAGTTTGCCTACCTATGTCCTAGAGGATGGGACTTCTGTCTTACACACCTTCGGTGCCTTGCACTGCACTAGGCATACGGCAGGTTCTCAGTAAATGTTTGTAGAATGGAACAATACATGAATTAGATGAAATTGCATTGATGACTTGAATCAAAGTTGATGTTTTGTCTTGTAATTGATAGGATTTTTGAGAACAGAAAATCCTTTTGGCTACCTCTTTAGAATTCTTTATGATCTCTACCTTCTTGCACTTTCTGTTTACTTGAATAAAACAAGTTTTGTCTTACATCGTCATTCTTTTTTTAATGTTATGTACCACCTACCATTTGTACTGTGACTTCTATTTGATTTCACTTGTTTCCCACGGACACAAATCGATTAACTCCTGAGAATTTGAGTGCCTCCAACACACAGAAGTGGTAGAAGCTGTGAATTCAAGTTTTGGCTTGATCTTTGGCCTAATTGGTTACTTTAAAAAGATGCTTGGCCTAACTTGTTAGTGTTATTTTCTGATTCTTTAGCACATATTACAATATCCCACCTTCAAGTTATTACTTGTAGTGTGTGTGAGTACAATATGCAGTTTTGTAATGAGTATTATTAACATAACAGATCTTCCTAAAGTTCTTAAAAGAAGCGATTTTTCTTCCACAGAGAATGGAAAAATAAGCTGTAGGTGCACCAATTTTCAACATTGCTTAGAGTCAGCCTCCATTATTAAAAGTTTCCTGTTTGGGGAAGAACTTATTGGCCATCAATAATCCTATCCCAATTGGGTAATAACACCAAAAGACCACATGGCCATTGCTTCTAATGTTGCATTTTTAAAAAAACTAGAATTCTGAAAGCAGACGTTGGAGATGGCTTCCACACTTGAGCCATACCTTTATGAATGAGGACCTTGAAGGATGAGAGGGTACAGATCACATGGAAAGGTCTGGAGGCTTTTTGACATGAGGGCAAAAGATGAAGGGTTTGTCATCCGGAAGTTTCATTTCTAGCAGGACTTCCCATCTTGTAGTGGCTAGAGACCATCATTATCCACACCCACAGACACAGCCAGTCTTACAGTTGATGTTTCTGCCTCACGGTTTTTCCCAGAATTCTTAGGTTAGTGACAGATTCCATGTATTGAACACTACCGTATACTATTTATATACCTTGTTTACATAATGCATCTCTTGTCCTCACAATAAACCCTATGAGGTAGGTACTGTTCTCTCCAATTTACAGATAAGGATACTGAACCTCAAAGAGACTGAATGCCCTGCAGCCAGGTCACAAAGCAAGTAAGTGGCAGATCTGGGATTTGAACCCAAGTCTCGGGAGCCCATGGGTTTAACCACTATGGAAGCTGAAATATTTTCTGAAAGGAAAGAAATTAGGCTTTGGGGAGGTGGAGGTGCCCATTCTGTGCTTTGAAATATTCTACTTTTTTCATTTGAAGGACTGAATCCTAGAACTAGACGGGGCCAGATAAATCACCTAATTGAATCCGAAGAGGTTGAACCACTTGGGCCACATTATCTCAGCTGACTTAGTGATGAACACAATAGTCTCCTGACTCCCAGCCCAGTGCTTCCTATACTACATCCTAATTCACATTTCTGGCTGGATATAAACAAGTGTACACCCATTTCATTTTATTTTAAGATTCGTTTTAAGAAGAGTATTTCTGCTGAAAGAAGAGGAAAGAAAACAGTACTCCAGAAGTAAATGAAAGATGATTTATTTTTACCAAATCTGCAGGGAATCCAGCAAGGGATGCCAGCACACATCAAATTACCTACTTAAGAGTTTTGCTGCTGACAGGCTGGGCTACTGTGAGTAACTCTCTGTATCTCTTTGAGCTTTGATTTCTTATCTGTAAAATGAGGAATCTGAACTAGGTGAAATCTAAGGTCCTTTCTGGCCCATAGTTTATGATTTCAGGAGAGTGATTAGGAGGTGCCAGGACCAATTGAAGGAGACAAATTTTGGCTCAGTATAAGAAATTCTTCCCAAAGGAAGAAATGAAATACTTTGAAATTTTCAGGCACGGCCACACCATTTGACCGGCAGTCACCTGCACAGTCATTCAACAAGTGGTTACTGAGTACCCTTGAGGACTCCAGGTGCGGTGCCAGAGCTGAGGATGTCAGGACCTGGCCTCCACCTTTAATGTCATAGACTAAGGGATCAAGGTATTATGGCCCTCAGGCCAAATCCTGCCCACCATCTTTTTTTTTTTTTTTTTCTAAATAGAATGTTACTGGAACACAGCCACCCCCATTTACTTTCATGTTGTTGATGGCTACTTTCGCACTATTGAGTAGTTGCAACAGGGGCCATGTGGCCCACAAAGCCTGAAATATTTGCCATTTGATTCTTTTTAGCAGAAGCTTACCAGTCCTTGTCACAGACGAACGCGTACTTCTTGAGCTTCAATCTCGTGGGAGGCAGCACATATAGTTACTTCTTGAAGAGGCATCAGAAATTTTTTAGAGGAATTAAACCTCATAATCATGATGTCTTTGAGTGGGAAGAGACCTTCGCAGTTTCAGCTGTCCTAACTTTTCATCCATTCCTCTATATATTGCCTCTCCAGCATCCCTGATATACTGCATTTCTTTCAGCAGGAAAGCATACATGCTCCCTACAGAGAAGTGGTAACATTTTACAAAAGTTAGTCTGCCGATTCATGCAGAAGTGTGAGACATTCATAGGTGGCCTCTGCATTCTAAAAGGGAGGCAGAACCCCCAGTCTTCCTGTGCCTGTCTGAATTTCAGATGAAGCCAAGTTCAGACTCTGTAGCTGGCCTAGGCTGGTGCAATCAACCTGCAGGGAACTTCAGGGCCTAAGGGCCTGGGGCTCATCCTCCTTCCCACACACGAGGATGAGAGCCCAGCTGCTACAGCCATGCTTTTATCACCCTGGCAGTAGAGTGAAGTCCCACTAAGCTGGACTCAAAGGTACTCAATAACTTGTCGTAGGGAGACGTGGAAGAACCACCAGAACCACCTCCATTGCTTTTGCCCTAATGTCATATATGACCTCCTGGAGTACTCTCCTCACAGTAGGAATTCTCGAGATAAGTGGCATGGATTGATTGACTTCTTCTACAATTTATTGTCAGCCTGAAGAGGACTACAACAGTGCAATTAATGATTTGTTAAATATCCTGCTCACTTATATGTCACAGCCTTGATGCTCTATTTTTAAAATGCAATGTGAGACGGATACTTCGACAATGGGTGTCTTGAAAATTCCTGATAAACTTATGAGGGTCTCTTTAGAGGGGAAAAAAAAAATCCTTTTTTTTTTTTTTTTTTACTTTTAATTTTGACATGATTTCAGACTCTAAACAATTACAAGAACAGTACTCTATGGTACACCACCGTTTCCCATATTTTTGCAATTACCATGCTGCAGTAAGTAACTTTGTGCTTCTGTGTTTTTCATATTGTTGGAGATATATGTTCAGGAAAAGTCCTGACAAGTGGGATTGCTGAGTCCAAATGTAAGTACACATATAATTTGGTTAAATATTGCCAAAGTCCCTTCAGAGGAGTTGAGCAGTTTGCATTCCCATCAGCAAGATGTGAGAGTGTCTGTATCTCCACAGCCTCACTTACAGAGTGTGTTACACTTTTTAATTTTTGCCAGTACGGTAGGTTAGAAATGGATCGTTAATGTAGTATTAACTTGCATATCACTTGAGTGAGGGTGAATGTTTTTCATAAGCTTAAAGGAGATTGTAATATCTGTTTTGTGTGTGAATTACCCATATCTTCGTACATTTTTGTATCTGGAATTTGGGGTTTTTTTTCCCTTCAAAATTTAAGATTTATTTATACAGTAGAGATAGTAAGTCACTTATCTGTCATACATGTTGCAGTATTTCCCTTGGTTTGTCAGTTATCTTTTCATTTTGTTTACGTTATTTATTGACATTCGTTGGGTTTTTTAAAGTACTGTTATATAGTGAGGTTTAACAACCGTATCTTTTATTGTATTTGCATTCGGAGTTCTAGCTAAAAGACTTCTTACTATACCAGCTTACAGAGGAATTCACCCATATTTTCTTCTAGTGCTTGTATGGTTTCACTTTGCATTAGATTCCTGATCCATTTGAAATTTATTCTTGGGGTGCCTGGGTGGCTCAGTCAGTTAAGCGTCTAACTCTTGATTTGGTCTTGGGTTATGATCTCAGAGTTGTGAGATCGAGCCCCACGTTGGGCTCCACACTGCGCATAGGGCCTGCTTAAGATTCTCTCTCTCCCTCTCCAAAAAAACTGTTCTTACGTATGCTGTGAGGTGTGGATCTAATTTATCTTTTTCCAAATAGCTAACCTTTGTCCCCAGCGCCATCTATCAAAAAAGCCTGTCTTTGCTCCAGTTATTCAAGATATGACTTTTATTATATACTAAAGTTCCATATTTATTTGGGTCTACTTCTGAACTTTCTATTCTTTTTTAATGGTCTCTACTGATGCGCTAGTATCACACCTATCAATTACAGTCGCTTTGTAATACGTTTTATTGTCTGGTAGGGCTACTATGTGCTCATAGTTTTTCATCTTTGTGTTTCCATGACTATTATTAATTTTTTCACATGAGGTTCAGTGACAACTTATCTAACTCTGTAAAAAAGCTTGTTGATATTTTTATTGGGATTACATTAAATTTATAAGTTAAAATGATAAATTAAATGACATCTTTATACTGTTGAGTCGTTCCATCAACAAACAAGGAGTGTCCTTCCATTTCTCTAAGACTATTTTTGTGTCTTTTATGAGTAGAAAAGCTCAAAGAAAATCAGATTTTTCTTTCAACTGTTGAAGTTATTCAGAACATGACAAATGGACTTAACGATAATGCCATTTACATTTATAACAAGTAGAAAAGGGACGAACAAATCTGCTCCAAGCCTATTCCAGTTGTATTCCAAGATGAAATGTCCAGCATTTACTCATTCATTCATTCTCATCAGTGACCTCACTGAAGCCAAAGAACAGCTTACGAAAACCCAAGAGAATGGTTATAAAGGATGACAGTCATGACTGGTAAGAATGAAGATTCAAAAATATTTTGGCAGTCTGGAATGATCAGCCCAAACTCAGCAAGTAGAGTAAAAGCTACCCTGAGCTTCAACAGTAGAATCACATATGTCAAATTTAAGAAAAAAATCTGTTTTAGCTGCAGTACTTTTGATATCTGGAGGAGGTATCTAGATTGACCCATAAACTTAATAGGAGCCAATACTTTCTACTTAGCAGGTATTAAAATAACATATTAATCCAGGCTTTGTTGAAACAAGTGTGGTGACCAGATCGAAGCAAGTAGTGCACTGCTTTGGTTGGACCAACCTTTAGGTAGCACTCTCTTCGTTTGAGAAGAAGAATCATAAATTAAGGGAAACATAAACAACTAGAGAGAATCTAGAGGAGAGCACCCAGAGATGCCAAGGTGTCAAAAAAGCGTCTTTTGTTAGGAGCAGTTGGAAGAGCTGGGGCTCTTGGAGAAAAAGAAGAAAGAACTTAGAGCTCTTACCTGCCTTTGATAAGTGGGTGTCAGGAACTCAGCATTGCTCTAGAGACTAGAACTAGAAAGTGAAACAAGGGGCAGCTGTTGGTTCAACTTGAATTTCTTAGCAAAGTTTCAGTTGACTAAAATGTTTGGGGGGGAGGGGGAAGAGGTGGAGAAATGGGGTAGGGAGAGAGAATATAAGAATGAATGTAGTGCAATGGAGCAACAGCAGAAGCAAAGGGCTCAGTTGGCACAGTGTAGACAAAAGATGATGGTGGTTTGGTCTAGACTCCAAAATGACAGTGGAGAAAATGAAAAGTGTTGGATTTGGCATTTATCTTATAGGTAGAATTAATGAGATTTACCAATGGATTGGACGTGTGGGTTGAGGGAGAGACAAGCGTGAAGGATGAATTTTAGGCTTGGGGGCTTGAACAACTGGATGGATGGTGGTGCCATTTACCAAGATGGGGCATATTGGGGGTGAGGATGGAGTCATGGTGGGGTTGGAAATCCAGAGTTATTTTACGATCATGTCAATTTTGAGATGTGCACTAAACATCAAAGTGAAGATATTCGGTAGGCAGTTGGCTTTATGAACATGGAAGTAAAGGGATAAATCAGTGCTGAAACCATTGTTTGTTCACAGCTCCCTCCTATATGGTTGATTTTTAGAAGTTTGACCTTGAGCTAAGTGGTTCATCACTATATATTATACAGTATTTATCCTAAAAGAGCCTCCAGTCTGGCTTCAGAAGCAGAAGGCCATCTTAGAACAATTTAGGAAGCAAAAGTGAGCAATTAGAAAGAAGTGTGGTAGTAAATGGTAAGTGCAAATGAAAGTCTGAGAAGAGAGAGATTGAAGACTACAGTAGACGAGGGCTTCCTGCAGGAGGCAGCGTTTGTTCTGGGCCTTGAAGGCTATACTCAGGGAGAGAGCAAGGGTGTGAGCATTCCGTGTTTTGCTAAGATATAGCGTGGCCTTAGTTCTTAGTGAGAACGTGCTTCGAGATAGCTTGACTTGATGACTTTGACATTTCCTAAGCATGCTCTGGGTGCTGTGCTCCATTTTGCTTTGCGAGAGAAATGCCCCACGTTTGCTATAGTGTTTGCTCATGGTTAAGGGATGTGGAGAGTGCAGTGCAGCAGGGCACATGACTTGCAAAGAATCTCAAATATTTGTGCCCTATATGGCCTATCTCCAGCGCCAGAGATAATCACTTCCTCCTGGGATTACACCCTCTGATGGGACCACAGTGCAGAGTGGTTTCCTCAAAGTAGTATCAGCGCATTTTCTCAGGTACAGAAGCTATGCAAGGAAATACAGATGTGTGGGTGGGAGACCACATGGGGAGAAAAGCACTTCCCACACTTGGAAGTGTTGACAAGGGCTGCATCAATGCACTCTGAATATAGACAGCAAGTTGTGTGTTTCTGCTAAGGCAGCTGCCACCAACAGGCGCACAGGCTGTGCTATTCTAGGAAGCCACCATAATCTGATTGTAGCTCTTGCTCATTTTACCTTGTGATACATTCTTTCAAGTCAGTCCATGTTGTCCAGCTCCAAATTCATGTCCTCACATTCCCACCCTGAGATAGAACTCGGCTTTCCTTCTCTCTCCTTGCTGGAGGTAGTCCTAGAGCACTAATTTTCAAACTCTGCTTTGGGGAACCCTAGGGATTCTGAGCTGTTGGATGCTAGGAGAGAGCTCTGCTTTTTAATTGTTTTGTATTTTGAGCTCTACATACGGTTTCATTAACATAGAGTTGAAATTTACTGTTCTAAAAAGTATAAGGAGTACATTCAAACTCTTAATTTGACTAGATTCAAATCAGCCACCCCAGATTTTTAATAGTGCCCCCAACATTCCCTCTTTCCCTTTATGCTTAAAAGCACCTGGGTCCTGGGGCACCCGGGTGGCTCCATCAGTTAAGCATCTGTCTTCAGCTCAGGTCATGATCTCAGGATCCTGGGATCGAGCCCCACATCGGGCTTCTCATTCAACAGGGAATCTGCTTCTCCCTCTCCCTCTGCTCGCTCTCTCCCCTACCTCAAATAAATAAATAAATAAATAAATAAATGAATGAATGAATGAATGAATAAATCTTTTTTTTTTTTTTAAAAAGGCAGCTAGGTCCTAACATCTGCAGAACTCAACTGGCCCTATACATTTTTGAATCATGAAATTTTAATCTATTTTCATTCAAGCCAGTTAGAAGAGGATTAATTAGATTGTAGGGCCTAACAGATTCCTCCACCCCTGCCCCCCACCCCCACCACTTTAGGTTGCTGGAGCACAGGTCCAATCAGATATTGCTTTTAAAAAATACAGTTCTCGGGTGCCTGGGTGGCTCAGTCATTACGCATCTGCCTTTGGCTCAGGTCGTGGTCCCGGGGTCCTGGGATCGAGCCCCGCATCAGGCTCCCTGCTCGGTGGGCGGGAGGGCCTGCTTCTCCCTCTCCCGCTCCTCCTGCTTGTGCTCCTTCTCTCGCTGTGTCTCTCTCTGTCAAGTAAATAAATGAAATATTCAAAAAAATAAAAAATACAGTCCATCTAGTTGATTTAATAAGAGCATCAGCCATTTTTATATTTAGATTCCTTTCCTCAGTGTATGTGTGCACTTGTATCTATCACAATTCATCTCATTTTTGGTATAAAATATCAAGTACCTGAAAATATAGCAAAGAATTTTGAAAAAGTTTAAGGACAGAAGACAAGAAGATTTCCTCAGACCCCAGTATCTGAAAATAACTTGACATCTGATATTACCTCATACACTTATTTCCCCAAAGTCACCATATATAGATGTTTTTTTGTCCTTCGTATCCAAGTGTATTTATTTTAAGTTGAATGCATAAGAGGTTATATGTATACAAATTTATATTTCTATAACATATATAAACCCATGTCAGTTTGACGTCTGACATTAATTTTGCACCTACTTGAAATGTCTGCCTTTTCATTTGATTGGTATCAACAAATCATTGTTATGAGTCTTCTTAATCTCAATCAATTCGTGATTAGGTAGTCATTAGTCATACATTAGGTAGTATGAAATCATATTGTTAACTTTTGCCCTACTATCAGGTGATTAAGTTGATATTTCAATTTTTCTTTCAAAAGTAATGTGGGGCCTTTTAGTTCTCACAGTCTGAAATGAACCTGTAAGACTTTAGAGAATCTGCTTTCAGGATTAAAATTATTTGAATGTAGTTCAGTGGGAAAGACAGTCTCAAAAAGTGAATATTCATCTGTTTCAAAACTTACCACAATATAGCACAGAGCAAAACTGAATTGAACTGTTTTCTTCTGATACACTGATGCAACATAGATTTGAATTGCAAAGAAGCCTTTTAAAAATAGGATGTGTGTATACAAAGAGAGCCTAAGTCACATTGACAAAACGGAAATGCCTACGAAGCACAGAGATAGAGTGATAGATCACGTGAATGATTCTCCTTTTATGAACAATACAGATCTCGATTATATACGTGGCTTCAGGTGTGTGTGTGTGTGTGTGTATGCATACACATCCCACAGATATGCAGGGAATATTGGACTAATCGGTGATAAAGAATTATGGTAGAAGACATCAGTGGCTCCAATGAATGATTGTGTCCACCTACCCTGGGTGCATGTAGGTGCTTATTGAAAATGAGAGTCTGGGCTTCTGAGGGATGCTTTCAGGCCCACAGTGTATTGTGCCAATCAGGTGCGTGTGACATCTGACAGGCAATGATGGTGGTAGGAGGAGCTGTGACAATGAGACAGATAGCATTTTATGAGAAAATGTAATGCCACATTTGAAGAATCTGTCTGCGAGAGGAAAGTGAATGGTACTAATACGCTGAGGAGAGGGGTTTGCGAGAACAAATTCGAAGCAGAGTGCTTGCCGGTTAGCTTCCACACTTTTTTCTCATTAGGGAACTGAGGATATTTTCAGTGAATGAAGAGGAAAATTTAAATTCTGTGGGAGCAAATTGTGTCAGGTTTTAGAAAGCAGAATAAGTCTGACTGTGGTAGAGTATGCTTCTCTTCAGAGGGGTCACCTAGAGAACTGGCCCCTTTCTGGAACTCGGGCAGAAATAATGGCAGTGGCGGCACCCAAGTGGGCACTGCTTTTCAGAGTGAGGATTGGCGTTCGGAGTTTCTCCCGAGTCCCAAGCCGGACTCGGTGCTGCCACCTTGCCTCGCATGAAATCAAACAGCCGGCTCTGTTGCCCAGGAAGCACACGTAGCTGCAAAGTTGTGCCAGTTTTCTGAAGCACGGTGGAATTGTGAGGAAGAGTGGAAGGCTTCACCACAGCCTCATCAGCCAGTCCAGAAGGACGTGCAAATAGGTGCAGATAGGTGGCAGGAGATCCAACAGTGACAACTTTAGACAACTGAGGCACTGTCTTAACCAGTTTCATACACTCTGAACCTAGAAATCACGTTCTGGGGCTCAAGTGCCAAGTATCAACTTGACCTCCAGAAGGGATTCGACAGGTAGTGTGCATTTGGGTCTCACTCAGTAGGCTCTGGGGGTGGGAATCCTGAAGGTTCAGTCTGAACTGCCAAGAACCCCACCCAGGACAATAAGTGTATGCAAGAGACCAGCCCAAACAGAGATGAGTGACACAAAATGGGTCCAAATAAATACGAAGCCACTCCTACTCCCAGCAGTCTGGATACTCATCCTGACTCATTTCCCAGACCCATCTCCTACCTGCTGCTAGCTATACGAAGGGATCACAGAGACTTCTACTCAAGTTCTTTACCTGTGTGCTTGGATCACCTCTGCATCCCCCCCACACACACACACACAAACACACACTTGCTTTTAGTAATAGCAATTATGCAGCTAAGATGGGTCATGCTTTGACATCTAAATAGAGGAAACTTCAAATCCTAATGATTTGAATTGGAAAGCTAGAGATGAAGGCAGATAGGCTAATTAAAAGGTACATAGGCTATAGCAAGAACGAGATGATGGGCTGGAACCAGGGCAATTGTCATTAGACAGAGTTGGACAGATGTAGCAGTAATTGGGTAAAAAAGGGTCCAGGAGAACTTGGTATTGTCCTGGTTGTGTGGCTTAGGGAGAGAGAAGACAAAATGATGAGCCTGGAGTTACAAGCCTTGGTCCCTTAACAAATGGAGATACCCTTCACAGAAAGACATCAGAAGGAAGAGTTGACTTAAAATGTTAAATTCCATTTCAAGTATTATGAGCCTGGGTACAAATGGAACATTGCATTGATTGCAGAACTGATGCTTTGGAAGGAGGCCAAAATCTGAGGATTGTGCAAGTAGTACACGGAGTAGATGAGACCACTAAAGGAACACAGAAAGAGAGGACAAGGAGTTGAGGATGGATCTGGGAATACCTGCTTTTAGGGCAGAGGAAGAAAAAAGGCAAAGAGGGACTAGTGAAAGGGGGTAGGGAGCAGTGGTCAGAAAAGTAAAAAGAGAAATGGAACAGCACAGTGCAATGGAAACCAAGGTGAGAGAGAGGTGGGCCAATAATATTAGATACTTCAAAAGATCAAGGAGTGTGTGAGCTGAGACAAAGCCTTTGGGTTTGGTAGTTGGAACCCCATTCTCTCCCTTTATATAAACACTGATGAGTCAAGGCCATGACCACTACCAAGTCCTTAATTAATGGTATACTAACCCCAATGCTCAGTGACTGAACGACGTTGGAGAAGTGATACAATTTTACATTATCCATTTATTCACTCAACAAATCTTTATTGAACTTGGCTACATGCCAGGCACTGTGCAAGATGTTATCTCTCCCATGCCAACGTGAGGTATAATATTAGCAGGCCTCCCCTGGCCTTCTAGCTAGGTCTTGATATAATTATTAATAGCTCCTCATTTCATCCTCAGCAATGTCCTGCCTTGGACAATAAATTATATTTATTGCCTATGGTCCACTTCTCCAGACACCTATGGCCTAGTCCACTCCTATAATTCTTTTTGCCTGAGCAAGGGCTTCTGAACTCAACTGGAGTGGGACCCCTCATGTGCGCCAAGTTGTCTGTGAATTATAACCATCTCTGTTGTCTTTGCAGTGTGGGTCATGTGTTCCCAAATGTATGTCTTACGACATAGGCTGTGTGTGTTCCTGAGGCTCACCTGCCCTAGACCTACTAGTCACATGTTATCTGCCAGGAATCCATGACAGCCGTTAAGCTTGGATTGATCTTGATGATTCAGAGTCGGTCTGCCACTTACTCGCAGGAATAACTCATGGTACGAACTAGCCTAGATTCATTGTGTTTATTTTAGGACTGTAGACATCTTTGCCAAATCATATAGTGTGAAGAATAAGTGAGGATAGCAGAACTGACTTGGCTACACCAAAATTTCTCATGTAGAAGTGAGGATTAGGGTATTTTTAGCTGGTCAGTGAAGAGTTAAGTGTGTTAGCTAGAGGCACTTGGGAATCCAGGCTGTGCTTATTTCTCGGATTTATAAATAACTTAAACCTATGTAGGAGTTAATTAATTTGGCTCCTTTCCACCTACAGTTTAGCTTCTTGAGGGAATAACTTGACCCTTCTTATACCCAGTGTTTGTAGTTGTAAAGAGAACTCCCAACAGAATGAATAAAGCCTCTCTTGGATAGTCTGAGTTTGGCTTCCTGGATACCTCTACGGAGAAATTCTGAGATGTCAGGCACAGCACAAAATGTCAAAATAAGTCTTCGGGTTCGGACAAACATATGCATGGTATTATTCCTGGCTGGAGTTATTTGCGATTCTAGGGTTTTTGTTTGTGTTTTTTTCCTTGAAATGACTGACATTCTAAAGCAGGAGTTAACCTGTGACTTGGTAACAGTAATAGAGACCTATTAAAAGTACCCCAGATTTCACTCACTCCCTCCTGACCTCTCTTTTCCCTGGAGAATATTTTAAAACAAAATTATTGCCTTTGGGAGGATAAGTCAGTTTCTTCATCTCTGAGGTTCCCCATGATTAAATAAGCAGTTAGAGAAGTTTTCTCAGTCATCAGAAGCCCAGAACGCAGGAACACTGAACAGTAGGAATAAAAAAGCCACTTGTCAGGCTGACAGATCTTCCTAACAACAGCTCTAAAAGGATCTGACAGATTAGACTGCAGGTAAGGCCTATGAACTGAGTGGAACAGACGAAAATGAATTGAGTCGTTTGATGTCACAATGCAAATGAAGTGTGACTTCATAGAAAGTACTCATTCCGAATGCCACATCCCTTGCGTCATCCAATCTTCCCAGCCACTCGAGTGGATGCCACCCCTGAATAGCATGGCAGAATCTAGCCCATTAGCTGGGACGGCAGTCTGTATTGTTTTGTAGACTTCATTTTGAAACGTGTCATCCCTATGAACCATTCCTATCATAAATGTGACTGCATCTTCTCCTGAGTTGCAAAAAGAGCCATCCTGTCTTTTCAGAGCTATGAAATACGTTGGATTTCACCATTTCCCCCACTTGGGGAATTGGGTCCAGGATGGAGGGGAGGCTGTTCCACTTAGGTTACAGCATTGAGCGTGAGAAGAAGCCCCCCTTCTTCCTTACTCCTGAACCAGCTCAAGGCCAAGATTCCAGCAACCGAGCTGCAGTCTAGGGTCTCATGACTGAACAGAGCAATTAGCGTTTATAGTGAGCACTTACTTCGTGTCAGTGGCACTACGTGTAAACTTGGAATATTTCACTTAATCCTGGCAAAATCTCTGTGAGATAGTTCCTGTCATTGTCCCAGTTTTGGAAGATAAGGAAACTGAGAAACTTTCTAGTTACATCAGCTCCAAGACTGTGACCTTGGACAGGGCCGGCATTCAGACCCAAGGTTGTTAGACCAAAGTCCATGCTCATTTCTCCACATCGTACGGCTTCAGGCGAAGTTTAAAGGCAGGGTAAATTGCCCTAATTGAAGCCTCCCCGAAGCCCACATGTTTACAGGTTAGTACATCTTGTGTGGCATTGATCGCCAGTTCGTTAGAATCCTTAGCTTCACAACTATCGAGATTCTCCTGGCACATGTGTTAGCCCAGCTGTTTCCAATCACAGGGACTTTGCTGGGCCCTGACTGACACCCACTTACTCCCTGAGCCTTATAGTCCAAGAAATTTGGCCTGCACCCGGCATTCTAAGCATCCTGGATTCTCTGGGGATTTGTCACGATCAAACTACTCAGCCCTACAGGTAGACGGAGCTCTCCTTCTGTGTCTGCAGATGGAGGCACTTCAGTCCATACTCAGGGCATGGAACAGTTTCTGGTGGCAGCCACAACAAATTACCACAAACTTAATGGCTTCGAGCAACAGACTTTATTCTCTTGTGTTTCCAGAGGCCAGTTGATCCCAATTCATGTTGTTGGCATGGATACACTCCCTCCAGAGGCTCTGGGGGAGAATCTGTTCCGCTCCTCTTCTAGCTTTTGGTGACTCCAGGCATTCCGTGGCTTTTAACTGCCATTATTTCAATCTCCGCCTCTGTCTTCATATCACGCCCTCCTCTTTCCTCTGTCTTTTCTTCTTCTGTCTCACATATTCCTCTGCCTTTCCTTTATATGGACATTTGTAATTGGATTTATAGCCCAGCCAGATAATTCAGGATGACCTCATCTCAGGATCCTTAATTTAATTACATCTGAAAGACCCTTTTTCCAAATATGGTAACATTCACAGGTTCAGGGATTAGGATGTGGACATATACTTTGGGGGATCACCATTCAACTCACTACAGGGGACTCAACATCCCCCAACAGTGTCCTGAACCACAGGGAATCAGGTTGTCGAGGGCCAAACTGAGTCACTAGGATCATGAGAATAGAACTGTGGCCATTGTCCCCTCCCACCTTTCTAAATACTGCCCCTGATCCATTGGACCTTCCAGTCCCCCGACTTTCCTGACACCCCATGGGATCAGCCTCAGGTCAACCTATGTCCGTTTGTCATGGAACAGGGTAGTTTAAGAGAGCGCATGAAATTAGGAATCAGGCAGGAATCTGGGTTCTAAGTTACTCCAACGCTTCCTGGTGAGGTGACCTTGGACAAGTTACTTTAACCTCGCTCAGACTCAGTTTACTCCCCTGCGAAACAGAAATGAGATGAAATCATTTTGATCAGAGGTTCCTGAAAGGGGAAAAATACCTTGGCTTTGGAGACAGAGAGACATGACATTGTTTCCTGGCTCTGCCACCCACTAACCATGTAATTTGGGGCAAGACACTGCAACCACTGCAACTCTCTAAACCTGTCTATTTCCTCATCCACAGAAGAGGGATAGTGCCTCTTAACCTACAGAGATGTTAGGATCTAATGATAAAATACACAGAAAATCTAGTTGGTGTCAATGCACATTTATTAAGCTTCTTATTGTTGTCATTATCTACCACTTGGCAGAGTGCCGGATCTATGCCAGACATCCTACCGTGCACTATGAGCAATGCAGAGGTGCGCCTTGGTCCTCCTGTAGAGGTGGTTGACTTCGAATGGGAAAGATGGTATTATTATGAAAAACTAGAAACACCACTCAACTTGTGCCCCTAAAAATGAATTCCTTGGGATACAGTTAAGTCATCTTCACTCTTGGGTGAAATTGCATAAATTTGGGGAGTCCAGAAAAGAACGAAGAAGATGGGGGTGAATTACGTCTTAACGAGCAAACATTTTAACTATGGTGAACATTTGGATATCAGGACCACAGATCAAAGCTACTGTCTTTCCTGTCAAAATCCATAGACTTTAAATATGTCCTGGGGATAAGTTGAGAAACGTAGATGACTAACAAATGAACCCTTTTTAATTGGATTTCACTTTTCTAGCCGAATGTGCATGGAGTTCTTCTTGTTTTACTAGCAAATTCCAATTAGGGTCATTAGAGTGACAAAACCAGCTTGACTGTTCATAAATATCTTGCTTCGTACAGAAATTAAAGTGTTGCTGCAGACATCAGGATATCACCGTTCAGACCACCGAGGGAGACTTCCAGAACAACAATCTAGAAGCCCACATTAGCCTTCCTCCTTTGATTTCAGTTAAATACACAACAGCTGCTAAATCTTCCAACATCAGTTCAAATGCAATAGCACCACCAATGGTAGAGGGAAAGGACTTCCCTAAATAAAACAGCCAATTAACTGTTTGACGGATAAAAGGCAGGCCTTGCCATCGTACTAAGCACTGGGTCCAGGAAGTACCACTTTTGTTTCCTGAATGAGCAAATCCAGGATATGAGGATCCATTCTTCGGC
Organism: Zalophus californianus; assembly: GCF_009762305.2. Lineage (NCBI taxonomy): Eukaryota > Metazoa > Chordata > Mammalia > Carnivora > Otariidae > Zalophus > Zalophus californianus. Next base: position 13,937,961 of record NC_045612.1, read on the forward strand.
TCTTTCATTCAATAGGCAGTGACTAAGTACTTTGAAAGCGTACCAGCCTTATGCCAGGTTCTGGCAATCCAGAGCCACAGAAGTCTCAGCCTTAACAGGTAAACTCTACAAGTTCTTGTGATTACACTGCTGTGCTTGTTAGGAAGGGTATGGGCAGACTGCGGGGCGTGCAGGAGAGGAAAGCGTGCCTATGCCTTGCAGACTCGGGGGAGGCTACATTTGAGAGGATGGATGGGAACTAAGAATGGGCACAAGAGGCAGAGATTTTACTAAAGGCAGAGGACCAAGGCACAGAGATGTGAAAGCACAAAAAAAAGCATTAGGCGGATCAAGGTGCAGGATGAAAGGTTGGCTCCTTGGGTCTTGACCTATCAGGGAAATGTCTTTTTGAGGCAGATTCGCCAGGACCAGGTGTTGAATAGGATATAGGGAGAGCCCTGGGAGGGTGTGGAGGCAGGAAGGCTGTGAGGCTTTTAGGCTTGGGCATGGTGGTGGAGGCCCAGTTTGGGTTTGCCCCAGTGTGCTTTTCTTGTCCGTGAAACAAAATCTGGGCCGCCGGAGCCGGTGCTCCTGAAGCTCCCACAGCCCCATCTGACTGATTAAGCGCTAATTCAAATATCAATTAATCGTTCCTCATTTAATTTCTTTTAAAACATTTTTCACAGTGCAGATGATGAGGAAAAATTTTCTCCTTTGAAAAGTCAAGCAAGACCCACCACTTTAAATAAATTAGTCCCAAACTGGCAAATTGCAAGCTAGTAAGTGTGCAGATATTGGCAATTTGGTTCAGGAGGTTAAGATTTCTGTCTCACAAAAGAAAGATCAAATCATGGGTGAATCATAAGATTTTCCAAGAGAAAAGGTGAAACGCCCACCTTTTTTTCAAAACTACCTCTTGTTTCCTGTCTTTGACCTGGTGCTAGTAGAATTGGTGATGTGCTGTGACCTGGAAACCAGCAGTTGATTCTGGAATCATAGCAACATTAAGGCTCAGAGAGGTTATGTGGCCTCCCCAGGGTCACACAGCTGATTAGTGGCAGGTCTAGCTGGACCAGAAGACAGAAGGCCAAAGTTTTCCTTGCCTTTCTTTTGATCAGTGTTGCCCTCTGTTCTTGGTAGTGAATGATGCTTGCATTTGGCGAGACGGTGAGAAAGACAGTAGGAAATGAGGTAAAGATGGGGGTGGGGGTGGGGATTCTAACAAACTCGGAGGCAGGAATTTCTCTGGAAAGTAGTCCCCTAGGGAAGGCCCAGATTGGTGGATGGATTGACCCGTGCTTGGGAAGAAACTGCCAAAGGCTTTTTATTTTCTTCAAGTAAAGCAGTCTCCTCCTCCTCAGGTACAGATGCTGGGTGAGTGTTTATACACTAGTTCCTTTACCCTCTTCCCCAGTTAGGGTTTCTTTTTTTCCTGGAAAGTGGAGACTGAAGTGCCTCCCTGGCTTTTCCCAAAGGACTTGTTGGAAAGAGGTAAGAAAAGGAGTTTGGATTTTATTCTAAGTCTGCTGGGTAGTCCCTGGAAGATTTTAAGAAAAGAAGTGAGTGATTTGATTTATTTTTTAAAAAAAGATTACTGTAGGGCTGAGTGGAGAATGGATGGCAGGGAGTTACAGAAGCTAAGACAAAATATCAGAAGCAATTGCTTTAGGCCAAATGGGTATGGTGGATCAGATCAGGATGGGGATATTAGTGATGGATAGAAGTAGACAGAATCAGGATACATTTTTGGAGGTAGAATAAGAAGGATTTGTGGAAGAATCGAACATGAGGTGAGAGAAAGAATGTATTCCATCCTGGAGTTGTTATGTGGGCAAGTGGGAATGTCTAGGGAAGAAGAATTTTGCAGGAAAAATCATGAGGTTGGGTCTGACTACATTAGTTTTCAGGTGCCTATCAGACATCCAAGTGGAGATGGCCAGGAGGCACTGAGACATATGAGTGGAAATGTAAGCTTGGGAAGCAACAGCACATAGATAGTATTTTCAAGCTATAGGACTGAATGAGGTCACTTAAGGTGAGAAGGAAAAGAGGCTACAAAACAGATTGAGGAGAGGCCAGGGAGATAGAAATAGAACCAGGAGAGTGCACTGTCCTGGAAGCCCAGGGAAGAACAGGTTTTAAAACGGATGGAAGAGTCAGCTGTGTCAAGTCCTGCTTGGAGTCAAGTAAATTAAGAGCAGAGAAGAGAGCACTGACTTTGATTACATGAAGGTCATTGATAACTTTGGCAAAAGCAATGTTTCTAGAGTGGCAGAGGCAGAAACTGGATTAGAGTGAACGGAGGAGAAAACGAGAGGCAAAGAGTGCAAATGGTAACTGTATACGACTTATAAAAGGGATTTGGTTGTGAAGGGGAATGGAGAAATGTGGGGTAAAAGGAATGTTCTGTAAAAGTAGGTGATAACAACTACGACATGCCTGTTTGCTGCTGCTGCTGATCAGGTAGAGAGGGAGAAAGTTAAGGCACAAGAAAGAGAGGGACTAAATCAGAGGAGGGAAACCCCGGAGAAGGTGGGGGGAGATGGGATGGACCCCAAGCCCAAGTGGAGGAGTCAGCCACCGGGAGAAGCAGGGCCATTTCACTCTAGTGCTCCTGCTTTTCAGTTAAGGGAGGCAAGGACATCATCAGTGAGTGCCAGGTTGGATGTCAGAGGTGCTCGTAGGTTTGTTGCTGTGAAGGAGTTGTTTTGGAGAGTGGGAATGTGAACAGTAAAGCAAGCGTGGTAGGATGTTCAGGCAACATAGAGGGCTCATGTGGAATTTATGACCGTGACTTTAAAATGAAGCCTGTCAACACAGCTGTGTGTTTTTTCGGGCAATATTCAGCTGCTAAAATACAGGATGAAGAGGGCACCTGGGTGGCTCAGTCGGTTAAGCATCCAACTCTTGATATCAGCTCAGGTCTTGATCTCAGGGTCGTGAGTTCAAACCCCGTGCTGGGCTCCATGCCGGGTGTGGTGCCTACTTAAAAAGATAAATAAATAAAATAAAATACAGGCATGAAGTAGGCAGAGAGTAGACTGAAGTTGGGACTTTGCAAGGCAGATGTGATAGAGAGAGAAATGAGGAAGTTAAACTTGTTCCCAAGAGCGTGAATATAATGATGGATGGTTGAATCTAAGGTCTGGATAGAGTGATGAACTGTGAGAAGGCAGTGAGGCCAGTCGGTACCTTGCAGGTCTTAATGAAGGTCATTATTAGAATGAACTACACTTGACACTTGAACAACATGAGGGTTAGGGGTGCCAAACGCCCCCATGCAGTTGAAAATCCACATATGTTTGACGCCCCCAAAACTTAGCTACTAACAGCCTAGTGTTGACTGAAAGCCTTACCGATAACATACGCAGTCCATTAACACATATTTTGTATGCTATGTGTATCATATACTATATTCCTACAATAAAGTAAGCTGAGGAAAAGAACATGTTATTAAGAGTATCATAAGCCTGGATGGCTCAGTCAGTTAAGCATCTGCCTTCGGCTCAGTTCATGATCCCGGGGTCCTGGGATCGAGCCCCACATCGGGCTCTGTGCTGAGCGTGGAGTCTACTTGTCCCTCTGCCTGCCGCTGCCCCTGCTCATGCTCTCTCTCTCTGAAAAATAAATAAAATCTTTATTAAAAAAATCATAAGGGAAATGCATTTATAGTACCGTACTGTATTTATCTTTAAAAAAAATCTGTATATAAGTGGACCTGAGCAGTATAAACCCATATTGTTCAGGGGTCAACTGTACGATGGTAGGTGAACTAGAAGGAAGAGAAATAGGCAGATAGAGAAATAGGAAGCCAAAGTGAGATTAAGGAGTACCCAGTGAAGTATGAGGGGGAAAGAGTGTTTCTAGAAGGCAGGAGCAGTCAACAGATTGAGGCATCGAGTAAGATAGGGACAGAAAGGTGAACACTGAAGAGAAGGACAAGAAGTTCATTGTTAACCTTGACAAGAGCCATTTCAATGAAATGATAGGATCCATTGTGGCAGATTGAGAATTGATTGAGCAATACGGAAGCTGACACAGAAGTCAGAGGACCTTTTCAAAATGTTTGGCTGTGAAGGGAAACTAAAAAAACAAATAGGGTGGTAGTTAGAGAGGAGTATGGAGTCTTAAGTGAAGACTTTTTAAAATTGAGCAACACTTGATTATGTTTCTTTTTTTTTTCTCAGAGGGTGGGGGAAGGGGCAGAGGCAGAGGGAGAGAGAGAATCTTAAGCAGGCTCCACGCCCAGCACAGAGCCTGACCAGGCTCCATCTCACAACCCTGAGATGACGAGCTGGGCCGAAATCAAGAGTCCGATGCTTAACTGACTGAGCCACCCAGGCACCCCTTGATTATGTTTTGTTTTTTTTTTTTTTTTGAATTGCTGTTGAGATACCTGTAGATTCAGATGCAGTTGCAAGAAATAATACAGAGGTTTTTTGTTTTTGTTTTTGTTTTTGTTTTTGTTTTACACAATCTGCCCGGCTTCCCTCAGTGGTAACATCCTGCAATAACACAGTACAATATCCCAACCAGGACGCTGACCCTGATAGACAGCACCAATCCTATCCAGATTTCCCCAGCACCACTTGCATTCATCTCTGTGTATATATATTAAATTCTATATAGTTTTATCACTTGTGTACATTACATATGTGTCACCATGTCAAGACTCCATGCGGCTCCAACACCACAGGAATCCCTCTTGTTGCCCTTTTTAACCAACCATACCTGTCACTCTCCTGCATCCTTCCCACCGCCACCACTCAGTCTCTAACTCCCTGTAACCACTAATCTGTTCTTAATTTCTGTAATTTTATCAGTTTATTAATGCTTTATAAATGGAATTCAGGATATGTAACCTTTTGGAGTTGTCTTTTCTCATTCACTCTATTTCTTGGAGATTCATCCGTGTATTGTGGGTATTAATAGTTTACTCCTTTTTGTTGCTGAGTTCCATGATATGGATATACCACAGTTTGCTTAACCATTCACCCATTAAAGGACATCTGAGGTGTTACCAGTTTTTAGCTCTTATGAATAAAGCCGCTGCAGACATTCATGTGCAGGTATTATGTGAAGACAAGTTTTCATTTCTCTGGGATAAATGCCCAGGAGTACAATTACTGGATCATAGGGCAGTTGCATATTTTACTTTTTAAGAAACTGCCAAACCGTTTTCCAGAGTGACTGCACCATTTTACATTCCTACCAGCAATATATGAGTGATCCAGGTTCTTGACATCATCACCAGAATTTTGTGTTGCTATTATTCATTTTAGCTGTTCTGATAGGTGTGTAGTGGTGTCTTACTGTGGTTTTAATTTGCATTTCCCTGATAGCTGATGATTTTGAGTATCTTTTCATGTGCCTTGTCATCTGTATATCCTCCTTGATGGAATGTCTGTTCATGGCTTTTGTCCATTTTTCATTGGATTGTTCGATTTTTACTGTTGAGTTTTGACAGTTTTCTGTATATTCTAGGTACTCTTAATCATTTTTGTCAGATAAGTGGTTTGCAAATATTTTCTCCCAGATTGTAGCTTGTCTTTTCATTCTCTTCACATGGCCTTTCTCAGAGAAAAGACTGTTCTTTTAGTACTTGAAAAAGATTGTGCTACATCCTCCTATTCTCCGTGGTTTCAGATGAGAAATCTGCCATCATTCAAATTGGTGTTTCTCTATGGGTAATGTCTTGTTTCTTTTGGGCTGCTTTCAAGATGTCTTCTTTGTCTTTATTTGTGAGAAATGTAATGATGATTTGTCTTGGCTTGCATTTCTTTGGGTATGTCCTATTTGTGGTTTGCTCAGCTTCTTAAATCTGTCAGTCTGCATCTTTCACCCAACTTAGAACATTTTTAGCCCTTATTTCTTTACATATTTTTTTCAGTTCCACTTTTCCCCCCTTTCCTCTGGCATTCCCATGATACAAATGTTGAATCTCTTCTCGTTGTTCCACAAGTCTCTGCGGTTCTGTTCATGTTTTTTCCAGTCTATTTAATCCCTGTTGTTCATATCGTGTGACTCCTGTTGATCCATTCTCGAGTTCATGGATTCTGTCCTCTGTCATCTTCACTCTACTATTGATTCCATCCAACAAGTTTTTTTTTTTTATTTGTACTATTGTATTTTTCATTTCTATAGTTTCCATTTGGTTCTTTTTTTTATCATTTCTATTTTTTTCTGAGCCTTTCTGTATTTTTTTCATTTATTTCAAGAGAATTTATATTTGCTGTTTAAGAATTTTTATTTTGTGGTTTACATGCAATTAGCCCACATATAGCACATCATTAGTTTCAGATGTAGTGATCAACAATTCGTCAGTTGCATATAAGACCCAGTGCTCATCACATCACGTGCCCTCCTTAATCCCATCCCCCAGTTACGCCATCCCCCCCACACACCTCCCCTCCAGCAACCCTCAGTTTATTTCCTAGAGTCCAGAGTCTCTCATGGTTTGTCTCCCTCTCTGATGACTTCCCATTCAGTTTTCCCTCCCTCCCTTCCCCTGTGATCCTCTGCGCTGTTTTTTATATTCCACATATGATAATTGTCTTTCTCTGATTGACTTATTTCACTCAGCATAATACCCTCCAGTTCCATCCACGTCCATGTAAATGGTAAGTATTCATCCTGTTTAAACACTTTTATGATGGCTGTTTTAAAATCCTTGTCTGATTGGGGCATCTGGGTGGCTCAGTTGGTTAAGCATCTGACTCTTAGTTTTGGCGCAGGTTAGGATCTCAGGGTCCTGAGATCAAGCCCCTCTTTGGGCTCCGTGCTCAGCGGGGAATCTGCTCGAGATCCTTTCCCCTCTTCCTCCCTCCCCCTCTGCTCCTCCACCTGCTCAGGCTCTTTCTCTAAAATAAATAAATAAAATCTTTAAAATCCTTGTTAGATCATTCCAACATCTAAGTCATGTCAGTATTGACATTAGTTGATTATCTTTTTCTCCCCCATTCAAGTTATGATTTTTCTGGTTCTGGTGTGACAGGTGATTTTGTTGTTGTTGTTGTTGTTGTGTCCCGGACATTTTGGCTAAGACGTTAGGAGACTCTGGGTCCTATTAAATCTTTTCTTTTTTTTTTTTTTCTTTTTTAGTAGGCAGTCATTTTGTTTAGATGTGGCACACAGGTCCTGGCCTACTTTGTGAGTTGTGGTTCCAATGACAGTTTAATTTTTAGAGCCTTTGCTCTGTTACTTTGGGTTAGTTTATCTGTACATGGAGATTCCCACTGGCTCCTGCTGGTGTTGCCTAAGGGGACAGAGGTTTTTCCAGGCCCACAGGGTTGAAGAAACTTCCTGGAAGTCTGCTTGTAGTGACCAGATACCCCCTGCCAGTTTCACCCATCTGCCCCAACACCCCTTGGCTGGGGAAAGGGTCTTAGGTTCCTCTGTCCCGTTTCTGGTGACAAAGTGCTGATGGCACAGGGTACTTGTTGAAGTAGGATCCTCCTGGGTGGTGTTGCCTTGCAGCCTGATGTTTCTCAAAGGGGGAGAGAAGGCCGGGTCTGCAGGGACAAAGAATTTTTCTGGACTAGGCCTGCCTATCACGGTAGGATGCCCCTGGCCAGTCCTGTCTGGCTGTCTGGTGTTTCTCAGTAAGGGAGGAGAGTCTTAGACCAGCAGGGAAGGAGACTGCTTCTCTTGCTGGTACCACCACCGGGCTCACCTGATGTTGTCAGAAGGATTACCATTTGATTTGGGGGAGAAAGAAGCCTCCCTGAGATCCCTTCCATTGTTCAGCCCAGGATCAGGAAATTCTGGGCCTAGATTACCTTCTGTTGGGTAAGAGTGATCCTGTGACCTCCTGCACTGTGCTGTTCCTCCAGTCTTGGGGTCCTAGTCCAGTTTGCTTTCCTTTTGTCACTTTTCAGAGTTCTCCTCTGCTTGCCTCTTGCATTATTCCCGAACTTGATAGTTATACTTTGGATAGAGGAGCAGGGGGAGCTGCATCTACATCATCTTGTGTGGACCCAGAAGTCTGATTATGTTTTCAATGCCAGTAAGTGGAAGCAGATAACGAGGGACAATCAATAGCATAAGGTCCCACAAAAAGCTAAGAGAAAAGGATCAGAACACAGATGAACATATCAGCACTAGCAAGAGGTCGGGAGGAGGAAAGGTGCAGATTCAGTTAAGTTTATAAGTTTGGTAGCAAGAATGAGAGGAATTCTTATCCAATGGACCTAATTATTTTTCTGTGAAACAGGGAGGCAGCCTAAGAGCCCAGACCCTGGAGTTTGACACCCTTGGCTATGAACCCCAGTTGTGCTTCCTACCAGCTGTGAGACCTTTGGAAAAATCACTTAATCCCTCTGTGCCTCAGTTTCCTGTAAAAGGGAGATAATAATAGCACATATCCTCATGGGAATATTATGATGATTAATTGAAATGAATTAATGTTTGTGAAATGCTTAGAATCAGGTGTTACATAAGTGTTTTGTACATAAACATACATGGTGCTGGTGAGTATTAAGTGAGATAAGTTTGCTAAGCAAAGCGTTCAATAAGTGTTACTATGATTTTCAGACTTATTCTTTTCAGCCTTAGGCCATTTCCTTGAAGTAAAATCATTGGCCGAAACTTGCCAAATTCACCTCAGTACCGTGCTTTTGGTGGAGAGGGACCAGGTGAGGGCAGGCATAGGTAGAAGGAACCAGTCTGGGTAGGAACGGTTGTGGGGAGGGGGCGCAACTGAACTCCAAGATTTAGCTGGAGCATTTACTTCCCCAGGAAGATTTGGGCGAGTGCCTTCGGCCTGTTGAGCACATTCTTCTGGAGTGCCTCTCTGCCTGCAGTGTTATAGGCAGCTCTCTGCCCTTCTTTTCCTTAAACCTAGTGTTCCTCCAGGCTAGGGACCAGCAATAACAGAAAATTCCCATCTCTTCACATCACAACACGCCCTCCGTGTTGCAACATATATCCTCTCCCAAAGTAACGTTTGAAAGTCTCGGAGAAAACCATTGTTTTCAAGTGTCTAAAATATGTTCCTATGAGCAGTCAGCTGCGGTAGCTGCGAAACGAGTCATGGTTCTGTTTGTTCTCACTGTGGAGAAATCAGGGTCTTTCAAAAGCATGATGAAAAAGGAATACAAAGAAGAATTAGGAGTGCCATCTTGTGGAGTGATCTATCATTACCACTTAGGAGTCATAAAAAGCCACCAATGGGAGCTGAATCTGTTTTCTTTGTACCCCCAAGGCCCAGTCTGAAAGAAATAGTTGAGAATTATTTGCTGAATAAGTGAATGAGTGAGAAAAGGGGATAGGGAATGGAATGGAGACTTGCTTTGGAAAGTTAAGCTGGATGTCACATTGATAAAATGTCTGATGCGCCGACCATTGTTGGTTTGGAGACCTTTAAAAATAAGACTGTAAATACCTCAAGGCATAATTATGTGCCTGCCATAGAGGAAAATGAAGAATAAAATATTTGCATGAGGAAATCAAGGACTGCCAACTTTGCCATGTTCTGGCCTTTCCAGTGGTAGGTGAGTAGACCATCTGCTGGTATTATTCTCTTCCTATAAGTATCAATGTGCTACAAATTAATAAAGCATTTAAAGGGCATAAGAATATGGCTAGCTTCAGAGCTGGTACGTGTTATCTGTATCCTAGTAGGTGGAACTAAATGAAATTGACAGTCAACTATTTGGACCTATGACAATGTCAATTTCATATGGCTTGGCCTAATAATTTCAAATTGGTTTACTTTCCTTTTCTTAAGATTTGTTTATTATTATGTTCAATTAGCCAACATATAGTACATCATTAATTTTTGATGTAGTGTTCAACGATTCATTAGTTGTGTATATTTATGTATTTTAGAGAGAGAGACAGCATGAGCAGGAGGTGCAGAGGGAGCGAGAATCTCAAGCAGACTCCCCACTGAGTGCAGAGCCTGACGCAGGGCTTAATCCCAGGACCCCCAGATCACGACCTGAGGTGAAACCAAGAGTCAGATGCCCAACCAACTGAGCCACACAGACGCCCCTCAAATTGGTTTACTTTCCAAATGTATTCTGGACATATGCTAGGCCTGGGTCCTGTGCTCGGCGCTGGGAGATACAGAGACAAATGAAACATAGGCCTTGCCTGCAAGCATCTCAGCATTCAGTGGGGGGAGGCAGACACTTTAGATAACATGCCTCATATTCCGGTCATTTCTGCTAAGTGTTAAGAGGGTTAGGTGAAGGAGCTAGGAGAGCTATAGGAGGGCACAGCAGTCCAGCATCGTGGATGAGAGCCTGGACTGTGGCACCAAGCCGTCTGGGTTTGAATGCTAGTTTTGCTTCTTAGCAGCTGGGTGACCTTGGGCAAGGTACTAAACTTCTCTATACCTGGTTCCTCATCTATAAATTGGGCTCACATAGTGCCTACTTCCTATGACTAAAGTGGGGACTAAGTGACTTCATATGTACAAAGCACTTAGGATAACTCCTAGCACAGAATAAGCGCTGGGTAAGTTTTAGCTGCGAATGTTATCATCATCTCTATTCCTGCTGAGGAAGCATTTCAGGTGTGCTTTGTAGGGTAAGTCAAATTTCACTATTCATTCTTCCATCTTTGTACTTAACAGGAATTTACTTGTTGGGAATAGCTGGACAAAAGCTTATCAAAATAAAGGTTAAGGGGCGCCTGGCTGGCTCAGTCGGTAGAGCACGCGACTCTTGATCTCAGGGTCATGAGTTCAAACCCCACGTTGGGCATAGAGCCTACTTTAAGAAAAATTAAAAAAATAAAGGTTAAGGGTGTGTCCCATTGCTGGTATATGGTCCTTAAAGTGTCTCTGTGTTCTTAAGCTGTGGAATCATCCCTCCATGAAATATATTTTCTACTGAATTGCTTAATCCTAGATTAATTTTCATGCCATAGCAAAAGTATCAACAGCTAAGAAGTAAGGTGATAAAAGTTAGCTGCTGCAGAGTATGGATGGTCAAATTCTTACTTGGGTCGTAACGCCTTAGCCACCTAACAGTATAATGCAGCATGGCTTTACAAAAAGTGAATAACGTTGATCATTTGATTGTTCAGTATTTCAAAGTTCTTAGGCTAGCGGGCAGTTGTAATTGGTATTTAATATTTCATAAAATGTCCAGCTGGGAAAAGTGATATGTTTGTACCACCCCCTCCAACTTGGTCACTGAAATATGGGAAGCCCATCAGCTTCACCCATTGCTGGGTCCACCTTTGATTCTTTATTCTCTAGAGGCCCAGTGCGATCAGGATTTCTCTGGAAGGCCTGCAGGTGACTCCACTGGCCGGAGCAGCACTGGGCATCAGGACTGATGCCCAGGCACACCACACGCTGTGGGTATCCCAGGCCATATGGCGGACTGACTAATTTCATGGTTCTCTTTGAATTAACTTGCCTCTTAGAATACCAGTCCTTCTTTTAATTTTATGTGGCAACTATCATTTGCTTGTACTGAATCTCAATTGATCACCCCTGTCATTTTTCAGCAAGACCATGTTTTTTTTTTTTACTACATACAGGCCAGCCATCAGCTTGAACTTAAAATGACACAGCAGTGAACTCAGTCAATGGTGCAGAAATAGTCTTCTGACGCTGTGATTTGAGCCCACTATATACGTTCATAACTAGCTCTACCAGCAAGACTCAATGAATAATACTTTGTCCAGATTCCTCTTAGGAACTAATAATACGAGAAGTAACACCAGGTTTTAACACAGGACCTATTTGTAGGTCGAGTACTTCATGGGCTTTAAAAGTTTTCAAAGCTAATGGCGAGTTAAATAGGTCACAGAGGTAAAAGGAAAAGTGGCTTGCCCCAAACCGTAATGGATCAATTTGTGGTAGAGTTTGAGTTTCTAATTTACAACGTGGCTATGAGAACATGCTTTTGAATAGAAGAGGGGACCCAACCCCTACCCATCTTTCCCTGTCTGCAACTCACTAACAAAACTAGCAGAGTTTGCCCCGTGCCAATGTTAAACATGGTTGAAAACAACACAGAAGCAGAGGACTGGCACACAGAATAATAATTGAAACTGAATAGCATCAAAATTCTGTCTGGGTAGAATATTTGCTATTGTTGTGGGTGCCGTAATTTGAGGGCACAAATCCAGCCTTGAGGGTGAAATGTAAGCTATGGAAGCCCCCCTTTCTCTCCTTCCCCTGATAGTTATGTTTGTGCTGTATTCCTTTCATGTACTAGAAGAAAGGCAGCTCATCGTACATTGCTCCAGATTTAGAAATAATACCGACAATAAAGATGACAATAATATTAGCAGCTCCAATTTCCGGAACATTTACTCTGTTTAGGAGCTTAAACCGTGTTATCACAGTTAGCTCTTGCTAAAGCCTTAAAACCCAGGTATTTTTATTCTCTTCATTGTAACATTCTAAAAACTTCATTTTAAAGAGAAAAAATAGATTTAGATTTTCTCTAAAAGCAAAGAGAACAAAACTTAACAAACCAGCAGCAAAAATGGAGGCACTCTCTGCTTTTCACTTTAAACGTGTCCTGTTGTCACAGCCTCCCCAGAATTTAGCAACCAAACCCTGATGTTCTAAATCCTTCCTGAGTTTGCTTCCTTCCTTTCTGGAAGAAAAGCTTCTTTCTCTTAAAGTATCATGGCAATAATGCTTCTCCTTGTACAGTCCATCCTGTATGTCAGGGAAGGTGTTCAGAGGGTGTTCTCATGTGCATCCATTAATTAGTGCCCCCAAAACCCTGTACCATTTTCCAGAAGTTCAGTACCAGGAAAATCTGACTTTTCTATTCTAGCTGTTTATACACAAGGGCATCATGTGTGTGGTTGCCAGATTTAGCAAAAAAAAAAAAAAAAAAAAAATAGAGAATGGCCAGTTAAATTTTAATTTCAGATAAACAGCAACAACAACAAAATTTTTTAGTACAAGTGTGCCCCAAACAGTGCGTGGGACATACTTATATTAAGAAATTCTTTGTTATATGAAATTCAAATTTAACTGGGCATCCTACATTTTTTTCTGGCAATCCTGAACGCTATTTATAATTTCCAAATGACATAAATGAAGTACAGCAGTGAGGCCAATTTTAACTTGTTTCTTTATAGTGGGAATCCTACAGAGTGAGCTCCACTTCCTTAGAGACAAATGAGCAGCAGATGTCCGATTTGGTTAATGGGCTATCAGCTGAGTACAACCAACTTCTATGATAATTTAAGCAAGAGAAAGGAAACATGCTAATTACATTCAGGTTTGCACAGAAATGTCTCTCGTTTACTTCTTTTAAACTTACAGTGTTTCAGGTCTGAAAGGGCAGTGGAGGTCAATCTGTGTAATCTTCCCTCCAAAATCCCCCATCCCAGCCTGGAACCCTGTTCTTTCATTCCAGGGTTACCAGCAAAAAGGTTCCAGGCCAAAGACGTTCGTTGGAGCTGAAGCCCAATCCATATTCTGCTTCCCATATTCTGTACCTAGAGGAAGGGGGACCTTCCTACCCACCCACACATTCACATATATGTGCCTTGCACTTGCCAAATCATGCACTCCCAGTCTGAGCCTGCTAAGAGCAGGTGCCTTTTAATTTTTTTTAAAGATTTATTTATCTAGTTGAGAGAGAGTGCGTGCACGTGAACAGGGGAGGGGCAGAGGGAGAAGGAGAGAGAGAATCTCAAGCAGGCTCCATGCTGAGCACAGAGCCTGACGCAGGGCTCGATCCCACGACCCCGAGATCATGACCCAAGCCGAGGCCAAAAGTTGGACGCGTAACCAACTGTGGTACCCAGGCGCCCCGAGCAGGTGCCTTTTTAAACAATGATTTGCAGAAAGGCACTAGACTGTTGGCCCTGGTTCACACAGACCTGTATCACTGGTTTGTGGAGTCACTACTGAGAGCCAAGAACGGTGCTAAAGTTCTGGCAATACAGAGATGGATGGATTGGGCATGGTCCCTTCCTTCCAGGTCCCTTCCTTCATGCAAAGTCTGGCAGGGGACGGACAAGTAAAAAAAAAAATCATCAGAACATGAGCCGTGATACGGGGTGCACACAGGACACAAGGAGACCACAGAGGAGGGGAAGATCCTACAGCCTGGTGGCATGAACGAGGAGGCATTCTCGGGGAAGTTGGAGTTTGAGCAGAATCTAGATGGAAGAATGGGGTTAGTGAGGCAGGAGGGGCTGAGGGGAGAGGAGGCATTCCAGAGGACCGAGTGGCACAAGCACATTCCTCGAGATACTCATCTCAGCTGTAGTGAGAGTGGGGTGATCGGGAGATGTGAAATCATGAAGGGTCTCTACAAAGAGAATGCATTTGGAAAACACTGGGTGAGACAGTGCCCTGTGGGGTGGTTCTGTTCCCTGCTGTATTCTCCCCAGTGTCTAGAAGAGTGACTGGCAAAGAGTAAGTGCATATTTTATTAAATGAACAAATGAATAAGTGATCAAATGAATGGCAGGGCTTTTTCAGAGCCTCTAATAGGCCAATGTAAGTTACAGATCTCAAGAGGTGGGTAGGATGCAGAATCTCCACCTCATCTGACCACATAACTGTTTTCTTCCACTGAATAATCTATTTTCAAAGACCATTGTTTTGGGGAACACATTTGGGGAAGTCATGTTCTAAAGGAGAGATGCAAATGAATAACTGCATGAATGAACATAATGTGAGAGAAATCCAGGCTGAGGTTTCAGGGATTACACTTGGGTAAAATGCTCCACTTTCACTGTGGGTTCTCCCTGGAACCAGATGATCGATTGCAGGTAGGCAGCATGGGTCAGCTGGGCCCCGTCCCAGGGGGCTTTGCAAGACCTTTTCAGGGAAAATCATTTATAGTCACTTTTTGCTTTCCTTCCTTTACAAGTCCAGATGATGCCCCAGCTAGTCAGGAAAATATTCAGCTGCCCTGTGGGCCAAATGTTCCCACACTGGTGCTAATCTCTGGAACAGTGGTCTAAAGATAATAACAGCATTTATCAAGCCCTAACTTTATATCAGGAAATTTCTCCATTCCATCTCATTGATTTTTCCAAGACAGGGGCATTATAATGTTGTAATAATAATTACTTACTGAGTATTTACTCTGTGCCAGGGAGTGGGCGAAGTGAACTCTGCAAATATTATCTTTTTTAATCCTAACAGCCTGACCCATTTATAACAAAACTGAGGCAGAGTTGAAGTAATGTGTGCAAGGAGACATAGCTAGTGGTACAGAGCAAGGACTTGAACCTGGATCTGACACCAAAGCGCACATGTTTAACCACCCTACCGTACTGCCATTAGGGCTACTATAAATCCTTTGGAGTGAATAACCAAATACAAGTTGATTGTAATTCCTCCCTGTGTTTGCACAAATGTATCTTCAAGAAAACAATCCTAACCCCAGTGATTGCTATGCAATAGGATCCATTTAGGACTACTTGCCAGGTAGTCTTGGACCGAGTGTGTATCATTGCTGTATATGTGATAGATCAAGCTTGTCACTGGTGTTATTGGATTAGAAGAGTCAGCTGAGTCATGGTCAATACTGACTCACAACTGGCCACTGATGCAGAATGTTGGCTACCACAGGATAACACAATCAGACAACCCCCTGGGGCAGGACCAAACCAAAGAAGTTGGGACCATGCTCTGTGGGATCCCAAACTTCCCAGTGTTTCCTCCTCTCCCCACAGGAATTCTAGGTTTCCATGATTCTGCTTCATGTGTTTTCTCACACATAGACCAAAATAAAAGGAAGTAGGCTGATTGGCAGAATTAATAAGATGTCTCCTAGGCTGTTGGCACAGACCCTGGCCACTTTTGGGGGGGCTTTTTTTAACCCTACTACTTCTTTTTGAACATAAAGGCATTTATTCACACTATTGCATAGTCTTTGTAGATGAGTTAATATGAGCTACATGTTTCAAAGTTCATGGTAAAGTAGGGGCGCCTGGGTGGCTCAGTCAGTTTAGCATCTGACTCCTCCTGGTTTCAGCTCAGGTCATGATCTCAGTGTCGTGAGATTGAACCCCACATCGAGCCCTGAACTCGGTGCGGAGTCTGCTTGGGTTTCTCCCTCTGCCCCTACCCACCCCCTCTAAAATAAATAAAAAATCTTTAAAAAATAAAATTCATAATAAAGTATAACACACATATAGAAGAGTACACATATAATTGGTGATTCATGTTTACGAACTGAACACACCTAAATAAGGAGCACCCAGATGAAGAAGCAGAATATTACTAGCACCCTGAGAAGAGCCACTCTGGACACTAATCCCTAAGGGTGCCCTCCATCCTGACTTTGAACAGCACACAAGCTAAAGAGGTGTGACAATGGCCTATTCCAGAGCTTACACATTAGATAATGCATGCCTAGAACTGTAGAACTTTCTGAATCCCATAGAGAGAAGAATGTTGCTAGATTTTTTAAAGCATTTGATGGTATCTGAAGATAAAATGATAGGTGCCTAAATAGCCAGGCCCGCAAATGTGGCCGTGGCAGCAGAGAGGGTAGTCTGAGATGATGCTACCCCTTGCGGGGCTGATGGCAGTGGCTAAGGGCCAAGTCCTAAACCTTGGAAGCTTTGAATTACCTTTAGAGGGCTTGTCTCTGAGCAGGTATCCCCACAGAGGAAACTGCCAATGAGGAAGCTTAGTTGGCCAGCTAGCGTAGGTCTTAAATGCAGCCAGGTTTTCCGGGGCCAAGATGACCCTTAGCTGTGCTGATGTAATCACTGCCAGGCTCTGCCCTATGTCTGTAGTCTCAACCCTTCCAAGCTCCCGTCTGCAAGTGTTATCCCTTTTCACAGATGAGAACACTGATGTTCAGAAAGGTTAAATGCCCTGGCCAGGGTCCCACAGCTAGTGAATGGCTGGGCCAAGATGCCCATGTCTGTTTTGACTGACACCTCTGCTTGTAAATATCATACACCAAGCTTGAAATACCTCTTAGCTTCCCAGAGAGTTGCTTTATTGGAGAAGGCTTGACCATGACCCCCAGAATTTCAAATTGGTGTCCTGAATTTCTGTTCTTCAGGGGATGGTTCAGAAGGTATTTGCCTGGGCGCCTGGGTGGCTCGGTTGGTTAAGCATCCAACTCTTGGGCACCTGGGTGGCTCAGTTGGTTAAGTGACTGCCTTCGGCTCAGGTCATGATCCTCGAGTCCCTGGATGGAGTCCCGCATCGGGCTCCTTGCTCGGCAGGGAGTCTGCTTCTCCCTCTGACCCTCCCCCCATCTCATGTGCTTTCTCTCTCTCTCATTCTCTCTCTCTCAAATAAATAAATAAAATCTTTTAAAAAAAAAAAGCATCCAATTCTTGATTTTGGCTCAGGTCATGATCTCAGGGTTGTGAGATCGAGCCCCAGTCAGGGTCTGCGCTGGGCGTGGAGCCCGCTGGAGATTCTGACTCTCCCTCTGCCCCTGCCCCTACCCCTTCCCACTCGCTTGTGCACACGCACTCTCTCTCTCTCTCTCTTTCTCACTCGCTCTCTCAAATAAAGAAAATAAAAGGGATTTGCATGGCCCTCATGATGGTCACTGATCCCATCAAGTCACTACTGATGATACCAGAGAAAGACTGAAGTATCCATAGGGCCATACTTCTCCAAGCGTGGCCCATGGACATGTCAGATCTCAGGCCCACCCAGGACCTCCTGAGTGGGGATTTGCATTTTAACAAGATTCCCAGTACACACGTTAAAGTTTGAGAAGCGTTGTTGAATGCCAGAGGACAAAGTTCAGTGTACTCTGCTCAGAATGGGCTTACTTGGAGCTTCTGTCTATCTTTGGTAAAAGACATGGACGATAGGAGTGAGATTATTGATTGCCTCATTTCAAGAAGAAAAAGAAACCGCCTCCCTTTCGCTGAGGCAATGGGAAGTTGTGAGCAGATTATAATAAGAACAACCTCCCTCCTTCACTTCGTTCTCTTTGTAGGCACATGCTGTCATTAGCATTCATTGGATTTACGGTATTCACATACCTGCTGGGGAAAATAGACACCTTAATTTGCTGCAGTGTAAGGAAACATCAGCCATCTCAGCTATGCCTTCGTCTAAATCACATGCAATGTCAAAAAGATACTTAAACTCCCTTAATATGGGCTGCATTATATGGCTTCTAACAGCATTTTGACTAGCAACAGTGAAGAGAAATAGGTTTGCACCGAAATGATGTCAGTGGGGAGGTTGGAAACTGTTTCCTGTTCTCCATGTCATTTTGTCATCAGTGAACTGACCACGCTGCAGACATTAGCCTTCTGGATCTTCTGTCTCTATGAGATGATAAAGTTAATGGCCTCTTAAGAGAGAGCACATCACAGAGTCATTCATTCATTTATCCAATAAGTATTTATCTTTATTGATCACCTACCAGGTAGGAAGCACAAACTTACTGTTAGAGATAAAATGGTGAACAGACCTGGCCCCCTGCCTCTCATGGGTGAGACAGACATTCAACAAATAATATCCAATGTGCACTTTTAAAAATGGTGGTATTGTTGTCAAATGTTAGTACCCAGAGGCACAGGGTGCAGTGAGGGGTTCACAGGGAAGAATCCAACTAGTTGTGTGGGCATGGGGGTAGGATTAGGAAGACCTTTCTAGGAGGAATGACATTCACACTAAGGTCTGAGAGGAGAATGGGTGTTACCGAGGTGCTAAGCAGCTGAAGTGGGCAGGAGTAGAGTGGGAATGGGGGTTTTGTTCCCAGCAGAGGAAGTAGCACCTGCAGAGCCCCTCTCGTGGGAAAGAGCATGGAGCATTCAAGGACGTGAACCAAGTCCAATAAGGCTGAAGAGAAGAGCGAGAGGGAGAGTTGCAGATGAACCAGATCTTGCAGGGCCTTGACAGTCATGGAAAGGATGGGATGTTATCTCTGGGGCAAGGGGAGACCTCAATAGGTCTTAATAGGCTCAAAGAGATTAGGACTTGTTCCAGGCCTCTCAGCTGTAAGGGGCTGAGTGGGGTTTCGAACCCAAGCCCCATCTGACTGCTCAGTCAGCTCTCTTCACCATGACAACATAGCAGTGGTCCATTTTCACGTGGCTACATTTTTTTCTGGAAATCTCCAGGCCATCTCTAATTCAGATTCTGCACTTTGATTTGTTTTGAAATATGTCTTGGGTGCTTTCTGCGTATGTGACAAACGGGGACTGGGGCAGGGTGTCTGGAGTCTGGCTTTCCATGTCGAACAAGCTGGTGGAGTGTATACGAGGGGACGCGACCACAGAATCCTATGTGAAGGAAAGCAGCATGTGTACTTTCTGTAAGGGGAAGCCACGCTTCACAGATCTGGCAGTTTTGAAGGGGTTACTAAGCAAGCGAGTAAGGGAGAGATAGTACATGAAATAATAATCCCGCTGGCATGGAAGGGATTTCATTTTTGCATTTAAGAAGCACTTTGACATAGCCAAGTAAGGCCCCGGACCGCTGTGAACACTAAATGAGGAGACATTATTAACCCGTCTTACAGTCACAGATCAGGAAAGAGAATCCACAAAGTCACAGGTCTTCTCTGAGTTACATATTAAGCACAGGCTAGAGCTGATATCCAAAGCAAGATCCCTCCAACTCTTGACTTCATTTTTCTTTGCCATTGGGAGGCTTAGTACGTGTTTATTGCATTGAATAGATCCTTGCCATTATCATGAAAGAACTAACTGAAAAGAGGAAGCTAACAGCCATCTCTCAGGGGACCCCAGATTTCTTTCCCGCCTCTGTGGCACTGCTCAAATCCCCAAGAAGGCACATTTATACGCATCATTTTTTTGATCCCTACAAAACTCTTAAGGTAAAGGTAGAGTTAAGGATAGCATGTTAGAAAACAGGCTATTGGAACACTAAGAGAGGGGTTGGCAGACTTTTTCCATAGAGGGCCAGACAGCAGATGTTTTCGGCTTTGCCATCTCTGCTCCAACAACTCAGTTTGAAAGCAAGCACAGACAATACCGAAACAAATGGGGATGGCTGTGTTCCAACAAAACTTTGCTTCTGGACCGTGAAGTTTATATTTCATATAATTTTCATCTGTCATGAACTATTACTCTCCTTTTGACTTTTTTTTCAACCATTGAAAAATGTAAAAACCATTCTTACCTTGTGGCCGAGCGAAAACAGACAGCAGCGCAATGGCTTTGACCTTTGGGTGGTAGTTTGCCAACCTCCGCGCTAAGAGGTTGAGCAGCGTGCCTAAGGGTGCATACCTAGTAACGGACTATTTGTAAAAAGTTGGGTGCTTGCATCGGCAAGAGTTAGAGGTTTGCTCTATCCCCAGATTTTATTTCAGGCGGAACAAGAGAATTTGATTTTATGCAGCTAGAGTATCAGAGGGTTAATTATACATGGTTTCATCTGGAAAAGCTGCCAAGAGTCCGTTGGCCCAGGTTCAGGGTTGACACGCTGCCTGATCATAGTTTGTTTCTGTGCTGCTGGACTGTTCTCATGGGGCCCCGGATCTGAGGCCTCCCGGGCAAAGGAAGGGGCCTCTTAGCTCAGGGTATGAGCCCAAAATGCTACTCACGCAAGGGCGAGAAAGGCTGGCTTGGAAGGACTGGATCCATAGACTTGACAGTGTCTTCCTTCCTACTGGGCCTCAGGCACGGGGTGGAAAGCAAGGTATCTGGCTGATAACCACTTGCTTCTTTCTAAAGAGCAAGCAGCTGACAGTGTGAGCACTTATTGTACTTACGCTGTCCTGATTCAGCCACTTCCCCGGCTCTGTGTTCTCTCTGCTCAATAAATACAAGAGTGACAATGCTGTCCCATTGCTGAGGATGTATTCTTAGCACTGGATGTTGCACGTAACTGCAACTCACCATGTGGAAAAAGAATGGAAGGCCTTGTTTTACAGCCGGTGACTTGAATGCGGGAGGAGGTGGCGCACCAGGGGAGGGGTGCCAACTTTCTTGTACCCACTGAAGCAGCCCCCATATTAAGAGTCATGATTTAGGATAGAGGATAATATTATGAAAGAAGATGCTAACTGGTACCAGAACATTCAAGCCAAAAATGAATGTTGACTTTAAGGTCTTAGCATCCAATTAATCTTACTTGCTATACAAGAGACACAGTGTCTGTGGGTACAACAGCCACAATTTTGTGCACAGGCGAATATAGTAGATATGACGTAGAAGGATGCACATACTTGTGGAGTGAGCCATGTGTCTGTCCCCAAACCAACAAGGACATACAGGTTTCCCAATTAAAGGTATAGGTATTGAGGATTCATTCAAATAGGGAAAACCCCTCCATTGTTTAGGATATGTATCTCATATAATATACCTCATATAATATATAATATGATATGTGTAATGTAGACTTATATGTCTAGATAGATAGACTTTAACTAGAGACAACGGAGCCCTCTGCTTGGCTCATAGCAAGCTTGGAGAAGAATAGCTTGCTTTTTTTTTTTTTTAAAGATTTTCTTTATTTATTTGACAGAGAGAGACATAGCGAGAGAGGGAACACAAGCAGGGGGAGCGGGAGAGGGAGAAGCAGGCTTCCCGCCGAGCAGGGAGCCCGATGCGGGGCTCGATCCCAGGACCCTGGGATCATGACCTGAGCCGAAGGCAGACGCTTAACGACCGAGCCACCCAGGTGCCCCAAGAATAGCTTTATGTATATGTGTATGTATATATATATATATATATATATATACACACACATACACATATATATGTACATGTTTATATATTATATAAAATACATATGCAATATAATATATATTTATATAGTATGTGAACATATACATATTTTTCCCAAGCTTGCTGTGAGCTAATAAGCAAGGGGCTCCAATTGTCTCTACTTATAGTGAAGTATGATGGAGTAGCTCAGTCATTTTGGGAACTATCCTGTTATCAATCCAGACTATCTTGAAGTCCCATGGGCTAATGGATGACATGTCTAACGCAGATTTAGTGAACTCAGGAGGCTTGTGCCCCAGGTCAGTATTAGCTATTACTATCACCATTGTCGTATGCCAGACATTGCCCTAGGTACAGTTTGACACAATTCCTCACAATTGATCTATGAAGTAAGATACGATTACTATCCCCATTTTACAGTGAAGAAGCTCACCCACGTTTACATCTCCTAAGTGGGAGAGCTTGGATTCATACCCATACATTCTGACTGCAAATATCAGGGTCTTCCCCCCAACACTCCGCTGCTCCCCCAAGGACAGAATCTAAGCCCTTCAGGTCCTACACGTGGTGATGGAATGTGATAAACTTGGAGAAGAGCATAGGTTATGTCTTTTACAGCCAACAAACTGGTTTGCTCTTTGTCTGAACAGTCTTGCTCTCAGCCCAAAAATCGAGTACTCACAAGAATGGATGAAATTAAAATTTACTCACTGTCTTTAGGCATCCTGTCATTTAACAAGTATTTATTGTATGTACTGGGCCTATAAGTAGAGATTTTTTTACTGGAGGTAGGATCCATGCAATTCTTGTACTTACAGTTGGATATCAAGTCAAAGGACACTGGGGAGTCATAAACATGGAAGTGCCACCCGAAGCCACACGAAGGGATCAGACTGCCACACACAAGAGTCTAGAGCTGCGCTATCCAGCAAGCTAGGCAGTAGCCACATGTGGCTAATTAAGTTTAAATCAATTGTCATTAAATGAAATTTAAAATCGCTTATGCTAATCACACTTAATTGCTCAATCGCTGCATGTAACTTGTGGCTACCACAATGGACAGCAAAGGTGTAGAAGCAGAGGTGTAGTTCCATCATGGCAGAAAGTTCTACTAGATAGCACTGATCTCGAGAGAAAGGAAGAAGAACTGAAGAGAGATGTTGATAGAACCTTGGCTACCACCTACAATTAGGAGTTAGGAAGTAGAAAATGGGGCAGCAAAGGAGACAGAGGAGAAGGTGGAGAAGTTGGAAAGATGAGCAGGATGATGTCACCTCAGGAAAGCCGAGTGGGAGTATGGAAGAGCAAGGCGTGGGTCTCATTGTCACATGCTGGCAACAGGTCTTTTGAAGTTGAGAAATCTCCTCGGGGGGCGCCAGGGAGGCTCAGTCGGTTAAGCGTCTGCCTTTGGCTCAGGTCCTGATCTCAGGGTCCTGGGACTGAGTCCTGCATCGGGCTCCCTGCTCAGTGGGGGGAGTCTGCTTCTCCCTCTCCCTCTCCCCCTGCTTGTGTTCCCTCTCTCGCTGTGTCTCTCTCTGTCAAATAAATAAATAAAATCTTTTAAAAAGTAAAAAAGCAATCTCTGGATTTGATCAATAAGTGGACACTTGGTGCCACTTTGGGGGGCATTGATGATGGGACTGCTTTTTTTTTCTTTTTTTTTTTCAAGATTTATTTATTTGAGAGAGAGAGTACAGAGGGAGGGGCAGAGGGAGAGGGAGAGAGAGAATCTGGAGCAGACTCCCCGCTGAGTGTGGAGCCCAGGGCGGGCTCGATCCCAGGACCTTGAGATCACGACCTGAGCTGAAGTCAAGAGTTGGACGCTCAACCGACTGAGGCCCCCAGGCGCCCTGGTGGGAGGGCTTTTATGACAGACATGGTGCTGGACAGTTGGAGGGCCCCAGCCCCAGCCGCTTCTCTGGGGCAGACATCACACAGAAGTGCACTATCTATTTGCTTTTTGAGAGTCTGAGTTACCAGGGGCTTTAACAGCATGGAGGGCAGCATGCCTCCTGACTAGCCTGCTGCCTCAGTGGCCTGTTCAAAGCCTCTGACCTTGCACATTTTCACAGCAGTCCCAAGAGTGGTGAAGTGCTCGGGGGCTCTTCTGCGAGCAGTACTGTGCAATTCAAAGGTGATGACTGAGTTTGGTAATGAGAGTAAAAAACTGGCTCTGCGACCTTTGTCAAATTCATAAGTAATCATTAATAAGAACTGAATGGCAAGTGAGGGAGGACCAGGCAGCCTCATAGAGGATATTAAATCTCAAGGGCCATAGAAAGCATTGGCAAGGGCCCTCTCATTGACTTAAATTAACCCCCTGGGGGTTCTTTCAGGCACACTTAACATGGTGATTCTGCTGAGATCAGAGCCAGAGAGGAACATAAATCTGCATGTTCAGGATTTTGACCCAGGACCTGTGATAATGCAGTGTGTGACCAGACACGTGTTCCTAGAAGCTGGAAGAAAGTTTAGCTTTCATTTTGTCCTCTCCGTCTTCTGTTGTTCCAGGTTTTCTTTGCCGTGTAGCCGTCGACTCAGGGACCTGTTGACAAAGTCCCTGTGGTGTATTTGTTTACAGGAGTAGAACTGGAAGCCTTGACATTGAGTTCAAGTGGAGTCCAGGATGAGGTGGGATGGTGTGGACAAAGGCAAACCTGCTAGCCCTCAGTCTTCTAATCTGCGGTGAATGCTCCATTTACTTCTTTTGTTTTGACTGCATCCCCCAACACTCTGCCTCCCCCACACTGGGGTTTCTGGAGTCTCAGTTCTTTAAGGGGGCTGCCTGGTCCTGGATTCCCAGGAATCAATACCAGAACCCAAAGGAAGGAACTTTACATTTCTTTTTTTTTTTCACTTTTTTTTTAAAGATTTTATTTATTTATTCATGAGAGACAGAGAGACAGAGAGACAGAGAGAGAGAGGCAGAGGGAGAAGCAGGCTCCCAAGGAGCAGGGAGCCCGATGCGGGGCTCGATCCCAGGACCCTGGGATCATGACCTGAGCCGAAGGCAGACACTTAACCATCTGAGCCACCCAGGCGCCCCTTTTTTCACTTTTTTTTTTTAAAGATTTTATTTATTTATTTGACAGAGAGAGACACAGCAAGAGAGGGAACACACACACAAGCAGGGGGAGTGGGAGAGGGAGAAGCAGGCTTCCTGCGGAGCAGGGAGCCGGATCGCGATCCCAGGACCCTGGGATCATGACCTGAGCCAAAGGCAGACGCTTAACGACCGAGCCACCCAGGCGCCCCAACATTTCTTTGTAGTAATGGGAGGCAACTACGTTTCAGACGCTTGCCAAGGGCTTTCTTCCTCCTCGCCTTCCCCTTCGGCGTGAGTGTGCTCGCGCACGCACACTCATCCAAACCACACAGCAGCGCCTTTCCGCCTGTTCAGCTGAGGATGAACACAAGGACTTTTGAAGGAGGGCAGATGTGTTAGGTGAACTACCATGTAAATAACTTTGATCTGGATTAACTGTGCCTTGTCTCGGGACTCTGACATGCACATTTCCAAGATGAATAACGGTCACTGAGGTTGGCAGAAGTTAAGGAGTCAGCTTATTCCTTTAATTACAATAATCATCGTCCCCCCCCCACTTAACCCGCACGCACCCTCGTATGGCCCAATAAGGCACACATAGCATCCAGCACAGTTCCTGGCAGATAGCAAGGACTCATCAAAGGCTACTTTTATTCATGAAACAAGTGTGCTAATCAAAAGGTGAAATGCAGGGTCCTGATCTGCAGTATAAGCAGCAACAACTGCCATCTGTTGCAGTCCTATCATGTGTCAGCTGCTTTTCCTTGAATCATCTCCTCGGAGCCTCAGGACAAACCTGCAGTGCCCCCAACTTACAAGTGAACTGAAGTTCAGGGAGGTGACGTCATTGCCCCAAGTCACCCAGCTCTCAGGTGGCACCGTCAATCCGGGTCTTTTCGTGCTGGAGACCATACCCTTTCCACTCCTACACATTGCACTCAAGAAGGGGGACAGAGGAAGCGATGAAGAGCCCAGGATTAAGCCCCAGAGTGAGGCAGGCAGGACTGCCCTGAGCAGGGGTCAAGATCATCCCGTTCCCCTTGTGCCCCACGGCCTGGGATCAGCCAGCTGGACCTTTGTAGCTGCTACATACATTTCCTTTCTCCTCGGCCTATATTAGAACTTCAGTCTTGCCTCGCTTGCTTGTCCAGAGAGACAGGTGATGTGGAAAGCCCACTTGAGGTGTCTGCAGGAGCAGTGGCCTGCTTTGCTTACTATAAATAGCTCCCGCTCTGCCAGGTGCCACAAATGGCATCGTATAGGGAAGGTGGCCAGTTTGAAACGAGCCCTAAGGAGGTGTCAGGAGACCGATGTTCACTTGGCATATGCAGCTTTCCCAATCTGTTGCAGGAAGTAAGGGGCTGGCGATCCTGCAGTCAAAGTGGTCTTACGAGCTCGGTGATGCTATCCCACGCCCTTGGTCTGGGGATCTACAATTAACCCGAAATGAGCTTCTCGTGAACCAAAGGCCAACAGTGACTCAGACTAACCCGCCTTGGAAACAGGGCGGCCTGTGTGCAGTCCACATCTTTACCCTCTGCGGAAGGTCTGCGATCGGCTCTGTGCTGCCCGTCCGCCGGAAAGAGTTAATGCTGTGCACGCAGCCCTGAAGTGTGAACACATTTGTATTAAAGTCTGTGCAGACCATCCCGAGATGATTAAAAAAAGGGGGAGGGCGTGAATTTATGCACACGAGCCACTTTCATTATTTTCCATTAGTAAATCACCAAATAATTGACTGTGGATCTATTATTTAATTAGCATGAATGAAATGACTGTTATATAAGATAGAATGCATATATCGATTTTGGCTGCGTCCTTTAACAAGGATAAATGATTTTACTTCTGAGAGGGTTTTGTAATCAAAACTTGCTGCAAAGCCGAAGGAGCCGCAGGCCCAGAATGCTTCGGGGCGGGCAGCGGGAGGGGCCGCTTGAAGGAGGCCTCGTGTTTCCTGGGTGACCGGAGAGAAGTCCCGCTCATCTCAGCCCCTAGACCGCGGGGCCTGACCAGCCAGGGTCTGAGAGCCCCAACGGGAAGGAGTTGAGAACTTGGCTGCCGGGCATGCGGACCCGGGAGCCTTCTGTGTTTCCGTGGACCAGTTCAGTGGCCCAGCTACCGCGGCTAGAAAGGTCCGTCTCTTGCTTCGAAAAGGCTGTGGGAAGCCCGAGCGGGCGCCGTTCCTCTCCCGAGGGTGCATTCCCTCAACTTCGACCTCGAGGCGGGAGGACTGGCTCCCAAAGGCCCTCAGAGCTCCGGTGGGAGGAGGAAGGCCTCAAGATGATGACACGTAGGGATTGCTTTGGCTTCTCCTGCATGTGCCCCTCCGCTCTCCCTTGACTCCGAGGGGCAGACGCAGCTACTCCTGCCGGAGAACTGCGAGTCACCACGAAATCAGAGCCGAAGCCTTAGGTGACGCCGGTGTTCGGTGCCGCAGACGCCATTTCAGCACAGCGGTGAACAGTGCGGCCCCTTGGAGTCTCACTGACCCGGGTTCAAATCCCGCCCTTACTCTTTCTCGGGTGTGCGGTGTCGGGCAAGTCAGTGTGGCGTCAGAAGTGGGTGTGGTACCGGTACCCGCTTCACGGGGCCTCTGAAGGCATTGGAGCGAGATGATCCGGGCAAAGCAGCAGTTGCAGAACCCGGGCTGGGCTGGGTGCTCGGGACCCACGCCTTGCCCTCCGCGCCCCGGCGGTCTTCCGGCCGCTTCTGCCTCCCCTTGCCCCCACCACCCCTGCAGCCGATTCCGCCTCCCCTTGCCCCCCCACCCCTGCAGCCGATTCCGCCTCCCCTTGCCCCCCACCCCTGCAGCCGATTCCGCCTCCCCTTGCCCCCCCACCCCTGCAGCCGATTCCGCCTCCCCTTGCCCCCCCACCCCTGCAGCCGATTCCGCCTCCCCTTGCCCCCCCACCCCTGCAGCCGATTCCGCCTCCCCTTCCCCCCCCCGCACCTGCTTCCGCCTCCCCTTGCCCACCCCTCCCTGCAGCGCTCGTCGCCCGTGTCTTCCTAAGCGCTCTGAGCACTTGCCAGGTAGGGACCCTGTGGGGGCGTTTGGGGCTGTCCTCCAGCCCCTGCTCCTTGGCCGCCTTCTGGAACAGTTCACAGAGAGCAGTTAGCTCCTCCTTCAGGCCCTTGACTGACATTTCAGTGGTGACGGAAAATAATCGCAAGGTAGTTATTTTTAGGTTTTCTCAGAAACTCACTGAGGTGCCATGCTGGATTTAAATTCACTTCTACGTGTCTATTCAACACCTACTAAGTTCAGAGAATTGCAGGTGGCTTGGGACTATATCCGGTGACACACGCCATAGGTGAAACACAAATGCCGGTGGGGGCGTGAGGAGAGGGGTCGTGTTGGGGCGGGGGTGGGGAGCCCTGACGGAGCAGTGATCAACATACATAAAATGTAGGTGAGGACAGGGACTTAGTCCAGCCTGGAAGTAGCTGAGGGATCGGAATTAGACAA
This sequence comes from Zalophus californianus, assembly GCF_009762305.2. Taxonomy (NCBI): domain Eukaryota; kingdom Metazoa; phylum Chordata; class Mammalia; order Carnivora; family Otariidae; genus Zalophus; species Zalophus californianus. The sequence goes on from NC_045612.1 coordinate 13,966,031, forward strand.
TGGGAAGGTGGGCCTTCCAGATGGACTGTTCAGTGGGAACGCAAGCCCGGAGCCAGAATGATGCACAGTCCGTTTCCCCCCGGGGTGTTGGGGGTAAGGGGGTGGGCAGGCCTGTGAGTTCACCAGGATCGCTGAAATGGGGAATTTGCAACCCATACTGAGTGATGCAGTGGCCTCATTGTCCCCCAGGCAGCCTGGCTCTGCTAAAGGGCTGCATGGGGGGTAGGGGGTATGGAAGTTAGCCAAGAGCAAGAGATTCTTTCTATAAGCTCTGCTAGGGCTCCCCACCCCGGTTAGAAACATATGGCCCTGGCAAGGGTCCTTGCTTTATTTGGGCTCATTGCTTATCCTCCCGTTGCTGCAGAGTGTTAGGGAAAAAGCAAAAAGGCAGCTAGACTGCCTGAAGGAGTTATCATTAGCTAATGCTGCCATCTCCAGGAACCTGCCTGCTAATAACCGGCACACAGCGGGCCTCCTGCAAACTGGCTGGCCGGGCAGCTGGAGGGAGGGATGAGCTGCCCAGTGCTCCTAGAATCTTTGACGGCCAGCTGCCTTCTCTTCTCTCTGACCCGACAGGGATGTGTCGCATCTGGAGGAGAAGAAACCCCTTGTATTAGTTTGCGAGGGCTGCCATAACAGTGGCCCCGACTGTGTGACTCACGCAACAGACACTGATTTTCTCACATTTCTAGAGCCCAGAAGTCCAAGATCAATGTGTCAGCAGGTTCGATATCTTTAGACACCTGGCTCCTTGGCTTGCAGATGGCCACCCTCTCGCCATGTCCTCACAAGGACTCTCCTCTGTGTTCGCACATCCCCACTTCTCTTTGTGCGTCCAGATTTCCTCTTCCTTTTTTAAGATTTTATTTATTTTAGACAGAGAAAATGCCAGGAGGGGGGAAAGGGCAGAGGGAGAGGGAGAAGCAGGCTCCTTGCTGAGCAGGGAGCCCCACGCAGGGCTCGATCTCAGGACCCTGGGATCATGACCTGAGCTGAAGGCAGATGCTTAACTGACTGAGCCACCCAGGCGCCCCCAAATTTCCTCTTCTTATTTGAACACCTTTCTGTTTGGATTAGGGCCCACTGTAATGGCTTCCTTTTAACTTAATCATCTCTTTAAAGGCCCTGTTGCCAAATACAGTCACATTCTGAGTATGGGGGTGTGGGTGGGACTTCAACATATGAATCTGGGGGGACACAACTTAGTCCCTAACACCCCTCACACATTGAAGAGGGTACCCTGATTTCTTGGGACTTTGGGTAAGCTCTTTCCCTCTGTGGACCTTTATTTCCTCATCATTGCAGTAAATGGATTAAGAGCTAGAACCTGGGGTCCCTGGGTGGCTCAGACGGTTAAGTGTCTGCCTTCGGCTCAGGTCATGATCTCAGGGTCCTGGGATCGAGCCCCGCATCGGGCTCCCTGCTCAGCGGAGAGCCTGCTTCTCCCTCTGCCTCTGCCTGCTGCTTCCTCTGCTTGTGCTCTCTCTCTGTCAAAAATAAATAAAATTAAAAAAAAAAGAGCTAGAACCTTAGAAATCTTGTCCAAAAAAAAAAAAAAAATCAGTGCTTCTATGAAATACAGACAAGTTTTTCAGAAAAGATATGCAAATCTGTGATGACTTGCTAACAAATGGATTTTCACAGTTCAGACTGATTTCTTATTCCGAGAGCAAACTAATGTAGCAATTTCATTATAGAGTTTGAACTTGATATATATCTTCATTAATTTGTTTATTAAATAACCATATTTTAGTGCCTTCTGTATGCCAGGTGCTAAATGCAAGAGAAAAAAGCTGAATGTATTAGATCATCTTTTCCAATTAGCTCTTATTATGATTATAGACATGTATTCTACCAGAAATTGTTGGACCCTGAGGTGTAAAAATCAACCAATATTTTTTTAAAGATTTATTTATTTGAGAGAGACAGAGAGAGAGAACATGCGCGAGCAGGAGGGGAAGAGCAGAGGGAGAGGGACAAGCAGACTCCCTGCTGAGCATGGAGCCTGTCACAGGGCTCAATCACATGACCCTGAAATCATGACCTGAGCCGAAACTGAGAGCTGGACGTTTAACCGACTGAGCCACCCAGGCGCCCCCAGAACCAATATTAATTAAGTTTAACCATTCTTTTACCTTTAACAATGAGTTTGCAAACGTAGTCTCAGGTTTTAATTCCCCACACTTAGTTCTCTATTTATTTGTTCTTTCATTATTTGTACCTTTTGAATAGTCTAAATATCCCTAGTTTGCCAGGCACCGTGCTAGGTGCGGAGGATACTGTGGTGAATGAAGCCTCATGGAGCTTAGAGCCTGGGGTGGATCTGAGGCTAGTGTGTTTATTTCGTGAAATGTGATGAGTGTATAGTGGAAAATATGTCGAGAGTAGCCAAGCCTCTCCCCAGATTTGGTGATTCACCAGAAGGACTTACAGGATTCAAAAGGTAGTCATGCTCATGGCTAAGATTCCTTATAGCAAAGGAATACGGAACAAAGTCAGCAGAGGGTAAGGCGCAGGGGGAGAAATCTGGGGGAAACCAGGTATAAGCTTCCAAGAGTCCTTTCTCTTTGGAGTCACAAAGGACATGGTTATTTCCCCCAGCAAGAAGTGGGACCACACGTGTGAAATGTCTACCAGGGAAGCTCATTGGAGGCCCAGTGCACAGAGATTTTTATTGAGGGCTGGTCGTGTGGGCACCATCTGCCTGGTACATACCGAAATTCCAGATGCAGACACCAGCCAAGGCCCCATGTGTAAGCAGGGGAGTCAAGGGCCTAATTTTCTGGGAGTGAGCATTCCAGATAGCAGCAAGGAAAGAGGCAAAATCCCAGTGGGATGAGTAGCTTGGCTTATTCACAAAACAAAGAAATTTGGTCTGCCTGAAGAGAGAGGGAGGGAATCAGGTTAATCGAGGGGACAGTCTTCGTGATACTTGGATCCATTTGTTTATCCAAAAAATGTTTATTGAATGCCTACCATGTGCCAAATATTATGTGAGGCACTGAGGACATGCCAGGGAACCAGATAAATGTTCCCGTCCTCACAGAGCCTACATTTTAGTGCATTTTATATGCATATGCTAAATTATACTACATCCATTTTACTGGAAGTTCTCTCCAGTTTTAAGCAGAACATCAACATTTAAATGTATTTGTGGCACGCTCCCTAATTAGAGGAAACACACGGTTTCGCATTCTATCCAAAATTCCAGCTCAGCCTCTGTGTTATAACCTATTACATGTACATATTGATTGTTGATAAAGTAGAGTTTAAGTGGAAGCCATTTGTTGCTGCTATGATCAGACACTTCAGCATTATTTCAGTTGTGGGTCTCATTATCTGGATCCATTTATATGTTGGCAGCAGGCTTTTGTTACGTGGTGGAGTGTTGGTGATAGCAAGTGAGGAATAATCCGTTAGCTATTCAGAGAGTGGTAAGACACGACTAGTCCAGAAAACAGATTCATCAGCTTTTTTCAAACAAACAACAAAAAAAACCAATCCATCTAGTATCTGATCAATTTTGATTAACCAACAAGAATACCATCACTTAGCAGATTAACCATTCTCATTAAGTGTCTAGTGTAATCAGCCAGGACACATCTCTATCCTCTTTCTATTATATTTATTACTGATAGTGGCTCTTGAGACATTTCACAAAAGAAAAATTTACTTCCACAGAGTTAAGTCTTAGACTCAAATATTGCCCAGATTTGGTCACACAACGAGAAAGATCGGGATGCTTATAGGATTCATATACGCATCTCAAAGCTTCCAGGAATCTTTTAGTTTGGCATTGTTTATTTTCAGCTGAATTAGGCTCTCTTGAAATTGTAACATACTGATAGGGTAGATGCTTAATAATTCAGACACAGCCTGGTCTTTGCACTCTAAAATTCCAGGTGTAGCTCATAACCATCAAAAGGGAAACCACTTCTGGAACTGTGGCTTCATTTCAACCAATAAAATAAATTTCCATATTGTTTCCTGTAGTCTTATCTAACGATTAAGAGTGAGTAGCTGACAGAGCCTCCCTTTTTGCTGAAGGTGGCCAAGAAACTCAGAGCAAGGGAAAAACAAGACTTCAGATAGGTAAAGCTTTCCCTACCGTGTTGGTCCTGGAAAAGACAAAAATTTGAGATATGGTGACATAGGGGTCGAATGACTGTTTTAATTCCTTAGGGCCTCGAACAGTTCCTAGAACCCAAACTGCTCTCAATAAGTACCTGATGAATGAATGGATGAGCAAATGAATGGATGGATTAAATATATAAAGGTAAAAGAGTGCTTAGGGAATGTGTGAAAATTGAAGCCAACCTGTAATGTGGTCCGTTCTCTGGGTACACGTTTCAAATTTTAAAATTCTTTTCATGTTTCAACTGTAAAAAAAAAAATCATCATCAATAAAAATGAGTAATGGAAGGTGCCGATTCAAACATAGATGCCTCTGATTTTTTTCTGACAATGAGAAATAGCCTCAGAAGATAAACGTCTGGAAAATAAATTGTTCGCAAAACTATATTTTAAATTAAAGCCATGGTCTGTGCTTCAGTCCAAACAATACAAAGGATTTGTGTGAGTCCAAGTGGTATGAAATAGAGAGGCTTAGGAGCACGGGCTCAGGAGACAGACAGTTCTGTGTGTGACTTCTAGGAGGTCAGGGCTTGTGAGGTCTTGTTTGTCACTATCTCCACACCTCATCTCGCTCTGCGTCCCTCCTCGGGCATCTCATCTACCCCACCTGCCGTGACCTCAACTACCATGGCTTTGCTTTTCACTCCACCTCCACGATCATTAGCTTTAGTCCAGGTCCCCCTTCCCTACTCCAGACCTACTCATTCTAGATCGGCTCCACTGCCATGCTCCACAGGCATATCCAAAACCGAATCCATGCGTGTGTGTACACATGCATGTGCGCATGAAACAATTAGTTGGCAAAGAATCTGAAGACATCAGCTTGTAGTGCCAGTGGTCACTCACTTTTTGAATGATGCTGGGCAAGTTTAGTTTCCTCACCTGTAAAAACAGAAAATTGGGAAAATGAACTCCGAGACGCCTGATCTTGGTGAATGACAACACCCTAACCATCCAGTTGCCAAGTCAGAAACCCTAGAGTACTCCGTGACACCTGCCTCTTCCTTCCCTTCCATCTCTAATCTGTAACCAGGTTCTATCAATTCTGCAACGACAGTGGCTCTGAGGTCTCTTGCCTTTTTCCCTCTTCACAGTGTGGTTGCCTTAATTTAGGCTAGCAGCACTGCTCTCTGGACCATCGCCATCCTCTTCAAAGGTCTCCCTGCCTCTAGTCTTGCATTTGGAGCCATGACACTAGTCTTCACACCACAGCCACTGAGATCTTTCTAAAATGTCGATCACATCAGATCTGTCCCTTGCTCAAAACCCTTGCACACTTCCCCTTGGCAGACAGGATTGTGTCCCATCTCCTGTGGTTCACAAGGCGCCACACGATCTGGCCCCTAGCAACTTCACAGCTTCGTGTCCCCTCCTTCCCTGGAGACCTGTGTGGCAAGCATTCTGAGCTGCCTGCACTTCTTACCTGTGTCAGACCCCCTCCAGCCTGTATATCTTTGTCCTTGTTGCCTCTGCTTGGCATTCCCTTCAGCCTGCGCATGGTCTTACCGGCTCCCAACTGACTTGACCAATGACCACTGGCCTCCAAAACCCAGCTGCCATCCCCTGCCCTAAGGCAGGCTCCCGTGACTATCCCTTGAGGCTGGGTTTAGTAGGTGCCTCCCTACCTCCACGCTTTCATAATGGCTTGTGCCCTGTCTCTGTCATTACACTTAGCACCTCCTAACGTGATTATGTGTGCGCTGGTCTCTCTCCTGAGGGCTAAGAGCTCATTTAGGGCAGAGACCTTGTATGATTCGTCTGGGTTCTGCCCATTTCTAGAGCAGTTACTCTCTCCACCTGGTTGTGTCCTGCCCTCCTTCAAGTCTTAGCTTCATATCACCTGCCCTGGGATGCGCCTTCCCTGACCCCCCCCCCACCTCCCAAACCCTGACCAGTGCGTTAGACGCCCCGCCTCTGTAACACAGAACTTCTCCTTTGCTTTTTTAAGTGCTTGTTTACTTGTCTCTCTTGGCCACTAAACACGGAATTCCTTGAAGGAAGGAACTAGATTTTATTGAACCCCAGCCCAGCCCCCTACGGCCAAGCACCAAGCCAGGTACAAATTAGGCACTCATTAAATATTTGTTGGTTTCATTTATCATTTGGAGATTGCGATTTTGCTTCATTTCTACTTCATTAAAATTGCATTTCTGTTTTTAAGCCACTCCAGGTTGTATCAGCTTAGCCAAGCATGATATACTTTTACAAGTTTAGACTGCTATTTTGTCCTCTAGGCGGGATTGTTCAGACTGCTATTTTGTCCTCTAGGCGGGGTTGTTCAGACTGCTATTTTGTCCTCTAGGTGGGGTTGTTTGGAAAAGAAATGGCAAAGTTATGTATGCTTTACAAGAAATGGTACTGGGAGCGCCGGGGTGGCTCAGTTGGTTAAGCGTCTGACTCTTGGTTTCTGTTCAGGTCATGATCTCAGGGTCGTGAGATCGAGCCCTACATTAGGCTCAGCAGCAGCGGGTTCTCTGCTCAGCAGGGAATCTGCTAGAGATTCTCTCCCTCTCTATCTCCCTCTGCCCCTTCCCACCCCCTGTCTCTCTCTAAAATGAACAAAACCTTTTTTGAAAAAAAAAGAAGAAGAAATAGTACTGTGTTAGTCTGCTAGGGCTGCCATAACAAAATGCCAGAAACTGGGTCGCTTAAACCACAGAAATTTTTTCCTCCCAGTTCTAGATGCTAGAAGTCTAAGATCAAGGTGCTGTAAGGCATGGTTTCTGGTAAAGCCTCTTCCTGGCTTGTAGATGGCTACCTTCTCACTGTGCCCTCACCGAGCTTTTCCTGGGTTTCCATCACCTCATGTGTCAGCAGCTGATGCTGCTGGAGCAGTGCGGAGACAAGTGGAGACCCCAGGGAGCCCTTGGGCTGGAGAAGTGATATTTGAATTCTTTCCCTTTCCATCCTTCATTACCTCAGAAGCCTAGAATCGCTGTGGCAGGCCCAGAAGCTCCATTCTCTCTAGGTCAAGTGGACGGCCTTCTTTGAGGTCTTTAGTTTTACCATTTTCTAGGTACCAGGAATTTTGACCCTCCTTAAGGGAGCCCTAGCTTGGAAAGAAGAAATACCAGAAGCAATGGAGTTGGCCCCATCAGGGGCAACTTTCTAACCCCATCCCTGTCACCATCTGATACATGGGTCGAGAACACAACACCAGCCTGGGATTTGGGCCCTTGGGTGGCCACTGACAAGGGCTTCTCTACGTGATTCTTCTGTCTGTCAGCCCTGGAGAAAGAGGCTGGTGCCCAGGAGACATTAGCCTGGCATGCACTCAAACTCTTTTCACTAAATATTAGTATTAAGGAATAGTGGTAGGTTTTTATAAGAAATAAAGGTTTCTGGGGGCAAATTAGTATGTTCAACCCAAAGTTTCTCACAGTTAATGGGTCTCTTTATGATAGGGTGTATTAGAACCTTCAGCAAGCCAAATGTATAATATGACTCTCCAAGAGAGGATGAGCTGAACAGCCTTTCCCAAACTGATCACGGGATCTTTTCAGTCAGAGGATCTTGGTCAGATCAGGGTTCCCAGGACTCACTTTTACAAATGCTGACTCTGGGAGAATCACATAAAAAGCCATTGGGTGAGGTGCACCTTGACTCAAGGAGTCCTGCCAGGCCTGGCCCTCCTGTCTCCCTCCCAGCACCAGCTACCCAGCAGCTCTCAGGAATGCCAGATCCCCTTGGCCTCCCATCATGGCTGGGCCTTTTCCCGTTCACCTGTCTCTTTCTTGGCTAACTTAGAAGTCCCGCAGGATTCTGCCGCCAGCCTTGTTTCCCGGCTCCATGCTTTCCAGTGAGAATTGGCAGCCATGCAGACCAGGCCCTCTGGACCATGAGAACCTGGCTTGTTCTCAACTCCATCTGTGGACTTTACACTCTGCTCTGGTTAGGAGCGAAACAAACTGCTGAAATCACCTTTCAGATAGAAGCTTTCCTTACAGCTCAAGCTAGAGGGCTGTGGGCCTTGTATACCAGCCATCTTATAAAAGACCGATTCACCTGGTCCAGCTGAACAAGGAAGAGAAAGATGAAAATAAACTAGCCCTTATCACTGCTTCCTGTGTGCGGGGCACTGCGGTGCGTACATTACCTAATTGTATAGATACAATTATTATATCCTTTTGACAGAGGAGGAAACCAAGGCTCAGAGAGTCAAGGAAAGAAACCCAGGGAGGCCTAGCTTACAATGAGGAGAAGAGTCAGGGTTCAAGTCTATGTCTGTATGGCTCTGGGGCCCATGCTTTTTCACCGCTCGGCTCTGTGGCTTCCTTGTGCATCTACAAATGGAATGGAGCCCCCGTGCGCTGTGTTGGCCTAAAGAACAGCTTAGATGACTCTCTGAAGTCATCACTGTCTGCCCCTTTTCCCAACCCAAAAGTCAATTTGTTTATAGTCAGTAAAAACTAAGTTTTTAAAAAAAGGTTTTATTTATTTGAGAGAGAGAGCGAGCTCGCAGCTGTGTGAGCAGGGGAAAGGCAGCAGAGGGGAAGGGAGAGGGAGAGAGAATCTGAAGCAGAGATCGTGACCTGAGCCGAAATCAAGAGTCAGATGCTTAACCGACTGGACTGAGCCACCCAGGCGCCCCAAACTAGGTTTTTTATGGACAGTGATCCAGGCTTCGGTGGGGTCTTCAGAAGGAACCTACAACTACACTTTCCACCCTCGAAGGAGAGTACAATTTAGATCCTCATCATCTCTCACCTATATCCCTGAACGGAGCTCCCTGTCTCCAGGCGCACTCCCTCCTTTCTCATCCTCCAGGCGGCAGCCCAAGTCTTCTGTCTGAAAGCAGTCATATCCTTTCTGGTATAAAACCCAGTCGCCCTTGGGATAAGGCCCAAGCTCCTTAAACCAGCTTTCTAAGTTATCCCCCACCTACCTCTCCGGTTGATGCCTCCTCCAAAAGCCTCTCCTCTATGCCACTGTGATCCCTTAGCCTGTGGCCATGCCAAACGGCTTCTAATTTCCGGGGTGTCCCATCTGGTTTCAGGATGTTCCACACCTCTGAGTCTTTGCTCTCTCTACTTTTTCCACCTGGAAGACCTTCTCTCCCTCCCCAGACCCATCTGTCCTGGGAACACGTGTTCAACGTTCAGTGCTTCGGTCCACTCTCACCTGCTCTATGCAGCCTGGCTGGTTCCCACTTACCTTTGAGTCTTGCCAGGCCTGGTTCAGCCTCTCAGGCTTGCACTTTTGAAGATGGCTTTTCACGGTTACCTCTCAGTTTTGGACAAGCTCCTCGCCAACAGGGACCCAGGTGTATTTATTCCTGTGTCTCAAGCAGAGGCAGAAAAGACATGGCATATCATGGCATATAATAGGCACCCATGAAATGTTTGCTGAATGAAAGGATGAAAAGGAGGTTTCCCTAAAATAGGCAAGTATTTGACCTTAATTTTTAAATCAGCCAAGAGAATCTTCAGAATAAGTGAACAAAAGTGACTGTAATTAGATTCTTTGTTCCTATGGTCATGAGATATAAATCTAGAAAAAATGGAAATATTTCATTTCTCCCTCCGTTAAACCTCTTGAGAGGAAAATAAAAATCATCGGGGGTGGGAGGATTAGCATGCAACGTAAATACGCTAGTTCTCCACCAGGGGGTGCTATGAACACAAAGAGAAACCGTTCTCCATTAATTTGTTCTTCCCTCAGAGAGAAACTGCGGAAACCAAATAACTTTTGTATTTTCCCTGCATTGCGTACAATTTTGCAAGAAATGAATAACTCTCCCATCACGCTTGAAAAATCATGGATGCCTGGAACAAGTCTTCCTGCTAATAAGATGCACGTGTGTGTATGTACACACACACACACACACACACACACACACACACACACACACAGGCATGCCCCTAGCCCCTTTAAAAGATCCAGGCATCAAGTTTGAAGATGTGTGATTTGTTGTGTATCTGAAATGTGTTTATTGACAGATGTAGGTGTTATTTACTATGCTGTCAGAAGCAGAATCGAGCAGAATAAAATGTGCTGTGCCACTTTTAACCCTGATATTGAATAGACTGGTACAGAAGACCCATCCAAGTATCAGAGATGGGATGTCAGTCGGCTCTTGTTACCGAGAGCACACGGACAGAGTGGCACCAGCTTGTGTGTGCGGGTTCAGTTTTGATTCTTTGGAGGCTGTAATGGCAGAACACACACAACAGGGTCAATATTTGGGAAGTTGTAGTTTGTATAACCAGTGACTTAGGCACATCAGATCTTGTTTTCAACATCATAGCTCCCGTTACTGCCTTCAGCATATTCCTTCAAGTTTATCTTCCTTTCAGACTCTGAGCTCTGTATATGTGTATTCATAGCTTCTGCATATGGCCAAAGGTACATTATACAAGGTACACTGTAAGGACTCCGTTAGTGTTCACAGGTTGCTTGCTTATTGATCAATTTCCATAAAAATGCTGCCAAAACCATCAGGAAGGATAACAGTGAGATTACAGGGGATACAAGCGAATGCGCCAGAAGGGACTCGGGGGAAGAGAAGAGGACTAATTCCCATTGACTGCTCACATTCTGCTGGGCACTGCCCTAAGCACCTTATGTGAATTTCTCATTTCATTCGTGTAATAGCCCAGTGAAGAAATGATTCTCATCTGACTCCAACCACCTATCTTCTCAAGCAATTGTGGCTGTACATGAAAATCCTCAACTAGGCAGCATTCCTGGGAGCGGCCAAGGTTTCACCTTTTGTACCTAGGAGCCATGGTGGTGCTGATTGGATTTGGGCCGTGGGCAAAAGAGTCAGTGAGCTGTTACTGAAACTGACTCCTGTGTTCCTTGGAGTAGGGCGCGGCATGGGGCTCCCTGGCTGCCTCTTTGGCTTTTATGGAGGAGGAGGGCCATGGAATCATGACAACTCCGTCGGGAGAAACGGTGAAGGGTATCCAGTTTAACCACCAAGTAACGAAGAAAACCTTGCAGCGTTGTCAGGAGAATTCAATGAGGAAAAAATGTACTCCTGGAACATATTAGGTATCCAGTACTTCTTATTTTGATTTTTAGAGCAGTTTTAGATTCATAGCAAAATTGGGGGGAAGGTTCTGAGGTGCCCCATATACCCCTGTTCCCCCTCTCACACAAACACAGCCTCCCCCATGATCAATATGCCCCTCCAGAGTAGTACATTTGTTACAATTGATGTGCCTCCATTGGCACATCATTAGCACCCGAAGTCTGGGTTTACACTGGGATTCACCTTTGGTGTTGGACATTCAGTGGGTCTGGACAATTAGATAAGGACATATATCCATCAGGACGGTATCATACAGCGTGTTTTCACTGCCCTATAAATCTTGCATTCCACCTACTCATCCCTCTGTCCCCCCCAAACCCTGGCAACCACTTTACTGTCTCCATTTTTTTTTTTTTTGCCTTTTCTAGAATGTCATATAGTTGGAATCACAGTATATAGCTTCTCAGATTGGCTTCTTTCACCTAGTAATGTGCATTGAAGGTTCCTCCATGTCTTCTCATGGCCTGATCACTCATTTCTTTCTATCACTGAATAATATTCCATTGACTAGGTGTTCCACAACTTACTTATCCATTCACCTCCCGAAGGACATCTTGGTTGCTTCCAAGTTTTGGCAATTATGAATAAAGCTGCTACTAACATCTGAGTGTTGGGTTTTGTGTCGACAAAATTTCAACTCGGTGGTACTTTTTAATGAAAAAGTATCTGTCCTTACCCGCATAAATTCTCCCTTCCCATAACTTCTTCCCAACGTGAGAGATCAGGGCAGCCAAGATGCCCAGTTGCAGCAAATTGCTCTTATTAATTAGCCAAGAGGCTGTGATGGCACAGCAAATGAACAGTGTACTACAAATCTGTTTACATCGGCTTCTCCAGACATTTTAAAACAATTAAACTGTCAAGGGGACCAGGAGACAGAGCTTTGCATTTTAATGGGAAATGATTAAATATCGGGCATGATTGCTTTTGATGTGTCTGGGCCCTAAGAGGAGGGCAAAGCATTGATTGGGGCCTCCAGGAAGGCAGGAAGCTTGCTTGGGCCACTTGACCACAATGCAGTGAAAGCTTGGAGATCCGTAACTTCATGGGCTGGGATTAAAGGCCACTCACCGGAGAGTTAACTGGGCTTGTCAGCTTCTGTTGAGTTGCTTTCTGCCTGTAGGGCCAGATGACAGATCATGCCTTCAGAGGGGCACTCCTGGTCGACGGGCAGAGAGAGTCGGTTGCTGATGGCGTCTATTAGAAGAGGGTGAATGACCCGGCGCCGAGCGCTGACCCCAGTATTGATTCCATCTAGATGAAACCCATTGTGAGGGAAGTGAAGGCCACCCATGCAGCCCCTGCCTAAGTCAAATAATGCAGGCCTGCACCATAAAGATACACCATTCTCCAGCACTGCCCTTTGTTCACAGGTGCTTCTCAGATCACCTGTGGCCCTTGCTCTCTAGCCACTTAAGTCCACTAAAGGGGGGGGGGGGCGGGAAATCATGTAAACAGCTGAATGCAATCAAGTCTGATAGTCCAGTGATAGAAGTTTGTGTTGGGTATAGTGAAGGGACAAAGGAGGCCACGGTTGACTTGAGAGCCTTCCTAGTAGATGTCCTACTTGAAAGATGAGTAGCCAAAGGGAGAAGGGCACCCCAAGGTGGGGGAAGATCATGCGAAGGTACAAAAGACATTGGTCCAGACAACTCAATTAGTCTGGTGTGTGAGATTGGGAAGGATGCCCTGAGCCAAATGGCTGGGTCAGCCCTAACCTATACCCAGGCACCCCCCCGCCGACCTTTTAAGGGGTGGGAGGATCTTAGCCCTAGGGTTTAGAAACTAGTATCAAAAAAGAAGTAATAAAGGCACTGAAGTGAGGCTAAGTAGAACAGGTGAGCACTACGATCCCTTGTGCCTTTCTATCATCTGTTCACAGATCCGTGTAAATTACTTGAATCAGATGGCTTTCCTCCACGACACCTGGCTGAGATCAGACACACTGAGGACTAGGAGATAGCTATGGAATGCAAGAGAAGGTAGAAGCAGGGGTACTGAGGGGAGCCCCCGCCCCGCCAAGCCTAGTGGGGGGATACCCCTGTGGTTCAGGTATAGCCCCTAGAGAGCAGTGTGAAGGCCCTGAGCAGCTGAGCATTCGTTTGACAGAAAGGAGAGCAGAAATAAATTTCACCTGCCTGGCAATTTGGCTCTCTGTCAGCCCTCGCTTTGTTTATTTCTGTGCCGTCTAGACATCCGAAGATTGAGTTGCTATCATCCCAGGGGACCCCCACCCCCTTCCCTGCTGCCTGCCCGGTGCGGCCCCTGCAGAGCCATAAGAAGCTATGGCCCAGCAAGGAGACCGAGTCTCTTGATTAGACCTGATAAGACCACTCCTATTGAGATGACTTAATTTTACCCCTTGGGAAATACGCTTTTTTTTTTTTTTTTAAGAGCTCTTATATTGGCCAAGAGACACGGCCTCCATATTAGGGTTTTCTATTTTTGTTCGGAGGAAGTTAGCATTTCTCCTGTGTAAGGAGTTCACTGAAGCCTAAGTTCTTCCATTAGCCATTTTGGTTTGCAAATAGGGATCTGCGCACAGGCAACCGTATGTCCGGTGGCCTCGTCAAAGGGCAGTGGGGAAGCTCCGATGGCCACACTCCGAAGCCGAACAAACGGTGTCTTACGGGGACAGGACTGGCTACATGGTTTGCCGAGCCCAGTACAAAATGAGTATATTCAAAAATGTTGCCCTTTGCTGAAAAACCACTGACAATTAAAAAACAGTGACAGGAAAAGCATGAAACGAATTGCAGGGTCTTTCTCAGAGCCGGGTCCTGTGCAAGGGCCCAGGACACACTTCCAGGAAGCCTGCTGAGAAACAACTCCTTGGCCCATTTGGGTTCTGAGGCCTCCTGATGTTCAGGCCCCTGGGCTGTGGGCGTCTGGTGGGGGCTGGGGGCGGGTGTTTGATTTCAAGGGCAGAACAGATTTTCTCCATCCTCTGCCTACTGCTGATATCCTGTCCTTACAGCTAAGCCAGTTTCGCTGGAGGCTGGATCCTTTTGGGAGGGGCTTACGTTTGCAGCTGTCGTCTGTTATACTCTTAGCTTTGGATGGCAAAGTGGAGGCAGAGAGCACAAGGCAATTCTGATTATGCAGAGAAGCTTAAGGGAAAAAATTATGTAAGTTTATGGAATGCTTTGGGATATACATAATCTTCCTTTCCGTATAGCGCTGAGTATGGGTGATGGGGCTCAATAAATATAGCTCCTGTGGGTGTCGGTAATTCTTCAATATTCATTGATAGTGATGATATTCAGACCTTGAAACAGATTTCCTTTCTCTCTGACTCAAGGGAAGTTTTCCCAGAGCCACACAGAAGGAGAATCCAATCTGTTCAATAGGAAAGACTCATTTGCTCCCGGAATAACTAAATTTCCATTTTCATTTCAATTTTCAACCAAAATAGTGGATCTTCCATAAGGCAAAACTAAAAAGAATGGCAGTTTGGTGTGGGGTTTCACTTTTCCTTAAAATTTTGATTCCTATATTAACACCGTCGAGTGCTTCAGTAACATGTATGGGATAATTCCAAAATAGTCTTGCGTTTCTTGCTTTTTGTTGTAATTAGCTGAAAGCTTTGTCATAGGCTGCTAGTAGAGTCTCTGAATTTTTAACAAAGGACTCCGATATGAAAATGTATTTTTTGGCAAGAAACTCAAAAGTCAGGTAGAATTTCATCATTTTACAAGTCATTGTTACAGAGGACTGAGCAACTGTAATTCTTATAAATGTCTATTTTGCTTGTAGCATTTTCTCTTCATCAATAATTCAATTTCAAAATAAAAGACACATTTTCTACATCCCCAAAGCTGTTGGGGAGCCTTTCAGACTGCAAGATTCCTGACAGTGGGAGAAGCGTCTACCAAAGAAGGCAGCAAGCTCCAAAACTCCTCTGATGTGCAGAGGGATCCTGTTACAGACCATTTTTCGTAATTCTAGAAGGCAAAAGAAAATTTTATGCTTGGAACTAATAAGTTTAAGCAAATAGTATGGGCAAAGCTTATATCTGAGTCCAAGCAATGGTCTGATTATTGCCAGAACAATACTGCTACATGATGAATCATTAATGATCTGTGAGAGTCATAATGGTCTGTCACTAATGCCCATTAATGATCTCTCTATACCGCGAGTATGGGCTTGATGTTTCTGGCCAGTACCTTGGAGAATACTTTAGATATGCCTTAAACTTTCTCTGATCTCCTCTCTCTGTGTCTGCTCCAAATGTAGACAGCAATTGTCTGGGTAGGACCAGCTTATAAAGAAGCATGGCTTTGTTAAGGAAGTCGTATTCAGGTAAGATTTATTTAAGCAATGTTTTTGAAGGACATAGATTTGAAAGCTTATCCTGGACATTAACGCCTTTATAGAAATTAACAAAATTATGCCGGGGATCTTTCTGTTGAGATCTTTTCTTTCCGGATGGAATGAGGGCTCTTGAGTTTCCCCATACTCCATGATGTTTGGATATTGAGCAGACTCTTTGAAAAATGCTTCCTTTGTTTTTCTTTTCTAAGAGAAATTGTAGATATTAGTTGTTAGAGAAGAGTGAATGTGGATATCTGTCTATGTAAAGTGCTATTTGTATTTAGAAAACTGTGACACCAGCAGATTCCAGAGAGGTTTCCAACCTCCGGATTTGCATTTACTCTGCA
The DNA here is from genome assembly GCF_009762305.2 of Zalophus californianus. Taxonomy (NCBI): domain Eukaryota; kingdom Metazoa; phylum Chordata; class Mammalia; order Carnivora; family Otariidae; genus Zalophus; species Zalophus californianus. The sequence goes on from NC_045612.1 coordinate 13,981,862, forward strand.
GACAGCACAGGACATTAATTTGAATCTCTAAAGGAAGAAAAAAAGAATAATTGTCATCAGCTTTTAAATGTATTTTGCTTTTAGCTTAGGAAAGGAAAGAAAGAGAAGGCAACATAGACCTAAGGAAAGGTGGACACAAACACTTTAAATTCTGAGAATCGTATTAGGTGTATCTTCAGGGAAATCACAGAAGAGAGGCACTTCGTAATGTCTAAGCGAAACCAGCAGAGTATCGGTCCCTCCATGGCGGCAAGGGAGATGCGGCAGATAGCTAATGGAACCAACGCCCAAGAGCCTCTGGCTCGCAGAGAAAAACAAGATGAGAGAAGGTTGCAGGAGCGGCCAGCTTCAAGCCTCTGAAAATAGCAAGACAGGAATTCTTTTGGATGGTTGGAATCCCTCCACTGGCTTTTTGATGAGAAATTTTATCACAGAACTAAATGGAAAATGACATCTTTTCTTGGAAAACTTTCTGCCAGTTTTCGTGTATTATCTGAACAAAGTAGCTTCATCAAGCAAACGCTTCCGTTGAAACCCTTTGCACGTTCTTGATCATTGAACTCCAGCGGATTCCAGAGACTGCTAACCCCTCTAAATGCTTTATTTCGCTAGGACCTTTCATCCAGATGAGTGATGACTCTTTGCAATTTTTGTTTCTTCAAAATCCTTCCACCTGTCTTGAACCAGCTGAGTAGCTTGAGTTTACTTGTGGAATTAACTGGAATTCATAGGCTTTCCCTTCTGAGTGCTTTGCAGGATCTCCTGAACTACTTGGGGTGGTCCCAGAGCATCCCCAGATGAAGGTTCAGGTTCATCCGTCACATTGCATGGGCATTGTTTGTTTGGTTACTTTCAGTTGATTTCCCCATGGGAAGGGGGAGCAGAGCTCATTCGAACGGTTGGGGCATCAAGGGCAATATTCGTGATGGAAATCATAGAATCCGTGAGCTGGATCCAGAAGTTCATTTTTTCAAAAGTTTTCTCACAATCCATGCATCTAATAAACCCACCAAAGTTTCCTCCTGTCAGATAGGAGACAGCTTATAACCATCCTTAAAGGATGGGACTACAGACTCTATGTCCCTTTAGCACAGGATATGGTACATGTGACAGAAACATTTAAACTCCTCGCTCTGCTTATATAAAGTATTGGAGTGGAGGGGGCACGTTAATTCTTTGCTAAGTAAGGTCTGTGACACAGGTAATTTTCACCAGACAATTATTGCATTGACTGGTGCACGTATTAATTGGAAACAATCAGATTGCCATCTAAGCTGTTTGTTTGGTTAGATTTGAGCACAAACCAACTTTATGCTTGCAAAAGACTTCTAGATTGATCGATGAAATGTTACAAATAGACGTGTCTGTTTTCAATAGATGTATGTTCGTGGCAAACTGAGCCCCCTTGCAGAAATGAAAAACCAAGGAGGGGACAGATTGTCAGGGAGTGGGAATGCTGCAGTTTCTCCTTGGAACAAATATGAAACGTACCTGGAGGGATAGAGGAGGAGCGCCGAGTCCAGGGTAGCACCGCGCAGATGAGCAGAAGAGAGGATTGTGCTCCCAAAGAATTGCGAGTCCCAAGAAAGGTCGGGTAGTTTATCCCTTTGCCTTTTGATAGGAAACACTTTGCCCCTCATATACAGAGGAGACTGTCCCAGCCACAGCACCCACGAGCCCGCCGAAGGACTCATCTCAGCAGCTCTTAAGGCAAGAACATTCGCCCTAAACCCCCGATTCTCTCATTAAGTCTGGTGCCTCTCACTTGGTCCTCAGGGAAATTAAAGAACAGGCCATTGCTGTGCTCTATGTAACCCTTTACAGCCCGGAAGCCCTCATGATCACGCTCATTGCAGTTAAGGAATCCAAATTTCTTCAGCCTACCCTTTTAGTCTTGTGTCTAACCAACCCTGTTTTAGCTCACCCATTTATTTCTCTAAGTGTGGCTGTCCTTGCTCTGCTGCCTCTTGCTCGTCCGTGACTACTTCTTTGGCTGTTCAAGGTCCTTTCATGTTCTTTCCTGTTTCTGGCAGGTTATGGGCCTTCTATTCTGTGGCCATGCCTACACCTGCCCATAGTCCACAGATCACATTGACTTAGAGCTTCCAAAATTTAGAACACGTGAAGACAGATGTCCCTCTCTTTGGGCACTAGGGGAAACAATATCTTTGTTGTTTTCGTATTGATAGGCGCTTAGGAAACGATCTATTGATTAATTGTTTTCTTATCGGTAATTGCTTAGTCCATTTATCAGGGGATGCAGATGTGTACTTTAGCTGTTCCTTTCGGAACAACTGAGGTCCTTCTCACCTGGGCGGTACGTCAGCGTGCCTTCCCATAATACGCACTTCTGACTGCCTGGCCCCAGGCCAGGTGCTTAGTAGGTATTCGGTGTTTGTTGAGTGGATGAATATATCCACAGTGGTTGCACAGAACACTCAAAAATATTTCAGTACATTTGCTTTGGACAAATGATTAAATAATCTAAGCTGATCTTATGAAACTGACCCGAAAGACTGTCTTCAAATTGTGTCTTTAGAATATAAGGTGGAAGTCTATATTTGCCTGGTGCCATTTGCTTTAGAAACTGGAGGCTCTGGAGTTGTGAGTACTACTGCAAGGGAGGAGGTCTCAGGTGGTAGGCAGCTAAGCTCTTGTGAACAAAAGAGAGTATCCACAGGAAGCGAGTGTCTCTTGGGTAGAAAGGTTCTGTCAGTTCCCCCTTGGGACACCAGTTTCATGAGAGAAAGACGAATATGCCATAACTGTCTTTTTTTAAAAAGATTTTATTTATTTATTTGTCAGTGAGAGAGCGAGCACAAAGCAGGGGGAGCAGCAGGCCGAGGGAGAAGCAGACTCCCCGCTGAGCAGGGAGCCCGATGTGGGGAAACTACCCCAGGACCCTGGGATCATGACCTGAGCTGAAGGCAGACGCTTAACCGGCTGAGCCACCCAGGCATCCCTGTGCCATAACTTTCATTTTCAGTCCAGCAGTGCCACTGGGCATGGCCTAAGAGTTTAAGCATATCTCAATCAACAGGACAAGCATATCCTGCCTTATACAATTAAATTGTTTCCAGAAGATTATATGTAAATCAACTCCCATTTGAATTCTGCATGGAGTGTGTTGTAAGCAAAGGAACCTTTTGGTGAATGTTTTTGTAGAATGAAGACTTCTTTTATAGTAGGTAGATTTAAAGGATTACTCTTTAATCTATCCATTTGAAAGCCTGAATTTTTTATACCAGAATGAAATCATGATATCTATGTTCTGTTCAGAAGGCATTCTTTGACTAGGCCTTGCTAAAGTATGTTTTACTATAACAATGCTTCATTTGTAAGAATGTGAAAATGGTCACAATTAAGTCTACTTCCTTTGTTTTGCAAGTTTCTGAATAACTCATTAGTGTTTCTTACGAGTCAGCGCCTATTATCTGATACGACATGATACTGTTGCCTTATAAAACAGAATTTTTAAAAAACCTTGCTCAAAGGGAGTTGTAAATAACAGGCATGATCATTTACATATTTAAAGAGGGCATACACATGCCTCCTGGACCCGGAACTCTTAATTCTTTACCCATGCCAATTCCCTCCGTCTAGTTCAACATGGAGCTGCAATGTCCAAATATTGACTCTTCCACAACAGACTCCATCCTTTATTCTGTTTTTAGAGGATGACGAATTATGATCCAGGAGCCTTTCCTGGCCAAGATGGCCATTACTTAGGCATATACGAGGGCTCCAGAATACCCAATACTCCATCATTCTTTGTAACATTCATCGTTCCTCTTAGGCCTAACTGCATAGTTGAGTAAGAAGAAGGTATTTTTCCAGCTCTAGTACCAGTATTATAATAGGATATGATGAGGTCTCCAAATGCCACATTCATCATGTTCCTTCCCCATATAAAAATCTGTCCTGGCTTCACTGTGAATGCCAACCAGTTGGGTGCCCGAGGTGATTGACTTTATTCTGTAAGCCAATCTCACAACAGTCTGGCTCCACATACCTTTCCAGTCCTATCTCCTTCCTTCCCTAAAAGAACTGCTCAGTCGATCCAGTTGCCTTTGTTACACCTAGAGAAATTTGTCCAATTCGTTAGTGTGTGCTCCATTTAGTGCCCTCTCCAGGATGTGTTATACACTGAGGGAAGTGCCAAGTTGAAAGAGCCATAGGCCCTGCCTTCCAGGAAGGCACAGTCCGGTTGCCCAGTTAGCTAATACCAGACACACTGTGATGAGTGCTCTCATGGAAATACAAAAAGCCACAGGGGATGAGGACTAGGAGAGATGGCTTCTGCTGGCAGGCTCTGGGATGGCCTCGCTGTGGAGGTGTAATTTAACCAGGGCCTTAAGTGTGTGCGAGACTTTGGTTCATATCCTCCGAGATGTTTTTCCTATCCCCTCCCCCAACCGAAGAAGATTTCTTCACCCCTAGAACCCTCAGAGTACTCGGGCTACACCAGTCAACACCCTCATTCTAAACTCCTTCATATTGTATTAAGCTTTGTGCTCATTTTCCCCACGAGATTATAAATTCCTAAGAGGCAAAAGGCTTGTATTCAACACTTCTTTTTATCGCCTTAATCAAGAGCACAGTACTAATAACAGTAATGACTAAAAAATGTTATTTATGTGGGGGAAAAAAAAACCCTTTTGGCCCCTGGGACTTCCTTGACCTCTTGGTTTAACCACTGCCACACAGTAGTACGCCAAGATAGAGAACAAAACTAGTCAAGTTCACTGTTGCTGAGCTAGACTGGAGTGCATACAGACTGTGAAGATTCCTTTTGCCTGCTTTCATTCGCTCAACAAATATGCCCTGAGAACCTCCTATGTTGCAGACACTGTGCAAGCTTCTAGATGTACAGTGCTGAATAAAACAAGGTAGGTGGTCTAGAAGCAACTCAAGCAGCCTTTTTGGTCCCTTTCCACTAAATCACATCATAATTCTGTCCTGGAGACCTTAACACTCCCAAAACAAGGAAAGATGAATCCATAATATTTCTTTCCTAAGATTTCCTCTCCATAATATTTCAGTCTCTAAATATGTGATCCACTTGATCCTTGTTCTTGGTCAACAGTTTCTTTGTTCCTCCTCATTAAGAAAGAGAGGCTTAAATAATCACCAAATGGTTAGACTGTGTGACCAAGTGAAAACGACTGCCATTTGTCAAACATCAACTATGGGCCAGTGCCCAGCTTAAATACTGCACTGGTGTTACTGTAATTCGTAACAACAAACGCTGCAAGGTAGGTGAATAGTCCCTCATTTTACTACTGAGGGAGCTGAAGGCTGAGGCTCGGAGAGGTTCAACAATGAGACAGTTCCCCAGTTAATGAACATTGGAGCCAGTCTTTAAAACGGGTCCATATAATGCCATACTATCCCAGGTATAATAGATTTTGAGCAAATATTGGTTTGCTGATTGGTTGATTATTACCGCTCTGATTGCAATATCTTTATATATTTAAAATTCCAATGGAAGAGGTTGGTAGCCTTTGATCACTCTCAATCCCAAGCAGGTGTCTATGTTCTGATAGCAAATCTACCGATGATTTATGCTTAATAGAAGCAAAATTATTGTTTTGATACAATATAACTCACTTGCCTTAAACATTTTTACATGACCACATATTGACGATTCATCTAAATAACAGGAACACTTAGAATCTCAGATAAAGTTATAGTTTCTGTCAGAGGCTTAGCGTTTCAAGCATCCAACCAAAAATTATGATGTCAACTCTTTTCAATAAAATAAAATAATCAGATTTTGTAGACATGTGAAAGCTGACTCATAACACTCATAACTCGTGAAAATATCCAAAATCACATTTCAAGCATTAGCTTCAGTGTTGTCTAACTACACTACTTCTATATGGTAAAATTCTGTATTCTGGACTGAAAATTCTGTAACCCAGCTGTTCCCAAACTTTAGTGTGTGCCATCAGCTTCCTCTGTGAAACTGGTTCAAATTGGAGATTCCTAGCTAATTTGGTTGGAACCCAAGAGTCTACATTTTAACAAGTATTCCATGAGATTCTGGAACAGGAAAACCACACTTACATCACTTCAGAAATCCTCCTAGAAGTATTCTTCTCCACTAATTACTGTCTTTCCAATCTTCATTGTTGACTTTCCCTTACCAGCTTCCCACATCCACACGCAAGAGGTTGAGTGTATATATTATATTCAAAGCTTTCTGCCATTTAGGTATAACTTACATAGAGTTAAGGGCTCAGATCTTAAGTAGACCGTTTGATCAGTTTGGAAAAATGCATGCACTCATGTAATCTATATTTAAGATATAGAACATTTCCATCACCCCAGAAAGTTCCTTTATACCCCTTGCTAGTCAACACCCCTCTGTTGCCAGAAGCAACCACTGAACTTATTTCTATCATCAGAGGTTCGTTTTCCCTATTTTAGAACTTCATATAAGTGGAAAATCATAGTATATGTTTTGCCTGTGTGTGTCTGGCTTCTTTCACTCAGAATAATGTTTTTGAAATTCACCCATGCATCTGTATCAGTAAGTCATTACATTGTACCGCTAAGTAGCATTCCATTGCATGAATATGCCAGTTTGTTTACCTGTTTTCTCATCGACTGACATCTGGACTGTTTCCAGATTTTGGCTACACTGAGTAAATCTTCTATAAAGAATTTTTACAAATATTTCCGTGGAGACATGTTTTCATTTTTTTTAAAAAGATTGACTTATTTATTTTAGAAAGAGAGAGAGAGAACAGGAATGGGGGAGATGCAGAGGGAGGGGAGAGAATCTCAAGCAGACTCCCTGCGGGCGTGGAGCCTGAGGTGGGGCTCGATCTCATGACCCTAAGATCATGACCTGAGCCAAAATCAAGAGTCAGACACTTAACCGACTGAGCCACCCAGGAGCCCTTAATTTCTTTTGGACAAACACCTAGTAGTGAAATTGTTGGGTCCTCAGACTGATGTAAGTTTAATTTTTAAGCTACTGCTAGACAAGTCCCCATCATTTTGCACTCCCCGCGATGAGAATTCTTTTTTTTTTTTTTTTAAGATTTTATTTATTTATTTGACAGAGAGAGACACAGCAAGAGAGGGAACACAAGCAGGGGGAGTGGGAGAGGGAGAAGTAGGCTTTCCGCCCAGCAGGGAACCGGATGTGGGGCTCAATCCCAGGACCCTGGGACCATGACCTGAGCCGAAGGCAGACGCTTAACGACTGAGCCACCCAGGCGCCCCTCCCAATGAGATTTCTGATTGTTCCACATAATCACCAATATTTGGGATTGTCAGTTGTTTTCATTGCTACCTATTCTTGTTGTGTTGCATAGTGATACTACATTTTGGTTTTAATTTACATCTGCCTGATGACTAATGATGTTGAGTGCTTTTTCATGTGCTTTGTGGCTATTTGTAGATCTTCTTTATTGAACTATCTGTTCAAGCATTTTACCTATTTTCACTGGGTTCTTTGTCTTACTGGTTGGTCACAGTGGCGTCTCATTGTCCTTTTAATGTCTGTAGCAACTCTAGTAATGTCCTCATTTCCGCTTAGTATATAATAGTTTGTATTTTTCTCCCTTTTTCTTGATCTGAATTGCTAGTGGTTTCAATTTTTTTTTTTTTTCATAGAACAACTTTTGGCTTTGGTGACTATCTCTACCTATTGTCCATCATTGATTCCCTTTTTCATTTTTATTACGTCCTTCCCCCTACTTATTTAGGATTTAGTTAGTTCTTCCCTTTCTGGTTTCTTAAGGTGGAAAGACAAGTCATTTATTTTGTGACTTTCTTATTTCTGAGTAAAGGCATTTAAAGCGATACAGTTCCCTATAAGATAGCTTTAGATTCATTTCATTTTTTATATATCATACTTTATCATTCAATTTAAAATATTTTCTAACTTCCTTTGTGGATTTTTCTTTTACCCACGACTTATTTAAATGTGTGATATTTGATTTCCAAATATGGGTAATAGTCTATTTATATTCTTGATGTTGATTTCAAACTTGATATTTTTGCAGTCAGATAACATATTCTGTCTGATTTTGATCCTCAGAAATTTATTTAAACTTGTGTTATGGCTGAGCTTATAGTCTACTTGGTGAATATTCTAAGTACCCTGGAGGAGAATGTGTTTTCTGATGTTGTTTAGTGTAGTGTTCTGTACATTTATACCAGGTCAAATGGATTGATAGTGTTGTTCAAATCTATATTCTGAAATTTTGTCTACATATTCTGTCAATGCCTTAGAGGTAAGTATTGAAACCTCCAACCGTAATCGTGCATTTACCTCAATCTCCTTTTATTGATATCAATTTTTGTTTTGAGTATGTAGCACATTTGTTAGTAAGTGCAAACATACAGGAATTTATATTTTTGATAAGCTGACTACTTTATAATTATGAAGTTTCCTTCTTTATTTCTGGTAGCATTTATCAATCTATCACCTCTAAGTCTACCTTACCTGATATTAGAGCCACACCATCTTTGTTAGGCTTAGTGTTTGCAGTATGTATATTTTCCGTCTTTTGACCTTCATCCTCTTTGTGTCTTTCTGTTTAAAGTGTGTTTCTGGTGTGTATAAAATTGAGTCTTTCCTTCCAGTCCCCAAATTCTGCCTTTTATTTAGGGTTTTCACACCATTTATGTTTAAATCATAATTACTGGTATGTATGAATTTAAATCTTCCATTTTGGTCCTAGGTTCCTGTGTGTCCAATATTCTCTGTGTCCCCCGTTCCTCTTTTCCTGCATGTTTGGGGGGTGAATCAGATTTTTTTTTCATATTACATTCTTTGTATTGTTTTTAGCAGTTTCACAAGATTACAATGTGCATCTTTACCTTTGCTATTTTGAAGATATATTCTCTTCAGAAGCAAGGTCAGAAATTTGCAGCATTATTCTTCCAGTTAATCCCATTCACAGCCTGTATCATCATTTTATTCCGTATATGCTATAAACCCCCGTGTTACTTTATTATTAATTTTAGTATAAACAGTCAATAGTCTTTGATGTGATTTCTACATGCACACATACGTAAACACACAATACTATTTTTTTAAATAATGATCCTTTATATTTACCAATATATTTACTCCTTCTGCTATTTTTTTATTTCTTCCTGCAGAATTAGATTTCGATGCAGCATAAGTTTACTTCAGTAGTAGCTTTTTTTTTTTTTTTTTGAGCATTTCTTGTAGTGCATATCTGCTGGATAAATACTCTTCCAGCTTTTTCTTCCCTAAAAATTTCTTTATTTCACCTTCCTCTTTGAAGAATATTTTTTGCTGGGTATGTAATTCAGCTTTGACAGGGTCTATTTTGCTTTCAGCAGATGAGATGATAGTCTATTGTTTTCTGTCCCTCATTGTTTCTGATGAGAAGTTATATATGGTTCTTATCATTGTTCCACTGTATGAAGTATTTCTGTTTTCTCTGGATGCTTTCAAGATTGTCTCTTTATCTCTGTTTTTTTGTAGTTTGACTATGATGCTTAGCTGGGTTTTGTTTGTTTTATCAATCTTGCTTGGTATTCTCTGCACTTCTTGGATATTTAAGATTGACTTTCATAAATTTTGAAAAACTGTTGGCCATTATTCTCTAACACATTTCTTCTGCTCATTTCTCTTGTTCTTCTCCTCCAGGGACTCTAATTACTCATGTCAGATGGTTTGCTGTTGTCCCATCGATATCACCCTGTTCTAGGTTTTTTTACAGCTCTATTTCATTCTGTTTCTTTTTAGATCCTTTCTTTTTTTTTTCTTTTTTTTTTTTTTAGAGAGAGAGCACACAAGCGGGGCATGGGGGAGGCAGAGGGAGAGGCAGAGAATCTCAAGCAGACTGCACACCGAATGTGAGGAACCCGACATGGGACTCGATCCCAGGACCCTGAGATCATGACCTGAAATCATGGCCAAAACCAAGAGTTGGGCACTTAACAGACCGAGCCACCTAGATGCCCCTCTTTTTAGATCTTTTCTGTTTACATGTGTCCAAGTCACAGATTCCATTCTCTGCTATATCCAGTACCTGATAACCCGTTCAAATTCATCATCTCTGATATTCCACATTTCATTCCTAGCTTTTCCAGTTTTCTCTATTTATAGCTTCCATCTCAATGCTGAAGTTCTACATCCATTCATGCATGTTATTTACCTTTTCCACCAGATCTTTTAAAATACTTATGAATATTTTGAAGTTATTGTGAAGTCCTTGTTTGATAATTCCTTCATCCAGGCCATCGCTGGAATTGATTCTATTGACTCTTTATCTCATAGAGTGTTTTCTATTTTCTTCCTTTTTTGTAAGTCTTTTGTTTGTTCATATAATTTCTGTTAGAATATAAGCCACTGTGTATAAAAGAACAGAAACTGAGGTAAATTATGTCAGTGTCCAAAAATGGGAACACCTTTTCTTCTATTAGGCCGTGAGTACTTGGCTTGGGATCAATCTACTGTTAGACGGATCTGGATCTGTGCTTTATTGTCGCTTTAGTTATATTTAACCCATGACAAGCTTCACTTTATTTAAGAGCAGGGACACAACCTTCTCCTCAGAAGGGCTTTCAATCTGAGTACCTGGATAGTTTCCAGGTACTTCCTTAACCCCATACTTCGACAGGTTCTGTACCTTGGAGCCCTGGCAGGAGGGGGCATTCTCTTTTTAATCTCCTGCCCATCACAGAAGTAGAGGGCCACTGGGCGGTACTCAGTGTTCTCAATTGACTCAGCACCCGTGGGGTTTCTCTCAGTTGTTACCCTGCACCTCAGATTGAGGGCTTTCCTGCCCCTCCTCCAATGGCAGACAACCACTCCTACTCATTGCAAAGCCAAGAGCATGAAAGGAGTTCGAATTCATACTTTCTGAGTTTTGTTTACCATCCTGTCTTAGATTTGTGCTTGAGTACCATTTTTGCCAAAGCTCAGTATAATGTTAGTAAAATATCCATCATCCACCCAATACTCAAATTCTGTGCATGCTTAACTAAAGCAATGACACATATGGCCTACTTCAGCAGTCTCCAGTTTGGAGGTCAGAGTTTTTTCATGGTCAATTTTCAGTGAAAGGTATTTGAAGAGTCAAGGGGCCATGCCTAAAGAGATGGAGTATTTGGGAATAGGTGAAGGGGAAAACATGGTCTCTCTGAAAACCATGATCACTCAAATTTAAATGCTAGATGAGAGAGTGACTCCTCTCTGAAATTTCAGAGAACCTGGAGTTATAACCCAGAACACCAAAACAGGAAAGCTACAAAAATTGTATCATCTTAGAGTGGTGTGTAAACAATAAGCCATCACATGATGGATTATTATTCATAAAAGGCTTTTATTTCATATAAATGTGTTCATATTTTACTGAATATAAGTTTCCTCCATGGAGTATGAATTCACATACATTTTTCTTCAGTCACTGCTAACTGCAGCTTTGGAAAGGATAATATAATATTAAAATACTGGGCAAGTAAAAGTTACTGTTATGGTTAAATTATAAGTTTTCCCACCTGTCTTCTCTTCCTACTTAGTGTTATGACCTTGTTGAACCTGAGAGACTTTTCTTTTTACGCAAAATCAAAATAAGGAGTTATATGCAAGTAACATCCAGTGGCAATAGCATAAACATCACAGAACTTACATATTTTTCCAATTGTTTGTTGTTCACTCTGAGGCCTTCTGGAGCATTCCTTGTGGGCTATGCTTCCAAGCATCTAAAGAGAAGGAAATAGCCATCATTAGCTTCATTACACGTTTTCCTAGGTAAATTTTCTTAGTAGATCACAAAAAAAGCGTATTGGTTTCATTGATACCCTATGTATTTTTAGGGTAATCAAGAAGAATTGTTCTCCCATAGAATTAAGTAGGGTGAATTTGTCCCACAGTTATTTCTTCCATGCATCTCATTGTATTTCATCATGTAAAAAGTGATGTGACTATGGGCTTTAGTCAGAATGTTATTTTGTTCACTTAAGATTCATTCTCAGGAAGGTTGAACAAATTTGAATTTCATATGAAAGCTTTCTTTATGTGCTTCAGTAACTCTTTCTCTTTATGTAAGAGAAAATCTTCTTGTTGGAGAAATCTACAGATCTCCCCAGCACCTGTGGGACCTGGACCAGCACCAGGGGGCCTCACTGAAGGCTACTGCTTCCCATGCCTCATTAATGAGAGTGCTCTGCATATTTCCCGGAGAGAATGTTGGTGTTGCAGTTTCCAACTCTTCCAGAAATTTGACATTGAGTAAAATTTGCCTTCATCTCCCACTAGAGAGCCTCTGAGTTAAAAAACAAAACAAAACAAAACAAAGCATGAATCTCATTCTTGCTAAGAGACAACGCAGAGGAGTGGACAGAACACAGATTATGGAAACAGACATTAGCACTCCCTAGCTCTGTGATGTCGGACAAAGTACTTAGTCTTTCTGAGCATCCCTTTCCGCATTTGTAAAAATGGAGGTAAGCATAATACCTTCCTTGCAGGATTATCATGAGAATTAGAGATAAGGTTTGTATTCGTATGGCACTCAGTAGGCACTTAACAAGCACGAGTTATTATTAACAGCGGCAAAACATAGTGTTAAAAGCAGGGATTCTGGAACCAGACTGTTCGAGTCCAGATCCTGCCTCTGATATGTACTAGCTGCCACTTAGGCAAGTTGCTTAACCTCCCTATACCTCAATGTTATCATCCAAAAATGAGGGATTATTATAGCACCCACCTCATCAGTAGGATTAAATTAATTAATACATGCAAAGGGCCAGTGTTTGGCACATACAGTAAGTGCAATGTACATATTTGCTATGATTCTTTCCCATTCCCGACAGCCCAGACCAGGGCAGGCTCAGGGGATGGGAAACCATGGGAGGTCTCAGCTAATATTAGTCACTTCTGTTGGTCTACAGTAGGTGGGAGGTTCTGGCTGATTTTGTCAAGATAGGTGTGCAGATAAAGCTGGCTTTAATAACATACATCCACAAAACGAAGACCAGAAACTGCAACCACCACTTATTGTATGTGTACCGTATGCCAAGTACATGCTGAGCACTTTATAAACATGAACTCATTTAGTTCTCACTGTTACCATAGGAGGTAGGTACCATTGTTATTTTCATCTTACAGTTGAAGAAGCTGGGGAACAGAGAGGTACGTGGCATTCTAAGGTCATACATTTAACGTGCTATGGGATCAAGTTTTCTGGTTGCAGAGCCCATGCTGTTCAAGCCACTCTGCCACATGGCCCACTGTCTTCTGCATTAAATGGAGGACCTGCCCAGGGGCTGCAGGCTTCCTTCCTGACTTTTTCAATTCGACAAAACAACTGAATATGATAGACAAAAATTCAGTGACTATGTGATAAGCTCCTGTGACCATTGTTTTCTGGTCAGTTGTGGATTAATGAAATTCAAAGAGGTTTTGCGTACATAGGTCTCTTATTTTATAGATGAGGGACTAGGAGCCCGAAGTATAGACAGAGTTTTCCTAAAGTCCCAAGATTAATTAGTGGGAGAACTGAGACTCGAACCCAGGGTTCTTGTTTCCATCATTCTGTTAAGCCTATAGTTTTAAGTAAACTCTACCCCCAACATGGAGCTTGAATTCATGACCCCAAGATCAAGAGTGGCGTGCTCCACTGACTGAGCCAGCCAGGCACCCCTCAAAGCTATGGTTTGAAAAGTGGAAATGACAGTTTACCTTTGACACAACTAAATACCGCTTCTAATTACCATGTGCAAACCCATAACAAAAGTTTCCTTATTACAATGCCGAGTCCTTACTTTTGCAAATGCAAAGTCATGCTTTGTCCATTGCTAATAATATCAATATTTTTGCAGGGAGGAGAAAAGGAGCTTCAAGCTTCCTGGGCACGTAAATATCAGTGGAAATGTGTGCCAAAATACCCTTAGTTAGGGAAGAAGCCATTATATTATCAATATTCTTTGCCCTAAATGGCATCTCCTCTGCTGCAATCACAAACACCATCTGCAGCCGCCTCCTCTGAAGAGGTAAAGACTTGAAATTCATAATGCCTGGTGCTGGCAGTCTTCATGCTGAGAGATCTCACGGTACAGCTTAGGAAGAACAAGGGTGCAGTTTCTGATTCAAGAAGACCTCAAGGAGCTGTTCCTGACCTGTGTCAACTTCTTGTACTCCAGTCATTGGATTCCAGGAGCTCTATCTCCTGGTAAATAACCATATCATGGGCTTCCCTAGTCTTTATCTGTTGCTTTGCTGGTTGTGGTGACAGGGAGTGTGCGTGCCTCCCCCTCCAGACTCAGCAGCAATCTTTTTGCTGCCCTGTTGGTTCAGTATCATTTGTGTGTTCAAGACGGTCCCCTTAACTCAGGAAATCAGAAAATCAGGAAAAAAAAGAATGAGTGAAAAGAGGTCTCATTTTCGACACATCTTTTCCAACCCCATCAAATTCCATTACTTATTTCCCCCTACATAGTTCGGGTTCAATAGACACTCTTTTCTGACAAGAAGGCCTCTGAGATATTTTCTAAGTCAAGGCGAGAAACAAACCAGACCACAAGTTGCAAAACATATTAAACTATTACTCACAAGATAGATAAACTGAAGCCAGCCATGATGTGCAAGACAGGTGAAACTCAAGCTGTTTTTTAACACACTTTGAAATTTGGGGAATAATTTCAGAGTTATAGAGAAGTTGCAAAGGTAGTACAGAGAGTTCCCATATATCCTTCATCCAGCTGTCCCCAATGTCAACATCTTAAAGCACAATGGTATACTTGTCAAAACTAAGAAACCAACACTGGCATATTACTGTCAAACCCCAGACTTTATTTGAATTTTGCTAATTTTTCCACTAATGTTCTTGTTCCCTTCCAGGGTCCCATCTAAGATATCATATCACATGTAATCATCATGTCTTATTCTCCTCTGCTCTGTGACAGTCTCTTGGTATCTTGTTTTTTAGCTCAGACTGTTTTAACGGTAACTCCACATAGCTCGTGTGTCCCAAAAATAAGACCACTGACTATTCTAGCAACTCACCTAGTTTACAAATTCTGATCTGAATTTGTAAGGACCGTACTTACAAAGTTCTGCCTTAAAACACATTATGACCAAACCCAGCCCCTAAAATCCTGTAAGTACTCTTTGCCAACTTTGGAGCCACTACTGAGACTCCATCAAGGGGGTACTTTCTCTTGTTCAGCATATTTCACATGCTCAGCTTTTTATGACCAACAGGTTTCTCTGGTGGTCTTTGTGTTGCGGTTTTGACAGAAGGGTCCATAATGATTCAAATCATTCACTTAATGCAAGAGTCTCTTCTGTAACATCTGATGAAGTCTTTACCAGGTCTTTGTGAACCCCACAGCCCCTATATGGACACTTTCAATGACAGGGCACTGATAACCTCCCAAAATAATCCATTCTATCAATTTTGGGACAGCCCCTATTGTTAGAAATGGCTTTGTCAAAGTGAGCCCTAATCTGTTTCCTTGCAGCTTGTCTTCCTTGGCCCTATTTCTGTCCTCTAGAGATTCGAGATTTTGGATAGAAAATAAGCTGCATCTACAGTCCCACTCCAGTGGTATGGAAGGAGTCAGACACATTTGGGTGGGCCATCTTTGTTCAGATAGTATCCCTTGATGTGTCTGAATCTGTGCGTATGACTCAACCTCTCTTCTTCTGGCCTCATAGGATTATTGTGAAAAGAAAATGAAATAACTCCCATGAAAGCCCCTAACACACTGCTAGGCACAGAGAAGACTCTTCATAAATGATAGTTGGTTGGGCTGCTCAACTCCTGAATACCCAGAATGAAACATTCCATTTATGTTGTTTTATATTATCATATTCTTTGCTCTTCCTCGCAACAGTGAATTCTAACTTCCCCTTCTCATTAGCTAATTTCCTAAAAGATTTAATTTTATTTTTCTGTTGACCTTTTTTTTCCCTCAAGTTTTAATTAAGCTGTTACTGAACAGAACTGAAGTGTTAAATAACCTGAGGGGATCAGTTCCTAAAATTCATGAATCCCATACATCGCCAACACGTGAGATTAGTCACGGTAGTGGATGGGAGGGATTAGCAAGTACCCCTGCTAATCAGAGGAATATGCAAATTAGGCCCCAGCTTGTGGCATTGATTTAAATTTCCATGACAACACCAGGGTTAGCTATATACATGTGAAGAAGTGATTTGAAAGCTACAAAGTTTAATAGAAGTCACTGCCATGAGCATTGAGGGGGAAAAAAACTGAGAAGTATTCTCACTTTTTTAAAGAAATTCATGGAACTTTCTAGAAGTTTAGTAGTATCTTTACTTTCCCTGAGCCTCTACGACTGGAATGTTAATTGGCAATGATGTAAACAGCAAAAAGCAACAGGGAGTATAAAAGATCAGAAATGATCCACAAAATATATAATCCATCTATTTGAACAACTATAAATTAGGAATATTTGCATGTCTGTGTGTAGCAGGATTATCTGGATGGGTACCCCAGGTCCACCACTCATTAGCTGTATGACCTTAGGCAAACTTTTAGCCTCAGTATACCTCATTGTCTTCATTTATAACTTGGAGATAATACTAGTTCCTACCTCATGGGATTGTTGTGAGAATTGAATAAGTGAACATATGTAAAGTGTTTAAAACAGTGCCTGGCCCAGAGTAAATGCTCAGTGTTGGCTGCTATGATTATCACTCTCTCATCATGATTATTTTTCCTGCTAGTTGGTCATGATTCTTGAATAGAGACTATCTTTCAATTTTATATCCTGTAATGAAAGTACAAGGCGAGAAAGGTTATATTTTCCATTTTCTAATTTTGTTTGTGCTAGGGAAGAGACTTGGAAATGTCAGCAGTGGAGAGGCTTTATAGGTATTATCATTTTCAATTTCAGTAAAACACTTAGGAAAATGGTAACTGTGAATCTGGTTGAGGCATAGGATGCAAGTAAAGCCACATGATTATTTAAACTTTCATCAAAATCCAGGAGCAGGTGGATGTTTATAAAACATGATGTGATCAAAACTAAATGACTTTACCTCAGAAGCCGAGTGACCTCTTGATCTAATTAATTTTTTAATATATATGTAGCTCTGCAAAACAAGCCCCAGCCCCTGCCCTCTCATGGACCAATTTTCTTTGTGGTCTCAGCTCATTTCACCTTGCCTCTGTCTGTTGCTTGATTAGGTTTCTAGTCCAAGCAGGATAATTGCAGTGATTCAAGTTTGGCTTTAATTTTCAGTGTTTACATTTGATGGGAGAGTATTCCAATAGATACTAGGCTACTTGATTTGTGATGTCAAAATTGTAGCTGCTTTTTTTTTTTTTTTTTTTTTTTTATGCAAACAAAACTCCTGCGGATCACCACCCAGTGGTTCAAAAGCTTCTGGAGGCAGCCTAATGGGACCTTGGGTTTGAAACCCTGCTGGCCATCTCTAGTGTCTGACTCTTCTTTCTTCATGCTGATGCACTTTTCTTTGCTTCCCAATCTTATTTTCCTGTACATCTTTTTGTAAGCAACCGCAATCCCTCTTTGGAATGAGGTAGGGGCTAAACTGATTAATAAATAAATTAGTTGTGTGATGGAAGACAGACCATGACCTCTCAGTGAGAAGTGGTTTCCTTGTCTGTAAAATTTGTATAGTTGAAACCTATTCTGACTACCTCACCGGTTCCCACGCAGATCAAATAAGACAGTGGTTGTTGTAAAAGGGCTCTGTCAAACCTTAAAGTGTTGTAGGCTTCTAAAGAATTATTTTACTGACTCAAATAGGGGCCAGTCTCATTACTAACCTGATTTAACTTTCCCTTTCACAAGGATCCAGTAGTTTCCTGCTCTTAGTTCAATGACTGAAGGATGTAGTTCTGTTTATAATTAAAACACGGCCACACTCCACCATGAGTTGCACAGGAGCCTACTCTTATCAAAATAGACCTGTCCCGCATTTCATTATTCTAGGTGCCTATTATCTGCATTCTAAACGGAGAAGGAAGAGTTAGCTAATTCATTTAGCCATGAAACTACCATTTATTGAGTCCCTACTCTGTCTAGATGTGGAGATCCAGAGATGAAGTCCCAGTCCCTGTCTCGGGGAGTTCAGTATTTGGTGGGCATGACAGACAAGTAGACAGAAATAAATAGTATAAGTGCCACAATAACTATATGCATAGGATGCTACAGAGCGGAGAAGAAGAAACTCTTTACACGGGGATTGTTGGGGAAGGTTTCCCTGAGGAGATGATACCAGAGATAAATCTTGAAGAGTTTGCTGAGGAGGAGGGAGTGGAATTTTCAAAGGTACAGCAGTTGGAGTGGCTAGTGGCGTGGAGGGGGGTGTATGGGGGAAGGTAAGTACTTTGTTATGTCTGAAATACAGTGTGTCTGAGGGCAGGAAGTAAGGGTGACAAGGAAGTCTGGGCCAGATAATGGAGGGCTTGTAAGTGGAGAGCCACTGAGACTTATTAGCAACATAATCAGACTTGTCTATTAGAATTGTAGCAGTGAGCAAAGTAGTTTGATCACAGGCCACAGAGGAGGCTATGGTGAAATTCAGGCAAGAAATGAAATAGGCACAAGCGAATATTTTAACAATAGGAATTTAGAAGCGATATTAAGAAGGTAGAACCTGCACTACTTGCTTACTCCTTGGATGTTAGGTTGGGGAAGGAAGAATTCAGGATAATGCCCAAATTTCTGGCTTGGGTGAGGTGGGGATATGATACAAGAAACAAACTTAGTAGCCATATGGAATAAGAGAAGAGGAATCAATTTGGGGAGATGAGTTCAACTTTGGATTTGTTGCGTTTGAGGTCTTGAGTGCCATTTGGGTAGAAGTAACCATATATAAAGCTCAGAGGAGCTGTCTGAGCCGATGAAAGAGTAGGGGAGGTAAAAGTTTTCTCTGCCCTCTTAGGGTCCCTGTGTGGATCTTAAAATTAGAAAAGGCTAACAAAGAGAAAAACATACAAAATAATTTCATACAAGTTTTACATGACTTAAGAGTCTCCAAAAGGAAATGAAGACCCAAAGAAACAATTAGACCTGAGTATTTTTATACTAGGTTTGATGAAGAACAGGTAGTCGGGTAGAACTATGATAGGCCAAGGAGTATGAGGTAAGTGTAGTAAAACCACGGGAAACTCAGCAAGGCCTGTCAGGGTTCTTCTTGGTATCCCTTGTCTTCGGAGATACGATGCTTTTTTCCTGTGGGTACAAGGAGGTCACTTTTCACATGAGGGGTTTATGGCCTGTATCAGAGGAGAAGGGAGGAGGGAAGATCAGAGTGACCTTTCTGCTTCTGCTATTTTCTCAAACTCCTTGAGCTTTAAATATTCAATATGCCAAAGTGCCACATTTGGGGGTAGCATGGTCTGAACCCCATCACAAGCAGTGGAGATTTTTAGAGTTGTTACAGTAGAAAAGGTAGGGATTTCCTGCACCATTCATGAGGCGGGGTCCATTTTCATACTTCAAGAGTCAACAAATGTCATCCCCTTCTAGAGGCCTTCCTTATTCACTGCTGAATACCTACAGCTCAGCCTGGCACAGAGCAAATGCTCAAAGGACATTTGTTGAATGGATGACTGAAGAGTAAATACCTAGAAAGAGAAGAATAAGGGAGAAAATTAGAGGGCACAGGACAGAATCCTAAGGAACCCAAATGGCCAGTAAGAGGAAAAGATGACTGAGAGGGCATAGTCAAAGACAGGTAGGAGGAAAATCAGGAGAACGTAGTCTGGGAGAAGTCTATGGAGAAGTGTCAAGAAGATAATGGCCAATAGTGTCAAATGCTGCTGAAAGGTTGTGGAAAGTAATGACTGAGAAGCCGTCATCAACTGTGACAATAAGGTTATTGATCATCTTAGTAAAAGCAATTTTAGTGTCATGGTAGAAGTAGGTCGAATAGGGACTACTAGTCAATATGTTGAACTAAGGTACAGCAGGAACCCCTATCCTTCCATAAAAACATAGAAATAGTGGGTAAAATATTACCTTAAGTCTGACAATACACACAAAAAATCAAAAGCACAAAAAGGGAAATTTCCTGGTGATAGAGCGAAAGCAGCAATTTAAAGCCAGAGCAAAGTGTCACAGTTGGAACTAAATGGCCATCAGGAGTAGCAGAAATGGATGTACACCCTGGGGCTTAAGGTGAAGTTACAGTCCTGACACAGAGCCCTAAGCTTCCTATATAAGGCGAGGAGCCAGGATGTCCTGTCCAGTTGGTGATTAAATCAAGTCAAGGCCTAGGTTCACAGAATATAAGCAGAGTGTTCATTCTGGGCCTAGAGAACAAGAAATTGGAATCCCACATTTTAATTTGTACTAAAAAGCTGGGAAATTAAAATTAAAAACTAACCTTCATCCAGTGTAATCCATAGTGTGCTGGCAGAGAAAGAACACGGAACTATAGAAATAGATAACTCTACTATCCAGGGCTCAGGTTCGACTTCTACAGAAAACAGCTCTCATGCTAAAGGTGAGCCCACAGTCAAGTTTACAGAGCAAGAAGAGAAATAAACCACTGCAGGGAGGGTCAGCATTGACAATAAGCCAAGTAATCTACATTCCGGAAAAGTTGTATACTAAGGCAATATAAAAGAGACTTTAACTTAAGTACCTTCAAAACATTCAGTAAGATAAAGGAGGGAATGGAATCCATAAGGTATGAACAGCACGTCGTGAAAAGAATAGCAGACATATTAGAAAAGATGAAACAGCAACTGTAAAAATTATATATGCATATATATGCGTGTGTGTATGTATGTAAATGTATATAATTTTTAACATGCCATATATATTATCGTACAATACATAATACGGTATATGTGTGTGTATCAATGAAATCTAACAAAATCAAACAATAGACTAAGCCCAGAGTGGGGATCAGTGAAGCACCCAGATTCTACACAGAAAGATAAAGAGAAGGAACTGGGGAAGAGAAGTAAGGACTCATGAGGAGAGAATGCGGTCTCACATGTATCTAACAGAAATTTCAGAAGAAGAATAGAGAGAGATTTAAGGAGAGGCAGTGGATGAAGAGTTGATGGTAAACTTCTAGAACTGAAAAAAATAAATGAACAACAGAAGGAGCACAACTGAAGAGGAATACAGTTGAGTAGGAATATTTTTAATGTTTTAAGTATATTTAAATACCAAGCAAATACGAATTGTCCATCCCTAAAGGGGATATTGAAATCTATATAGAGGAATTACTAGGAATATATATATACATACACACATATGTATAATATAATTTATAATAAAATCAGAGTGAATGGTGAATGGAAATAAGGAAATGGGGTTGTTGGTAAAGACTTTCAAGAATCTTGGCTGTGAAGAGAAGGAAAGATTGAACAGGAGCTAAATGAGCGTGTCTGACATATTAATTTATGCTGCACGACACTCACATGCACACACATTCACAGAACCAGTACTATAAAATGGCAGGGAACTTTTAAATTGAGGTGTTCTCCAAAGCTCTTCCCTCCTTGAAGCTACCCCAGCAGCCTGTTCTGTCATTTAAAATGTCACCATTAGAGGCACTCTTCTGTAGTATAATAGTGCCCCCATAAAATCCCCATTAGAATGAGCCAACTGGGGGTAAGGAGGTAGGGTCATGAGGAGATATTCGTACTTAACCCAGCTCTGATGAGAGTGTCTGATCAACTAGCTGTCGTCTTGGAAAGCAGTGACCTGGGGATGAGATATAGGAAAGGACAATTTTATTTTTTTTTTATTGTTATGTTAATCACCATATATTACATCATTAGTTTTTGGTGCAGTGTTCCATGATTCATTGTTTGTTCATAACACCCAGTGCTCCATGCAGAACGTGCCCTCCTCAATACCCATCACCAGGCTAACCCATCCCCCCACCCCCCTCCCCTCTAGAATGCTCAGTTTGTTTTTCAGAGTCCATCATCTCTCATGGTTCGTCTCCCCCTCTGACATACTCCCCTTTTCTTCCTCTCCTGTTATCTTCTTCTTTTTCTTTTTTCTTAAAATATGTTGCGTTATTTGTTTCAGAAGTACAGATCTGTGATTCAACAGTCTTGCACAATTCACAGCGCTCACCATAGCACATACCCTCCCCAATATCTATCACCCAGCCACCCCATCCCTCCCACCCCCAACCACTCCAGTAACACTCAGTTTTAGGAAAGGACAATTTTAATGAAGAATTAGGACAGCCTGGATCCTAGAGTCTTATCTGGAAGAGCAGGTTCCTGTGGGGCCTCCTAAGGACGGTGGGCATCTGGGCTGAGGTGCTGGCTTTCAGAGGCCTGCCTGGAGTGTGCGTACACAAACACACAGACACACACATATGCGCGCGCGCACACACACACACACACACACACACACACACACACACACACTGTGTTGGTTTGGTTATTTTTTTTTTTAATGTAGGTGACATAAATATTATATTAGTTTCAGGTATATGACATAGTGATTCAACAATTATATACATTATAAAATGCTTACCGCGATAAGGGTAATTACCATCAGTCACCACATAAAGTTATTACAATATTATTGACTAATATTCCCTATGCTGTACTTTTCATCCCTGTGACCTATTTATTTTATAACTGGAAGTTTGTACCTCTTAATTCTCTTCACCTATCCACCCATCCCCCTAAGCCCCTCCCCTCTGGCAACTACCAGTTTGTTCTCCGTATTTATGAGTCTGTTTCTGTTGGTTCGTTTGTTGTGTATTTTAGATTTCACATATGAGCGAAATCATATGATATTTGTCTTCTGACTTATTTCACTCAGCATAATACCCTCTAGGTCCATCCATGCTGTCTCAAATGGCACTATTTCATTCATTTTTATGGCTGAGTAATAATCCAGTGTGTGTGTGTGTGGGTGTGTGTGTGTGTGTGTGTGTGTGTGTGTGGGGGGGGGGTATCTTCTTTACCCATTCATCTGTTGATGGATACTTGGGTTGCTTCCTTATCTGGCTATTGTATGTGATGCTGCAATGAACGTGGTGGTACATATATCTTTTCAAGTTAGTTAGTGTTTTTGTTTTCTTTGGTAAATATCCAGAAGTGGAATTGCTTTATTATATGGTATTTCTATTTTAAATTTTTTTAGGAACATCCATACTGTTTTCTTTAGTGGCTGCGCCAACTTACATTCCCACCAATAGCGCACGGGGGGGGGTTCCCTTTTCTCCACATCCTTGCCAGCACTTGTTATTTCTTCTCTTTTTGAGACTAGCCATTGTGACAGGAGTGAAGTGATGATATCTCATTGTGGTTTGGATTTGCATTTCCCTGATGACGAGTGATGCTGAGCATCTTTTCATGTGTCTGGTGGCCATCTGTACATCTTCTTTGGAAAAATGTCTATTCAGGTCCTCTGCCCATCTTTTAATTGGATTTTTTGTTTTAGTTTGGTCCCTCTTACAGTGAAATAAAGCACTGTTATTTCCCTTAACAATTCTGTTAAGTATATATTTTTCAGACCAAAGGATACGAAGATTCAGACAGAGCAAGCAGCTGTGGGTATTTTAGCGGCAGGAAAAGGAATGTAGTAAGTAGGAAGATTTTCAAATATGTTTTCAACATATTCAAATACCAACCAAATCCTAGCTGTCATTTTCCTATCATCTTTCATTCATTTATTCGCTTCAAATTTTATCACCATAATAAAATTATTTAATAACTGCCCACATGCAAATCTCTGGTCTCCAAGCTCACCCCAGTCATTGCAGGAGGAGACTGACTGCCTACTGTGGTGTGCATGCCAGTTGAATTTTCATTTTGATTGGCGTCTTTCCAAAGGGATTACTTCTCCTAAGCCCTCTGCCGATGGCAGTTGTTAATCGATACAGTTGAGCATCACCAGTGACAATAAGCACTGAGCACAATCAGTGGGAAAAGGAAGACAATTGGTTTACAAGCCTGAAATAAACAACTCGTGAATGTCCATCGGAATATCCACATAGCACATCTTATCTCTCCCAATCCCCAAAATGCTTCAGGGCCACACCAGTAATCAATATTTCCCAGAAAAGTAGGTTCCTGGGGAATGGTTACAGTAGGAGATCCACTTGTTGCTGAATGATTTAAAGTGGAGGGGCATAAAAATGTAAGGTTTTGTAGGTTCTCAGCTGAAGGGAAGTCATATGGCCCGCTAAGAATTTAGCATCAAGAGTCAGTTTAAGCCAAGTTTGAAGTCTGGCTTTACTCAATTTTATTCCCCAACGTTGTAGTTCTTCCTTGTCCTCCAAAATTCATCTTCAGTGAGATGATTTGGTGGTGGTGGTGGTTCTTTCTGAAGCTGATCCCAATCCCAGGCCCCCCAACCCACAGAGTTGGCTGTGCCTTTTTTTTTTTTTTCTTTTTTGAGTACACCACTCTTACAGTCCATAATCACATTTGTGTTTTAGTTATTTTACTTACTTCTCTTTCTCCTCCACTTGCAGCCAGGGGCAGTCAAGGAGGGAGCAGTAGAGCAGTTTCAAGAACGTGGGATATGAAGTCAGAATGCATGGATTTGAGTCCACTTAGCTCTATGACTTCCTACCTGAAAGAACTCACCTCTCTTTGCTTCATCTTCTTCATCTGTAGAATGGGAATAAGTTCATAAGGTTGTTGTATTAAGTGAGTAAAGCAGGATAAAGTACTTAGTGCCGGGCATATAGGTAGTGCTCAATAAAGAAAGTATAGCTCCTAAGTACCTTTGCATCCTTTAGGGTGTAAACACATGGCAAAGAGTTCTCAGTAAATTTTGAATGAATGAACAAACAGTGTAGCCTCGGACAAACTCATTTACTTCTCTTGCCTCACATCTCTTTGCTAAAATGAGATTGTTAATTGAGCATCAAGGTCCCTGTTATGAAATCAGGTTCTCAAATTGCTCGAGGTCTTCAGTGGTGGCAGGAGAAGTTACCAAACAATTTCAATCTGTTGATTATACTTATAGCTATTTGTCAGAAGGGACAAGCCAGAACGAATCGGTCCGAGTGGATACCGGAGAAACCCTTGAGCTCAAAGGCATAGTGCTGGGCTTCAGACCATGCAACCAAATACACTGTGTGCAATATTTTTCTCTCATTTGGCTGAACTCAGGCTTCCCGTAGCTGAAAGCAGATGGCACGAAAAAGCTTATGGTGTGGAAAGCCAGTTTTCCGGGTATGAAAAGAACCGAGAGAGTTGGAGTGCTTAACTTCCTGCCTCTGCTAAGGAGTGATGAAGATAAAGTCCAAAGTGTCCTTTGGGCCTCCTCGCACTCCAAAAACCCCAGATTACCTGACTTGGACCGGGGTCCTGGTGTTAAAGGGCTCGAAACCCCAGTTTTGGCAAAAAAAAAAAAAAAGAAGAAAAAAGAAAATGAAAGTGAAGTGAGGAGTTTGAGACCGCCTAGGACATCTGCAGAGTTCTCAGATGAATCACGGACCTGCCCTTCGTCCCCTCCTTCGAATCTAGAGGATACCATTTCTTCCATGCTCAGCTGGGTTCCCTGCCCAAAGCCCGGTCGGCGTCTGAAAAGAAGAAATACGTTAGGACTGCTAATCCTGAAAGAGCACTGAAGTAGTTTCCCATTATCTCTCTGCCCCTTTAAAAAATGGCAAATTTTGATAGGAAATTGGTGTAAAGAGCGCCATTGGCAAATAAGAAATCAATCCAGAGTTCCTTATGCTGGTTGCGAGTCCCGCCCCCATATGCTAAGTAATACTGAACATTAGATCATTTGCAAACACTGCATTCCCTTCTTCAGAACTTGAGTTTAGGTCACCTTCCTCCAGAAATCCTATTTCTTGAAACAGCTTAGATCCAGAAAAACTACTGATTGTCTGCTTTTGCCTCAGATCCTCATACCATTTTTTTCCCCTAGCTTTTCATTTAGATTATTTAGTTCACTGGGCAAGAAATGAACCCAGTGTTACAGATATTTTGCCTCTGAGTCTTGCACATTTTTAGTCTGCCATAAATGTTTCATATAGAAACACTTCATTTATGTTTGTTAGCTACCAGTCAGTTTGTAAAATAGCAACCGTTCCTTCAAAATCTTTGAATATTATTGAAGAAAACTGAATAGAATTCAGAGGAGCTGGGGCTTTTGTTAATTCTGGATGCTCTGTGACCACTGAGGCAACTCATTTGGCTGAGAATAAATTTACCATTATCTGCAAAGTATTTCCTACCCCTTGGACAACAAACTTTACAAAATGATTGTGACTGCCTTGACCCACACGATCCAAGTTCACCCAGTATGATCTTCCAAAGACAAAGGCACTATCTCATGCCCCCAACAGAGAGGACCTTGAACTTTCTCAATAATGGTGTTGCTGCCCCTTTGCCAGTGACCACTTCTTGGTTGCAGTTCACGTGTGTATTAATTGTAGTGTGGTCTGAATGACAGAATGAGAGCCCTTGACAAGAATCAACCCACATACCCCCGGAGATAGAGAACGTTTCTGTTGTATTCATAAAACTCCCATAGGAGAATCAGCATTCGATTATGTTTTTTCAAAGATTGTATCTATTTATTTATTTGAGAGAGAGCAGGCACACTCGAGCTGGAGCGGGGAAGCAGAGAACGGGGGAGAGGAACAAGCAGACTCCACTCTGAGCATGGATCCCTATTCCGGGCTCAATCCCATGACCCTGAGATCACAACCCGAGCGGAAACCAAGAGCCAAACACTCAAACCACCTAGCCACCCAGCCGTCCCTCAATTACGGTTTTTAACAGCCCTTACTGAAAAAAAATGTTTTCCTTGTACAAAAACTTAAATCCCCACATACTGAAACTTAAGCTCATTTCCTTGTGTTCTGTTTTTATGATCAAGGGAGAAACCTCCACCCCAGCAAGCCAATACTTCTCTCCAGGTTTTCTTGATTAAATGACCAAGCAGGTAATCAGAGGCCTTGAACTCTTGATGTTGCAGCTGCTATGGCTTAATTAAATGGCAAAGAGCTGAATTCATAGATATGATTAATACCATCAGGATGCTCTATGGTTTTAATGTTCATAAATTATGACTGAACAATAAAATTTTTATATGGGTTATAGGATTTTTCTTAAAGATCAGAATTAATCAGTGTGTTCCCCCATTGACTTTGTTTGTTTATTTGCTTTCAAAGAGAAACCAGAGGTGGCTTCAGGAAACTCTATAACTGAAGTAGTGAGAGAACGATCCCAGAGAGAGGGCACAGTGAAGACCAAGCCACCATCCTAGTGCAATGCAAATCAGGAGAGCCAATCCGTTTCTAGAAAATTGGTTCTGGAGACCTTTGTTTCTGAAGCATAATTCCCCCAAGTGATCTGACTAGGAGAGACTCTTTGCCAGCCAGTAAATGTGTCAAGTCCAGCAGTCACTCTTTCTGTCCCTGGAGTTCTAGTGGGACATTGACAGGATTTCTTTAAATTGCATTTTTCTTCCTGCTTGTAGTTAAGTGGCAAGAGCCTTTGCTAATGGCTTTTCGCTAATCTCCTCATTTGTATTTCTCTCCCGTCGTTTCTCTGAGCTTTTGGACATAATTAGATGGACACGAAGGGTTGGTACTTGCTGCCCGGTCTCTTAAATACCTCCTCTGCTGCCCTACTCGGCTAATGGTGAGATCCCAGTGTTGCTTGACCTTGGTGCACTTGAACCTGTCTCCCTTTCCTCCCTTGGAGCTCATCATCAGTCCTTGACCTGGTAACTGGTCACTGAGAGGTTCTGAGGGACTGCTGAAGTGAAGATGGAGAGAGAACTGGCAAGTGGCTCCAATTATGTTTATCTTCACGAAGGATGGGTGTTTGAAAGCTCTCATTTTCAGAGTTTCAGAAAGACAGCCAACTCCTTCCTGCTCAGAAGGTACTGAGACTGCTCCTGATTAGGCTGTCTGAATTCTCTCATTTTTACTCATCACAGTCACATCTGTTTGGGTTTCTGTCTCTCTCCTGGAGATGCCTCTTGAGAGCAGATCCCCTCAGCTTCTTTACAGCTCATCTGAGGCCTGCCAAAAGAGATTGGCAGAGAACGATCAGCATTCTATGCTCTGATAACTCACATAACTCTCCCTGAAAAGAACGCTAAAACCTGGTTCTCAAGTGAACCCGTGAGGAATGGAGCCAAAGAGACTTGTGGTATTTTTCTTTGGAATCCAATTTAGAGTTTATGTTCTGGTGGGGTGAGAAGGGAAAGCGGGGGGTGGGGGGGGAGTATGAGGAGGGGAACAATAAGACGTAGCAGGGACAGGGGCATATACCAAAAAATCAGAGGCTCCAGAGGCAGAAAGACTTTAAGGAACATCTCATCCAGAGATTCTCAAACGTTTTGGTTTTAGCAGTGGAATCTTTCTCGTTATTTTTCTTCATAAGAAATCATACAGGGGCGCCTGGGTGGCTCAGCCGGTTGGGCATCCGACTCTTGATTTCAGCTCAGGTCACCATCTCAGGGTCCTGAGATGGAGCCCTGAATCCTTGGGCTCCGCGACTAGCTGGGAGTCTGCTTGAGATTCTCTTCCTCTTCCTCTCCCTCTGCCCCTCCCCCAGCCTGCATGCGCACGCGCGCGCGCGCTCTCTCTCTCTCAAATAAATGAATAACTTAAAAAAAAAAAAAAGAAATCATACAGTGAGCCCCGGTATATAAAATAGATGAATGCAGAGGTGCTATTGTTGAAACATGGGTGAAGGAACTTACATCCCCTCCATCTACTCTTAGGGCTCTGCAGAATACAATTTGAAAGTCATTAAGATTCTCTAAAGGATGACTTTAAGGATGGGAAAACTGTAGCCCCAACAGGAGAAATGACGTACCCAAGGTCACACGGCTGACTAGCGGCAGAGACAGGATTAAAACATGAGCCTCCTGTCCACCCAGGCTAGAACTCTGTGTGAGTGGAGCCCGAGAAAGGAGCTAAGGGTGCTTTCCTCCTGAACATGATCAAGGAGAGAGCTTGGTGGAGAGTGCAGTGGGAAGGGAAGGTCCAAGAGGAGTAAAGGTGAGCGGACCCACCCAGCACAGAGCAATTGGGAGCCCTGGGATTAAGCAGGGTACAGTGTGAACTGGTAGGAACAAAGCAAGACCGGAGGAAAAGGCACTGCAGAAATAAGTGTCAAAGGAAAGTTCTTCACTCTCCCACTCAGATTCCATACTACTGGTGGGGTGGCAGTAAGACAGAAAGGAAAGGCAAAATATGCTTCTCTAGGGTGGGCTGTGGTTCTTTCTTTCCTTCTGCCTTCCTAAGGGGAATGGGGTTTGGGCCCAGTTCTCCTTTGAGAATTTGAGACTTAAATTCACTTTTCTCTGAGTTGAGAAGCACCTGTGAAATACATATGGGAATCAGGAAAGGAGGAGAAATATCCGCATAATTAATGGTTAAGCCAATTGCATAGTTATGTTTTGGACCCAAAGTCAAAATGGCTTTCCTTCCCCTTTCCCCTGAATGATTCCCCCTCTAGTCACAGGCTTCTGTGGGTTCTATTAAGGGAGGAGACAGGAGAATTCTTGTGATCTATAGGCAGACAGGTCACAGAGAGTTAGAGGCCCACGTGCTCAGTGGAAGGTAAAAGCACACTGAGAGGGAGTAGGAACCTCTTAAGGTCCATTCCACACCCCAAATATTTGGCCCTGCTCAGATCTTCTTCTGAGGCCCCTTTTGGTGAGATTATTTCCCTTCATGGTAACTAGAATTTGAACCCCATACATTCTGAGCCAGGAAACATCCTCCTCCCCTTAAGAAGCAATGTAAACCAGTGGCTCGTCAATTATTTTCAACAAACTGTTGATTGAGCACAAACTATGTAACAGGAACTGTGCCAGGAGATGGGAATAGAGTGGTGACCAAGACCCAGTCCTGATTTTCAAGGTGTTCGAGGTCCTGGGGGAGCCAACCAGGGTTTTTCCCTCATGAACTAACGTCCAAAGAAGTGGTTACTTGAATTGACTTTGAGGTGCTGAAACTCTCTTCCACCCGGGGCCTCCGTGAGCTTTTGGGAAAGCCCAAAACACAGAGGAGTCGACTAACCTGCAGGGAATTTCAGACCACTAGGCACCACTCTCCTGTAACCCTCCACCTTGGTCCCTGTAACCTTCACCCCAGCCTGTCTTTGCAAGGCCCCTATCAGCGCTTCTCCTAGGGCCACAGACATTTCGAGACTGGGGACAAGTGGAAGGCAGGTGGCAGTAAATTCCCCTGTGGAGCAGGGAAATCTACAGCAGGGTCAGGTGATACAGCTCTGATGGGCCAAGAAGCCTGACAGAGTTTCCTAGTTGGGAGCTCAGGCAAGAAAAGAAGGACTGGGGTCTCGGCATTTGGTTTTGTTTGCATCTACAGCAATTCGGAAAGGATCTGGAAAGCGGGTAGGGAGAGGTCCAGTAAGGGGTGTAGTGGCAGCTCCGAGACAGAGCAGCAGCCCTACTCTTGGCAGCTTCCTTTCTGGCGTTAGAAATCATGTAAAATTGTAAAAGAGTAGTGTCCGTTTGAAGATGGGGATGTGGATGGATCATTCTCTTTGTTGCATTCTTGACCTCGAAACTCCTCTTTCTTCTCCAGGTTAAAATATAGAACAGGGAAAGGACAGAACCTGTGAATAGAGAGAGTCGAGCAAAAAGCCAGACTTGATTCCTGAATTGGAGGGAGAGAGGCTGCTAGATCTGGAGGAGCAGGAAAAAGAAAAAAAAAAAAAAGAAAGAAAGAAGTTAGGAGATTGGAGATGGGCCAGGGCTTCAGTAACGCGGCTCGGCGCTGCATTTCCCAAATACTGCTTTCTGTACACCACCCAAGCTCTCCGCTTGGATCCCAAACCCAAACCAATTATTTGGGGCAAGAGGAAAAGCGGGGTTCGGACCGCACATATTGGCCTGTAATGAAAAGTCAGCAAAAACCACTGGGGGGCAGCGTGGTGTGCGGGCGCAGCTCTGCAGTGCCGCCGCCGCCGCCGCCGCCGCCGCCGCGAGGGCTGAACCCGTCTGCGAGCCGTGGCCTCTCTCCCGAAGGGCTACAAGTGTCGCCATGCGAAATGCCTCGGCAGGGGGTGTGTGTTTGGGGGAGGGGGCTGGTGTGAGTCGCCAACTGGGGCAGGGGCCTGGCGAACTTCCCAGGGGCGCCAGCCCCGGGCAGTGCGGCCCGCTAAGAGTCCAACACTAACGACACAGCCCACCCCGCCACCCCCACCCCACCCCCCACCCCACCCCCCACCTCCAGGCAACCCCCGGCTCCTCCGGCCCAACTACCTCCTCCCGGGGCCCCTCCATCCCTGCCTCCTCCCGAAGCTCGGTTCTGGAAGAGGAGGGCAGGAAGCTTCGGGCGGTGGGGCAGCGCCGGAGCCCCTACAGGTGTGAGCCGGCGCGGCCCGCCGGGGCCTCCGGGGGGCGGGGCGGCCGGGAGCCAGCGGGCTGGGCTCCGGGAGGGAGGGGCCGTCGGGGGAGGGGGGCCTCGGGGAGGCCGCGGCGCTCTTCCGGAGGGTGCCTGCGGCGACTGGATTCCTATGCAGAGACTGTGCCGCGCCCAGAGCAGCCGCCGCCACCGCCGCCGCTGCCGCCGCCGCCGCCGCCGCCGCCACCGCCACCGCCACCGCCAAGATGCGAGGCCGTTACCTGTTTGATCCCCGTCGGCCAGCTGGCACGGGCCAACTTTTCCTGATCCTCAGGCCCCGAAGTTGCAAGGACTAGTCGGAGGCTCGGAGGGGCCAGGGCGAGGGCGCGCTCCCCCCCCCCCCGCGCTCTTCCTCCTTCCCCCCCCTCCCCTCCAGCCGCCCGCGCTCGCGGCCTCTCTCCCGCCCGCGCCGCTCCCTCCTCCCGCCTCCCCGCTCCGGCCCCCTCCGCGCGGCACAGGGCGGGGGGTGTAGCGAAACTCCGACCCGAGCCACTTGGACTCGCACAGTGTCCTCGGGGCGCAGGGGCCGAGCGCACGCAGCCGCGCCGCGCTGCCTCCGCCGCCAGTCTCGCCGCGATCCCGGCCCGGGGCTGTGGCGTCGGCTCGGACCCAGGCAGCCCGCAGCCCGCGCGGGAGCTGGACCACCGCCCGAGGAGCCCGGACGGCATGCTGAGCCCCCTCCTCGGCTGACGGCCGAGCGCGGAGAAGCCCGGGCGAGCGCCGGCTAGGGAGACGAGGGCGGCCGCGGCGCGAGACCGAGCGAACGCGCCGCGGAGGAGCGGGAGGCGGAGGCGGAGGCGAAGGCGAAGCCGGAGAGGGGCGGCCAAAGAAGTGGTGGTGGTGGGCGTCGTGGCCATGGCGGCGGCTATCGCCAGCTCGCTGATCCGTCAGAAGAGACAAGCCCGCGAGCGCGAGAAATCCAACGCCTGCAAGTGTGTCAGCAGCCCCAGCAAAGGCAAGACCAGCTGCGACAAAAACAAGTTAAACGTCTTTTCCCGGGTCAAACTCTTCGGCTCCAAGAAGAGGCGCAGAAGGAGACCAGGTTGGAAGGGGCGCTTGGCCGGCTTTGGGTCCCCCCCCGCATACTTTACGAGTGTGGAGGGGGCTGGAGGGCGTGTGTGTAAGCGTAGGTGAGTTTGTCGGGGGCCCATCTGGTGCGGATGTGGCCACCTAGCCGGGGTGCGTGCGTGGGAAGCGATTGCTTTCTCGCCGCGTTCGTAACGGTAACTGGCTTGCTGCATTGCAACTGCCGTGGGACAGGCGCAGAGCCGGGGGGCCAGACCCGGCCCGGGAGGGGGGGCGCCCTCAGCTTCAGACGTGCCACATGTGTGCACGCCCCGGGGGCTCTGGCACGCGTGACCCAGACGTGGCCGCCGTGTGTGTCTGTGTGTGTGGCGTGGAAATTGCAGGCGCCGAGCTGGGCAGACACCGCTGCCCGCCCTAACGAACCCGGGAAACCCTCCTTTGCCTTTACCCCTGCAGCTCTGACCCTTCCCCTGATCCAGTTTCCAACCCCAAGGGCCGTGGGCTTCGGCTCTCTAGGCATTCTGTTTCTTTGATCACTTTTAAGCTTATCGGGACAGACTTGACTTGTGGTGCACCCTTGAAATATTTGCTGGTTGGGGGGGGGGAGTGGATTCCTAGAACCTTGTGGCCAAGAACCTAGAGATCTGGTTAGACTGGTGAAACTGGTTACTTGCTACTAAAATGCTGGATTGAAGAGAGAATTTAAACTCATGGCCAGATTGTAGGTCCTTTGGAACCTATTCCGTGAGAAGAGTAGCGCGATATTCCGGTGCCAGGGGAAATTTCACACAGCTCTAGGTGTCAGGTTGCGTCAAGGTAGAGCTTCAGGCGAACATGCAGTTTATTTGGGCGTTTTTCACCAGATGAATCCTTTACGCTCTTTTCTTACTTTTAACTAGATAAATGGTACAGAATTTCAGACTTATTCATCAATTTGTTCTTTCTCTGTGTATGTGTTCCACACACTATGGAATGGAAACGCAGACATCCATTTCCTGCTTGCTCGAAGTTTTCAAGGCATTCGCTGTGCATTGGGCTTCTTTTAAAAAGGCTGAAGCGGTTGCAAAGCATGATTATGTGGCCTGAATAATCACATACATATGATTTCGGTGCAGGGGTCTGTATTCAGTAAAAGCAAATTTTGGATAACATGGCTGTTATTGGTAAATTAGGTACTTTATTAAATCTGTGGTGATTCACAATTGAAAATCATTGTAATTGAGAACCCATATTTTAGATAATCATATTTCTGATATTAAATTTGAAAATAAGTATAAACGAATTTTCTTTTCCTCCCCACCAACAAAAACCCTGCTCTTTTTGCATCCCTTTTTCCCTGAGGATCATTAACACGATAGGGTATGGTAATGGTTGGGTTTTTTTTTTTCTCCTCTCCCCCCCCCTTTTTTTTTGTATCACAGCTCAGTTTTCCAAATGCAAGTCCTTTGATGGGGTTCCAGACTATTTATGCATTTTCAACACTCTCAGAGTAGAGGGGACTATTTATTCAAAGAGCAATAATTCTGAGAGAAGTCTTTGTTAGTGTGTTTTTGGTCCCTGGTTGGCAAACCACTCTAAATTATCTTTGTATTTCTCCTTCTCCTTCCACATGAGAAGTGGCACATCGTTAAAAGGCAGAATATGCCATTTGCCAACCTGTTCCGAACGCTCAATGAAATAGAGTACCACTCTGTAAGCCAGGGGACCCGCTATCAGAAACTGGCTGCCGTCAGAAGCTTTAGGGCTTTCCCAGTGTTACGAGGTAGAAATCAAAGGTTTCTTCAGTTTGGAGATTTCCTCTGAAACTTGGAGGTGGTTTGCCTGTTTCCTTTCCGAGGACTCTTTAAAGTTGTAGTGTGACCTTTTACACTAAAGTTTGTAAATGAAATTAGAATTTTGAATTCCGAGTCTTTTCAACTACGTACGCACAACTTACCAACTGATCCAAGTCCTCATTCTCTTTGCAGAGCCTCAGCTTAAGGGCATAGTTACCAAACTGTACAGCCGACAAGGTTACCACTTGCAGCTACAGGCAGATGGAACCATTGATGGCACAAAAGACGAAGACAGCACTTACAGTAAGTGACTGCAAAATAAATAGTATCTCCCAGCATGTTGTTGACATTGTGTTTTCTTTATTATTATTTTTTTTTTCAATTAACAACCCTTGCGAAATTCTGACCTGAACGCAGAAAATACAGTCAACACTTCCATCCTGTTGATGCAGGTTAACCTCAAGGAAGTTGAAAGTGAAAATATGTAAAATAGTGAACTATAGCAAATAATGTTGACACCATCTGAAGAACCACCCAAATGTCATCTCCATGGTAATCTGGATAGACTTATGGCTGTCCTTTGGATTTTATTACTTTTTTCCCGCAGAAAATTTACTCACCCACACACTGATCCTGAAATAGCACGTTATCTCTACTCTTAAGAACCGGTCTCATCCCAAGAGAGAGGAGTGGTTTCGTGTCATGAGAATTCATCATTACAAGCTTTCACTTCTGTTCCCCCCGCTCCACACACACTGATAACTCTGAGACTAATTGAGATTTTAACAATTGAGATACCTCCACAGGTGGGTGAAGGGATTTTTTTTTAGTGCTTTAATTTTTTTTTTTTTTTTAAACCATGGTTTAAGTAGAGACCAAGTTGGGACCATAACGGTGAACCTAAAAAAGGAAACACATCAAAAATAAAGTCAGTTTTATGTCTAATTATTGAAGTAATGTGATTATAAGATGTTACATAACCTTTTTATCACGTATGCTTTTATTTATCTGAAGTCATAGAAACAAACTCACAAATAGTGAAGCCCTCTCTTCCCTAATAATTGCTGTTTTCTTGCCATTGGCAGGTTTCTGCAGACCCATTCACTGTTCCATGAGGCTGAAACACCTAGTTCTCACAATTCATTCTCTCTTTTCCGTAATTTATATTGCATTTTCCTCAGACTTCGATAATTTCCCAGAAACATCCCCTTCGTCCGCTAAGAAAACAGCCAAGGAAAGCCGATTAGAAGGCTAGCAAGTCCTCAGCAGCCTTTTTAGAGATGGTCAGCTATAGACAGCAAAGCCGTAGCCAGGGGTCCCAGTGTTAAGTGTCAAAAGAGTTTCTCACCTTTTAATAATGCTTCCTGGGCTGATGGCCAAGCTATGACTTCAAGAGGGAGTCACCTTTAATTACCCTTGAAGAAAGCCCTGGTGGTACCTAGGATGAAAAACATCCATACTGAATGATTCTTCGCTGTTTTGCAAAATGCTGTGTTACTGTTGTGATATTAAAGTTCTACAGTGAATACCCTAGGTGTTGTTTTGTGCATACTCTTCTATTTGAAAAAAATTAGTCAAGTGTAACTAGAGGGTTTTGCTGTAATCGTATAACGGACATTAGTACATAATGATCAGCAATAAAACATTACGATAAATTATATGTACAAATCAGTGTCTAGGGAAGCAATTGGGGAGGTTGTGAGCTGGTCTGTTTTTCGAAGTGCCTCAGCAAAATGGATCCATTGGGTATTATTGAAAGGAAGTTTATGATTAGCTGCTCATGAGCCCCACCCAGTCAAGTTTCCCCTGTCTATTTTTAACATCTTCTCTACATTAAAATCAGAGAAAAAATTATTTGGGGTCTAGTGTCCACATGTGTTTCTTGAAAAGGAAAAACTTTTTAAAGTTAGTGCATTGGTTCTGTTTCGTAAACAGCAATATGCCAAATGGATCAAGATCACAGGGTATGCAGTCATTTTAAGGTACACACACACACACACACACACACACACACAGGCACACAAATATACGTGTGTAAATCAAGACTCTTGTTTCCTACAGGGGGCTTTAAATCATGTAGTAGGTTTTACTCTTCAGTTCCTACATAGTCAAAGTTTCTGCCTTTGGTTGTCTTATACCTCTGACTGATATGAATGGCATTTCTGTGTACGAATGATATTGTAAGACCTTGAAAGAGCGCAGCCTGATAACCAGAATCTAATCTGTGTTTAGGCAGAATGAAATAATAAGAGGTAAGTCAGCGGTGGTAAGTATTACCACAAAATGAAGCATTTGAATGAAAAGTACCTCAAAAGAAATAGCAAGTCTGTGGGGCTTGACCTTACCCCAGATGCCAAATGTGACCAGACGCGGGGGGACTAGCTTATCTTCCCAACTGAGGGTATTGTAGGGCATAAGTCAGCATGAAACAATGTTTCATGACTAAAATGATTATTAACACGATCTTCGGGGCACCTGGGTGGCTCAGTTGTTAAGCGTCTGCCTTCGGCTCAGGTCATGATCCCAGGGTCCTGGGATCGAGTCCCGCGTCGGGCTCCCTGCTCCGCGGGAAGCCTGTTTCTCCCTCTCCCACTCCCCCTGCTTGTGTTCCCTCTCTCGCTGTCTCTCTCTGTCAAATAAATAAATAAAATCTTAAAAAAATTAAAATACTTTAAAAAAATAAAATGATCATCATTACAATGAAAGTCTATCCATGTAGATTTATTCTTTTTTTTTTCCTCTAAAGCCAAGCAGTTTTCTTGGCATTCATTCGTTATTTTAAATGAGTAGAACAAGAATACAAGTTGTTTTTCCTTCAACTGTAACTCTTTCATTTATATAGTATTTCCTTAACACGTATTCCTGATACTGTTTGTATTTTTCTTGTTTTTATTAATTCTTAGTACCTCATCATTTTTTTTTCATTTAGTTCATATTGATTTGACAGTATTTTAATTCTGATGTGGTAAGCGCAATCATGATAGAACAAATTCGTTCACATTTACCCGGGTAGATCTGTTCCTAAAAACATACATTTGATATTACGCATTTAAGCTGACCTTTGATAGATTTGTTATAATGGTAGATGTCAGTTCAATAAAATTTCATCATGAGCAAATCAGCCATTGTAAATTATATATTTCCCCCTGAAAAGGAAAAGATGATAGACATTTCGTGGCAGCAGTCTTATTATCATCTGCCTTGGGTGCAATGAGGGCTACGTTAAAAGAATAGGCAACTTTCCCTTCAAATCTCCAGCAGTGTTACTGGTTGCGTGTGTCAGGTCTCCCCAGTCTGCAGTAAGATATACTTCTATTAATTGCTCCCTTTGAGAAATTGGCCTTAGCCCAACTAATGAAGAAGGATGACTTCAGTGTCATATCCAGTAAACATTGAGTGCCAGCTTGTGCATGTCTCTGAGAAAATGGTCCCTTCAAGGTAGAAGGAGTTTAATTGGTTTTATATAGACACAGCAGAACAAGAAACAAAAGCCCTTTTATTTATTAAAAGCTTATTTGAAACTTTGACGGAAATGAAAGAAGAGATTTTTGGTATTTAATGAATGTGTTTTAGATACACAAGTGAAATCAATTGTTTTCTTCTCATATTTAGAATATTTTCATCCTAATTGAAATACGTCCAGGAGGAAGTCCTCCAGATTTAGAGAAACACAAGCACATAGGAAAATATTGATTCTGCCCAAGCTTACCCCGATAGAATTTCTTTGCGTTTTTAGCTGGAAAGGCTGACCCTTTAGACTTTCAACCAGCCCAGTTTATGATCTATCTTGAATATCTAAAGAAAAGACTGAACTAGGATGACCAGCCGCTATTTTTGCTGCTTTCTTCAGTTTTTTGTTTTGTTTTTTAGAGTGCTGATTTTTGTTTTTGAATGGGGTGTCACAGAAATTTATGGTACATAGTGAAAAATTCACGTTCTCCTGTATAGTTGATACCATTAATCAGGAATAGATAATCCCGGGCATGGATTGCTGATGGATTTTGCTTCTCTTCCCCCTCCTGCTATCTGATGTTTGGAATTCAAGCATTTTATTGCTCATTAAAACCCACTCCAGGGTGGTTGAGGCACGTGGTGAAAAGCAAATCTTTTTTTTCTCTCTTTTTTTTTCCTTTTGCTTGTTACCAGCTGCATTAAGAGAACTAAGGAGGTTCTGAATGTTGTGAAAAACGAGGTTCTAGAAACAGTTCTGAATTTCATATATCACTCCCTGTCCTCTATGACTATGACCGAACTAGGATTCAGACACAAGCTGGTATTCTAGTTGTCTGGTGGTACACAGTGGTATGGCTTTTATGCCAAACCCATATGGAAGTTTTTGTTTGATTTTCTAGATCTCAGATTTTTTTAAACAAGAACTTTTATATAACGGGATTGTGATCTATCGCATTCCAAAAATATGATAGTATCATGTTTTCACCATACAGATTTCTGTCAATCCACAAATGTGTGTTGAGCACCTCTGTGAGCAAGGCATCATCAACAGAAAGAGATATATACATGACACAAGCGAAGAGACTCCTTTCCTATGCATTGCATTGTCAAATATAGCATGAGATCCTGGCTTGCAATATGTGCAATTACTTTCCTTTACCTCACATAACAGAAGGGCACAGCTTTTAATATGATGAGCATTGAATGAGGTTGCCATCAGTGGCATGTGGTAGGAACACTTGTATTTTGAACTGTACAATATGTCCTAGCTCCTCTCTGGTAACACCCTGATTATAAGGGAAATATACACTGTAGGCTCCCCAAGGAATATTTAGCTCTTCATTAATATTTCTCATCCATATTACCCCACCTACTGCAGCAGTATATATATGCATCAAGGTAAGAGATCTCAGAAAAGCTATTCTTAACCATATGGTGACTCTTTTCATATTCTTGTTCACAGAAATGATAGCAGACCGATATATCATCGTCAGTAAACTTACACACCAAGGCAAAAATCATCAACATTGGTCTATGGCTCTTGAAAGGTGCACAGGCTAGCTTCAAAAGATGTGTGTGGCAAGCACTACGTTTTAAAAATGTACTGTTTTATTTTTATTCACAGTGTAGGAGGGAGTAGACAGCTGGTAGGGGGAGGACGCCCACTGGTTTTCTCCAGTGAGTGGTGTGTGATTGTGAGGAGAGGCTGGGTGTAAGTTTCACGCAATCAAACCTTCAAATGGAGAAATGAAGGCCTCTTTGGTACCAGCTGGCTGCCTACTTACAACTATTTTGCTAAATAAACAAACAAACCTCTTAAGTTCTTCATTTGTATTCCTATCACCTTTGCTACTAGACACTAAAAGCTAGGCACTGCCCCCACTCCCATCACTATCTTGGAAAATGTTGGTTCTTTAAGAAATACTGAAATACTACTCTGGGAACATAAGACTACAAAATGACTTTTTTTTTTTCCCCAAGGCCTGGATTTATTTTTGGGTTGTTGCATTGGAAATAATACAGATAATTTAGATGAGGGAGTTAGACTAGTATCTTTTCTAAGATTCTAGGAATCTCTCCCCAACTGGTAGATCATAACCATGTCTGTGAATTTTAGCAGTCATCTAGGGGAGCAGTTTAAAATAGTTCGTGGAGGATAAAGCTATTTAATATATAGACCAATTCCTGAAACTAGCTCTCCAAAAGCATCAGGATTCCCTACTTCTGACGGTATACAAACCATGGGCTTGTCTTCCATTTCCCCAGGGTGTCTGACAATATGTGACCATGGCATAGCCCCACTTACGTAACTGCAGCCAGACACCAAGTACACTAAAAGGTAGACGAGGCCCTGTCTGTCTATGTGTAAATATATAGACATCGTTTTACCAAGCACACATTACTTTTGGAGGGCCACACCTGCTGGGAACATTAAAAAGCTATGGAATTCAGAATGATAACATTGCTTTCACATTCTTTTTGATTTCAGCTCTGTTTAACCTCATCCCTGTGGGTCTTCGAGTGGTAGCTATCCAAGGAGTTCAGACCAAGCTGTATTTGGCAATGAACAGCGAGGGATACCTGTACACCTCGGTAAGCCTTTCGTGGTGTTCATGCTTTGACTACTCTACGTTTCATCTGATGTGAAATAAAATATGTTGCATATGTGTTATCATTGTAGATTTCTGTGATGAGGAAGAATGTTCTTGATGGAAATATCTCATTCGAAAGGACAAATTAACTTCCAGGGAAAGTTATATCTATTGCTAGTTAATCATTTGAAGCTAGCATTTTTGGTATAAAATCAAAGATCCACTAAACTTTTTTGCATATGATGACGCTTGGGTTATTATTTTATGTAGCATATCATATAATGCTCTGTCTTGCTTGGCAGCTGTGGGAAGCGAAGCCATTTCTATAACTCAGCTCAGCATACATTCATCCGTGTTTCCTCCTAAAGAAATTAAGGAGACCTCTTCCTCAAATTAACTCTAGGGCATGAAAGACAGTTCTGGAAGTGTCTCTATTTGTTATCTTCAGTTTAGTTAGGTCACATTTGCTGCCTCTACCCTTTTTCCATCAGGCATATTTCAACCTCTCCATATGTGCAAATTCCTGCTTTTCCCAAGAAATATGTAAACAGTGTAGACAACAATTCAGTTAGGAACATGAAGCCAAATTAAGCTTTTGAAAAATGTTTAACATTTAAATACAGGCAGAAGCGGTACAGTTATCAGGGTGAGGATTTCATTCTTACAGGAGACCACTTAATCTATAAATACTCCGTAATCTTCATTTCGAATTTCACATATTTTCAGAAGAGGCTAGGATGTTTAAAGTGGAGAGAACTGCTTGTCAAACTTCCCACCAGACAGCCTTCAAGGAGGCTGTTACCATGGCTGGAGAAATCTATTCCTCAAACTACCAGAGTGGTGAACCTGTAAATACTTGTGCTCTCGCCTGTTCCCTGAATTTATTGCAAAGCCAGGAGTGTAGAAAGACTGTTGGCAGATGTGGTGGAAACCGTGTCATAGCCCCGGTTTTCGGAGGCCAGGCTGGGAAAGAGGTGAGAGAAGACTAGGACCACAAAGGGCCCGTTCATTTGGCAAACCGCGTAGCCTATTTCATGTTACCATAGAAGATTGATCACCAGCATAATCCTCCAACCTTGGTCACTCTCTGCTTCCTATCAGGCCATGGCAGTGGTCTTGCTGAATAAATGTGGGGGCTTTATTATTTTTACAAATGAAAAATTTGGATTTACTGCTATATTTGTGGTATCTGTCACTTGTTAATACATTGCCATTATTATAAAGCATAGGAAAGGGGATTTGTTTTTCAGATTTGGGTTAAGGTTAGACAATGTAATAATACAGGATTTTAATCAACCTCATTTAGATCCACAGACTACCTCAGCAGGGCCAGATACGAAGGTAGGTGTTTAATGAAATAAATACTTGTTTTCTGAAACTACTGTGCAGGCATGGGAAAGAAATGGAATACACAAAGCGTACATTTGGGAAGCTAAATACCAGATGGCATAGAAACTAATTATTAGGAAATAATTACTGGTCAGGAATCCAGAAGGTTGAATTTTTTTAAATCTTGCAACAATAATTTTAATTTTGGAAATAACATTTAAGTTAGAGGAAGGAAAAAGTCATGTAAGTTAGGTAATATGTCAGGTGCCCCCACTCAAGAAAATTAAGGCATTTGGTATTACATTTAAGGAACTGATGTCAAAAATTCATGGCCTACCATTCAAATTGACCAGTCTTTTAGCGAACAGGTAAATGCCAACATGAGCTCATTTCTTAGGAAGACTTCCCAGGAGGAATCAGCATTGTAGATTGATGGGTTTCCTTTCCATGATGGGCAAGCTGATAGCGAAATGTGGGACACTTTGTACGCATTTCCCATTAAGGAAAAGGAACCTTAAGTAAGCATTTCCTATTAAGGAAAAGAAACTGTTTTCATTAAGGAGGAAAGATGTCTGATTGATAACTCTGGAGTTCATATAGGGAAAAATATCCAGTTAGAGTGCTCCAGGAGAGAATCTGAATCTTCTCCAGGATACATTTTCCCCTTCTTATTACTCCTCCTGGGTCGTGGTTTGGAGTCCCTTCACCATGTTGATCACCCATTTCATTATCATTTAAAGTATGATGCCCAGACTCTATTAGGATAGAATCCGTCTTCGTGACTTTGACATCTTGTGTTGTTGCGACCAAAAAGCTACAGGAAATATTACGCCTCATCAAAGGAAAGGCTCACTCTTCCCTCACATGAAACCATGGCCCTTCTACTGCTGAAACATTGTATGCAGTTTTGTTAAGTGCCACTTAGCAAAGAGAAAATGGGTTTGGACAATGACCTAAGGAGGAAGCAAAAATAAGGAGGTGGGGGCTACTGATGCAGGCAAGTAAAAAAAAAATCTTTAGGAAGTTACTGACAATAATCTTGGTGAGGAATGACTAAGGTCTGCCTTAAAGCGTCAGCAGTGGCACTGGCTAAAAGGACATGTATTCGTGAGCTGTTTTAGAGGTAGAATCATCGGGATTTGGTGGCCGGCTGGATTTGGAGGGAAAGCAGGACCCCCATGGGTGGTCAAACATGTATGCTTGCCATTCACTGCATAGATGGACGTGAAGTAGCTTCAGGTAGAGACACTTTTTAAAATTTCCACAATGGCGCATTATGAGGGTCCCTGGGGGAGAGGGAGAATCTTAGCTTTGGCAATTGGTTTGATGGTGAAGCTATTAACCAAGATGGAGAATAAAGGAAAAAGCAGACCTGGGAAAGAAGATACCCGAGGAGAGCTTGCTATAGATACTTGAAAATATGAACGTGGAGTTGGAGAAAGATGTGAGCTAGAGATAAAATGTAGGAGTTACGGCATGTAGGTGGTGGCTGATGCCATGAGGATAGTTGAGAGAGTATGTGGCACAAGAAGAAAAGAGAGTTTGTCAAATAATAGTAGCGAATACCATCGTGTAAGTGGCCAGCAGCAGAAAAGAACTAACTGTGGCAGATATCACGGTATTACAAAAGCTAAGAGGGGAGAGAGTTTGCAGAAGAGTCAGCAATGTCAAATGCTTCGGAGAAAATAAGTAAAACCACGAGAACTAGGAATATATCATAGGCAGGTCTTCAGTGATCTTGACAAGAGCACTTTCAGTG
This sequence comes from Zalophus californianus, assembly GCF_009762305.2. Classification (NCBI taxonomy): domain Eukaryota; kingdom Metazoa; phylum Chordata; class Mammalia; order Carnivora; family Otariidae; genus Zalophus; species Zalophus californianus. Next base: position 14,025,095 of record NC_045612.1, read on the forward strand.
GAGTCATGGAGACAGAAACCAGACTGTAGTGGGTGACTTGAGGAGTGAATGGGAAGGGAGAAGTAGAGGCAGTTTAGGTACAGCATTTCCAACAGGAGAGACATGAGTATTGAGAGGCAGACGCAGGATTGAGGGAGGAATGCTTTCGGGGTTCTTTCGTTAAGACACTTGAATCTACTTGTTAGGTGAAGGGAAAGGGCCAATAGAGAGGAAGGAATTAAAGACATAGGAAATGGGATCCTGTAGGGAGTGGGGTCCTGAAGAAGTTGAGGAGACTGGTGGAATGGAGTGTAAGTGAAAGGGTTAGATTCGCCTGGGTAAGAGGGCGGCTGATCCCACCATAGGAGCCACAGAGATGAAGACAGATGCGGACATAGGTGCACGAAGCCTGCAGGTGATGGAGAAGAAAGTGGGGGGATTTCCAGCCCAACAACCTGCGTGTTCCCAGTGAAGTCGCATGAGAGGTCACCTGCTGAAAATCAGAGGCCTAGGGGTGGCACGAGTGAAGATTTGAAACAGCTGTTTTGGGAAAGAGGCGTGGAAACAGTCTAATGACCAGGGCTGTGTAAACCACAGCACATGGACCCAATCCAGCCTATAACCTGTTTTTGTAAATAAAGTTTACACACACCCATTCATTTACTTACGGTCTCTGACTGCTTTTTTACCCTTTCCCAAAAAAAGTTGGCTGACTCCTAGTCAGACAGCGGTTCTCAAGCTTAGCTACCTATTAGAATCACCCGGGGACCTTTAAAAAAATTCCAGTCTCTGCGCTACGCTCAAATGAATTATATCAAAATATCTAAAGGGAGGTGGGGGGGGGGGGTCTGTGCATGAATATTTTCTAAAACTCCCCAGCTGATGCTAATGGGTAGCCTGGGTTGAAAACCACTGATCTCAGGCCAAGAAAAATGATTGCTGAATAGCACTGAGAACCACCCCCGCTCCCCCCCACAATGAAGTCAGAAACCATGAATTCATATATGCACTTTGTCCTTTATCTGAAATTTCTGATGCTGATCTTCTTTTTCTGCTGTTGCAAACAAATTGACTTTACATTTCTAAAGGACTATTTCTTGAGATGAAGGAAAATGCTGATCCTTGGAACAGCTCTCTTATTTTATTTCCTTGTATTTCTTTGTATACTTTTGCACTTCTGCTTATACATCCCTGCATTTCTTTGAAATTCAGTTTTACGTTTTTTACCATTTCTTCGCCCCTTTTGTCCACTGCAGAAAGGAACAATACCTCTGTGTTGTTATTGCTACAGAGATAGTAATTTATTTTCCATGATTAATCTCAGAATTCCTACCCTGCATCCTCCCCCCTCCTTTTTTTCTTGTTGCCACGGGGGACAGACTTGATGTAGGCTCAAGTGGCAGTGAGAAACCATCTGTGGCACAGAGAATCATAATTAGCCATTATTTCATAACATATTTACTTTTGTCGATGATAGAAATAAGGCTTTCTGGGACTGTAAGGAAATTATTATTCATGGTGCGTAGAGAACTTTTTCATACCTTTGGTTTTCCTTTACCACTAATGAGTTATACACGAGCTTTTGAGAGTTCCTCAAAACTTCATAGTATAAACATTTAATAGCATAAAACTGTTTATAATACATATTTCAGAACCGGTTGAAATAAATAAACATTAACTACAGAAAATCAAGGGTCTTAAATGTGAAAATATTAATAACATCCTAGTATCTGTTTTAATAGAGGAGTAATACCAGATGCTAGAAACAGGATAATAAACTCAAAGCTAAACTAAAAGGATTTTGTTTTGATTTTGGAATGTTCCAGAACTCAGTAGCAGCCTTTTTACCTGACTAATTACTTAACTTCTCATCAACACTACTTTTCCATTTCCAGAGCACACAGTGTTGCTTGAGTTGTTTGTCGGGGCTGGGGGCACTAACATGGAGACAAGTAGAAATCCTTTGACAAGTAAACCTTTTCCATTCCTGTATTTCTAGAGAGGACTTACAGAAGTGATTTTACTGCCTTGTTTTATGGTCCTGGGACGACTATAGCAAATTAGATGCAAGATCAGAAGGCAGGTCTCTCTGAGAGTCAGCTTGATGCCATGGGAATGAGGCAGCGTGTGTCACTGATCCCAGGGGCCCAGTCAGACTTGGAATCTGAACCGTGGGGACAGGTTCTGACTTCTCTACGGGATTATTTCCACATACCTTAAATTTACCAAGTTTCTTCTCCCCATCACTGATGCTAATTTTGATGATCCAATCACGATGTTGTCTGATTCTCCACTGTATAGTTCTTTTTTTTTTTTTCTTTTGCAACTAGTAAACAATCCATTGGGAAATGCTTTGAGTAAATATTGTGCTCCTAAAAGTCCACTTTTTAACATTATATTTTTAGGAATCCCAAACCTCATTAGAAAAATAAGATAATCATCAAAAACTTGAGAAAATGACCATTGATTCTTAGGTATGCCATATGTTTACCAATAGTTAAACTGAGGTAGAGAATGAACATGTTTTTCACAAAGCGAGGAAGCATCATGAAAAGTAGGATCCAGCAGCAAAGGATTTCCTGGGTTTAGCATTCTAGTCACCGGCCTTAAATACCATTATTTAATGGAAGGTTAGTTTATATCGTTTGGGTGAATTAAAATCCGTTCTGATAAATGTTTTAACTTCAGACTATGGGTGGGACGTTGGTTTATGATAAAAGGCCTCAGGTGCTCAGTACATTTTAGCTGTCAACTGCGAGCGTACTCTTGTGCAGATTTTTCTTTCCCTGATTTCAGCAAGTGACGATTTAAGATCTAATTTTCAGTGATACGACTTCACAGCTCTAGCCCGTATTCTAATATAGGAAGGATGCTAAAGTTTAGATGAACCCCTCGATCAATTCAGTGTGACGAATGTCCTCCTAGCAAACGTTCGTAACGTGTAAAATGTTCACGTTCTGTTCAATCTATATATCAGCAAGTTCATATAATTTAACTTCTAGGGTTATTGTCATAGAGGCTTATAAATTTAATTAGAATTAGATGGAGGGCACTGGTTTAAACATTATAACTGTTCAGGGAAGTGGGTTGACCCAATTATAAAAGGAAATAGATTTAAAATAAACACAAACGCTGTTAATATCCAATATAGGAGAACATGATCATTATCAAATCAAAATTGATTTCTTGGATGGATTTTGCATAGAGCCAGTAGCCATCATATATAACACCCCTACAAAACTAGTAGACACAGATTTTAACATCTAATTAAAACCTTAGCTTCTTTGTATACTTCAGTTAATTCACAAAGTGTTGAATTTGATTTGTTTAATATAAAATTAGAAAAGGGATTGACTATGAAAACTGAGGTTCCCAGTTTTGGTGCCCACATCTAACAGGCTTTTTTGTTTTCAGTGGCCATGGAATTAAACATTTTTGATGGGCATTTTCATTTCAGACTAAGGGGATTGTAAGGGTAACATACACATATAGTTCCGAGTGATATCACTAAAAACGGAATATGGAGAAAATGAAATTATCTTAAAGAAAAGCAGAGAAAACAAGCACATTTTGTCAGTCAGTGAATGGCTCTGCGAGCTCAAGGAGTTAAATGTTACGTTTTAAAGAGGCTTTCAGTTATTGTGTTGGTGCTGTTGAGGTAGAGGTCATTATGTTTACTGTATTGAAAAATAGACCGTATATAGCTGTATTCATCTTCGATATTCCTTCAGAATACCAGTGAATCAGCATAATTTTTGAACCCAAAATACATTTCCCCAGTCACAGATTATTTCTCATGTTTAATTCTCTTTGCATTTCATGGAAGTTTCATTCAAATGTGAAAGAAAATCTAGCTTGGCAGTATTTGCATATGAAATAAGATAAATCTGGTTGTTGGTACCTTCACAGTCAAGTGCCTTCTCTTTATGGTCTCCGTAAAAACATAGCCCCCACTGGTAAATTATTCAGAGTGAAGGTATAGTTTCTTAGGTGGAAGAACGACTGAGGATGGTACTTTCTCAGTAATCAAGGAGACAATCGTAGTTGTAGCTAAATAGAGCGAGATTGGCTCCATATTCAGTTTTTGAGGCCAAGTTGAAAAAAATAATCCAAATGAGAGGTCATGGGGCACATATTTAAAAGAATGTCTCACGGCTTTAACTCAGAAGCTAAATTCGTATTTGTAAGAAAAAAGCCAGCCTCTTGGACCTAAGGAATAAAGTAATTGGCAAGAACAAGGAAGAAGAATTTTAGCAAGTAAAGCCAGATGTAGGGGGGTAACTCATGCGTGCGCAGGCATGCACACGTACTTACGCACACACACAACACATACACAAAGGCAAATGGAAGAAACCAGTCTTATGTTCATTACTCTGTTGCTATTATGGGACTCGTTATTTTGGAATTCCCAAAATAAATCTGTTTTAAATATATATCCTACGCTGAACATATAATACCTTTAGAGATTGCTCTAGCACCATATTCGGTAATGCTTACTAGCTTTATAGAACCGAACAAATGAGACCTTTTAGCGACATTTCGTGTAATTATCAAGTGAGTCTCATGTCTTGGTGCAGGCAGTGCTTTTTAGTCCCTCCCTTCTTATTTGTACAGTTTTAATCCACAGTGTGGCAAAAGCAAACAGCCCATGAAGGCCTTTTTTCTTATCATCCTTTCCATGACATTTGTGTTTTAAAACAGTTTACCTACCAATCCTATACTCATTAAGTAGTAACTGATCTTTCTCCACCCCCCCCTTAGTCATACAACAATGTCTAGCAAAAATTTCCTTTTGTTAAACTAATACAGGTGTGTATAAAAAATAAAAACAAATCATACTATTTGTGTCAGGCCTTTTGAATATGTAAAATAAGTGAAAGGGCCCAATTATAACCTTTCATGGATCCTCTCGAGTGTTAACATTTCCAGATTACCTAAGAAAGTGGATTACTCGGGGGCCCCGGGGTGGCTCAGTCGCTTAAACATCCGACTCTTGATCTCAGCTCAGGTCTTGATCTCAGGGTCGTGAGTTCAAGCCCTGTTTTGGGCTCCGTGCTGCTGGGCGTAGAGCCTACTTAAAAAAAAAAAAAAAAAAAAGTGAACTACTGATACACAAAAAAATTAAAGGCGGCAGCCCTGGTTTCAGTGGTTACCCCACTTAAAGGGAATTGTGGCTTCCGAACAGGGAAAGTTTAAATGAAAGCATTTGTCTGATCATTATAATAGCTGTAACCAAGGTTAATAACTGGCAAGCCCCTGACTAATACATTTAATATGTTTTACCCAGGCTGAATGTGTGAATAGATAACACGTCTGTGCTAAAATTCTGATTAAGTTATTCATCAGATACTCTGATGCTAACTGCTTTTGACAGTCTGGTGTGGAACTGCGGGGAAAGCCTCAGTTGATTTCTTGGATAGATTTTGCTCATAGCCAGTAGCCATAATAGAGAACACCCCCATCCATCCATAAGGGCCCCAGATGTGGATAGGAATTCTGGCTCAGCGTAGAGCAGGTATAGCCAGAATTAGAGGGGATGTCCATTTTTACCCAAGAAGAAAATTAGTATAGATATTTGGAAACGTCAGATGTAAATAACAACCCCAAGGCATTAACAACTTAGACAGCAATAATACAGAGGATGAAAAAAGCTTAACAGGGGGAGGGTATGAATCATCCCATAATACTTTCATAATTGATGATGAGACACCAGAAAGTGACAGTGATCACTTTTAGAAAAGAGATTCCAACTGGTAAAACTCCAATACATATAACAAACGCTGTAACAAAAAAGCCTGTGCATAACAAATCCATTGCTCTAATCTGGCCACAAAATGAGCAAGGCTACAACAACAAAAGTGTTTTGGTTGTTTGTCTCATTAAAGAATTCTCAAAAATGTTGTGTAAAGTGTTCCCTGGTTCCTGTCCACGTCGTAACGATTCCCTGTAATACAAGTAAGTGCTCACAAAAGAGCCTCTGTGCAGGCTGTTGGCACTGAAGAAGATTGAGGTCGAGCCTCCAGAAGACCTGGGAGCTGAGAACTTTACTGTATCACAGTGTTAAAGGCAGAGATCTGAAAGCTCCCTCCCCCCCCACCACACACACACACCTCTGGTCTCAGAAAGCCCAGTCACACGTCACAACTCCCAGAGAACCAGCGGCATGAGATGGTCTAGGAGCTTTGTCAACCAATCAATTACAAGCTATCCAGGGAACATCCCAAGGTACTAGGCTATAATCTGGCCACAAACAGTGATCACATTGCTCCATACGATGGCTGGAGTTTACAGTCATTTGTCCTATGTTCAGAGCCCTGATTGTTAATGGTTGATCTACCACAGTAAGGATTGGCATAAACCATTCCTCCCCAACTTCTGCAGCCTGGCAATGCTATTTTTAGTTCCGAACTCACTGTAAGAAAATGCCGTATAGGGAAACAATTTGAATGTCCTTGGGGATGGGGGTGGGTTGAGGGTGCCTCTTTATGGAAATTTACCAGTTGTATTAAATAATATATGTTGGATATTTGGCACCACAATCTTCATCAGATCACAGTAAGGCCATGTTTATATGTCATGGGATGGTAAAATTGAATACAGTGGAAGAATGGTTTTCCAATTATATCAAGAAATGATGTAAGTTGAAGTGCTTTAAAAGTCTTGTAAACATGTGACTCCACTTGCATAACGAAAGTGGGTTACAGTGGAGTCAACCAACCAAAGCCTCGAGATATGTCAAAGTCCACCTCCCATGTTTGGACAATGCCACTGGGAAATCTTTCCCTCCAGTTTTCTACAATTTCATCCTGCAGTAGTAGGCACAGCAAAGAGAAACGATGCTGACCTGTAGACCCAAATACAACTTCTTGGAGCTATAATATGCAACCTATATTAACACCTGCTATTTTGAGGAATACAAAGCACTTATTTCTCCAGAATGGAATGATCATTTCCTACCAGTGACTTTCATGATTGCTGAAAAAATGGGGTAAGGTTTTGACTCTACCATTTCCTTTTGCTCTGAGATCCCTGTTACTCATGTTACTTCTCTCAGATTAGATGGGTGGTTACATGCGTGGTTAGCGCTAGAGACATTAGGTGGATTTAAAAAGCACATTTATGAAAGCTGTTTATTACATTTGCGTTCCTAATATCCCTCCCAACAAGGGAAGCCACCCAGCCAACTCATTGCGTTTCTTCGTACTCCTCTATTCCCAAATAGAATAATTTGCTCAAACAAAAAGTTCCGCTCCCAGTAGGACTGTCAATAAATTAAAGCATTTGTATGCCACAAAGGAATTTGAATCTAACAATTCTTAAATTTCATGTAAAAGGCTCAGGAAACACTTTAACTGCTAGTGTCTCTGATCTAGGCACAAGACTTTGTTTAAACCAATAATTAACCTTGAGAGTAGAGCTCAACAGAACTATGATGGGTGGTTTTGCTCAGTACATTTCTTTGCTCTGGACCTTGCTCTGATTTCTGTTCACACGGAGGGCACGCAGAGCAGCATTTTATTGTACATGGTGTGGAATCTCTTTTGGTCTGACTCCTCCAAATTCTGAGGTGAGGCTCCTTTGCCATAGTTGATCATTTCATTCACCACACCTCACTAATAGCATCTGTCTCGAACCTCTGAAACCTTAGACTAGCAGAGTTTTGACATCAAGGGAGGTTTTTTTGTTTTGTTTGTTTTTCAATATCTCTAACACATTCTAGTGATGTTCATCATTTTGCACGAACCCCACCCATGGTTCTTGCTTTCGGAGAGTTAAGGGCTCCGCCTCCGGGGGCTTGCGCCTGGACGTGGACACACAGAGACCGTTTTATAAGCCGCTGGGCGGTAGTGTTGTTTTTTGTGTTGTGTACCATCAAAAAAAAACAAAAAAAGCAAGTGAACAGGTGAGGAATAATCATAGTAAAGAAATGCAAGGATTCCACATGTGTTTGAAACAATTCTGGATTAGATTTGATTCACACTTTTTTTTTTTTTTTTTTTTTGCGGTCAGGACACCTCCATCTTGGCAGTGTTAGGGAGCTAAAATGAAAATGACATGCAGTTTCTTCCCCAAGGTTATTGGTACTCTGAGTTTCTGACTAGCCTCCAAGTGCTAGGTTCTACCCTCAGGGTTCAACAGCATGGGAGCAAGTGGCCCAGGCACGTCAGAACGCCTGCCTCCACCTTAGCGCTAAAGATACGCCACAAGATTGCAGAAATTCAGTGAATCAGCATAGATTATGGGATGGCACATAGTTTCAAATAAGTTCACCATCATTGCCCTTTTCCCCTAATTTGTGCTAATACTCGAACAAGGAGCTTTGCAAACAGGTTTTAAGCCGTTTGATTACCTCCTTAAAGGTCAGGTTTTCCTATTGTTTCATTTAGCATTTTCTGTCAGCGTATTTGACAGAGGGTTTTTTATGATAAATATAGAAGCGTGTGTACAATAGTCTTTTTATGTGGTCAGTCTCCCACTTGGGAGGGGGGAGGACTTGCCATTTTTGTCAGAATAATTGTGAACTGCCTTAGTTTAAAAATTGGAACCGTAATGAGATTTGATTGATGCTATGGTAGGTTCTTGTACTGGCTACAACTGATAAAAAAAAAAAAAAAAAGCATGCTGAAAGAAGACGGACAGTTAGTTGGTTTGGATTTTTACTTTGCTTTAACCACCAACGCTTAATTCGGTGGGGTTTTTTTATTTTTTATTATTATTACACATTATGGTTACAGATCCCTGAATGGTGACCTCAGTCAACCTTTGAGAGGCTTTACAAATGTATAATCTAGACCTTTTTCTATGTATAACTAACTAATCCCTAAGTATAGGTGTCATTTACACAATTTGTTGGAATCACTCGTCTGAATCAATACTGAATCAATAGCATTTATTAGGAGTCAGATCCTACTTTTTATATGGCTCCTCACTCCTCCACCTGAGAGATCTCAAACCTCACATGGTGTGTAAGAGTCAGGGGGAAGGAAAACAGGGCCCACTGTGAAAAAACCTGGCAAATATCTTCAGCAAGTTGCTCATTTCTGGCACATTAGTTAATTACTTCACAAATTGTTCATCATGTTCCCATTGCACTTTTATAAGCACAAGAACACTTCCTTTTTCTAAATGTTACCCACATTTAATTTCTTAATGAATCAATGACTGTTTCATGGGTTATAAATTAGCATATGGATTCACCCAACCCAGTGGCTACACTACATTTTTAAACATTTGTTGGAACATGAGGGAAAAATCGAACCCAACTAGTAATCCTTTTACGTAAGTGATATATTTTCTCTTAGAGGTTAAGATTAAACTTTGTTCTTAAAAGTTAGCAGCAAGACATTAAAAAAAAACAATATTCTTTTTCATGCGGAGTTTAAGTATTACAGTAATAGAAAAAATTGGCCCTTTTTATTTGATTTTATTAAACCTCTCTTTGCTCTTACTGTTGCCACCCAACCTATTACCATTTCAGCACGAACCAGTGTTTTCTTCAATATGTTGAGGAAATTGATCTCTCAGGAAGCCACATGCAGAGCTGCTATACCAGAATCCATGATGGGCCCAAAGTTCATGGGGGACCCGTGATATAAATATATTCTCTCTCTATAGGAAGATCCCATTTGAGAAGGTTTAGTTTGTGTCTTGCCAGATAAAGTTTGCTATAAAAAGAATTTCCGTTCTAAGTTTTCCCTGTCTCTAGGACTCTAAGAATTTTACTGAGACAGCCCAGTGTAATCATAATATTAAAATAATAATATTAAGTATGGTGATGTATTCATTTGGAGCCCTGCTGCCTTGCATCACAGTATGTGTAATTGAGAAGTGGTCAAGAAAAGCTGTTAAATTTGGATTACTATTTTGTACTGCCGAATTAAATACAAAGTCAAATAGGTATATTTTGTAACAACAAATAAACGAAAAAACAGTAGCCTGAAATTCATCGTCCTGTCTAATTTTTTTTTTTAATCACTGTGGCCCAAGTTACAGATAGGGTTCTTTGTCCTTCTAGAAGTTGTCGGTATGTATGTAATCTTTATATATTAGGCATTGCTGCCCAGGAAATATTAAGTGGCTTTCCTGCAAGATACAGAACTTTTCTTTAGCTGTTTCATGAGTCTCAGTCTTCCACAGAATTCTAGAATCCCTGCCTCTGATATGATCTTGTCGCAGATTTGTAGAGTTTCCAGAGTTTTTCTTGCTGTGATGTCAACAGTCGTTCCCAAGGCAATTATGTACCATAAGTGGTCATCCCACATTATTCAAGGGAAAATTGTTCTCCTAGACAGTTTTGTTGTATTTCCTTGTGGGTACTGAAAGAAGCTTTCTGACCAACTGAGTTTCAATTCCTGCTTTTAGTTGAAATTTTCTTTTAAAAGAATACCTAGTAGTTCATTTTTCCCTTCAGGTGTGACATTCAGATTTCAAATGGGACGATTTTTTGGTGTGGTTTTGCTTTATTTGTTTGTTTTGTCTACAGTCATTTTCCTGTCTCCTGAATTGCCCCTGGAACGACTCACTGCCTCCACATTTTTATTTAGCACAAGCCCCTCAATAGAAGCTAGATTACACGTCCTTTAAGGCCATACTCTGTTTGGGCTTCATTGAGTTAATTGTAAATAGAGAGATTTAAGAAGTATCTGATAACATCAGACTGTTTCCTGGTAATGATAAAGCCTTATAAAAGCCCATACAAGCATCCCAGACCCCTCACTTTGTGTGCGCAGAGTACAACTGTAATATTTTCACGTACCTCTTGTATTGCCCAGATGTTTCTTGTGTGCAAATCTGGTGTCCCCCAATGATATTTTAAGCTGTTTGTGGCTAAGAATAGTGCCCTCTCCTTCTTTTATGTTTCCTACAATACCAAATGAATTACCGAAGACCCAGTAGACCCTCTACAATTAATATTTAGTAGCTAGACGGACGAAAGGTTTACTGTGTAAGAGGCCAAAGATGGAGAGTAAATAAATGGTTTCTCTCTTTTACATAATAAGAGAGGAATGAATCAAGAATGGTGCGGTTTAGTAAAGAACATCTAGAGATCCAGTTTACATGTGTGTTTCCATGCGTGCGCAAGTGCCCACGTCTCTCCCTCTTCCCCTTGGAGGCGTATGTGTATATCAGGTCTCTGTCACCATTCCAAAATAGTGGTGAACAAAATGCTATTTGATTAATCATGTGTTTTTTTTTTTTATATATATACATAAGAAACAGTGGTTGACAGGTAGTAATACCATGGCTACACTGGGTGTCACAATAGGGGCGCGCTGAACCAGAAATCTAGGAAGGCAGCTTCGAAGCCGTGCTCAAATGAATGCATGGATTTGGGCAAGCCCCTTTCCTTTGTCAGGATCTCAGTTACGTCAAATATTAAATGAGGGTATTAAATTTGATTCCCGTGGTCCGTAGAATCTCTTTTGCAGGTAATAAATAAATACCTCAGCTTTGCATTCATCATTAAATTTTTTTTTAAAGATTTTATTTATTTCACAGAGAGACACAGCGAGAGAGGAAACACAAGCAGGGGGAGTGGGAGAGGGAGAAGCAGGCTTCCCGCAGAGCAGGGAGCCCGATGCGGGGCTCGATCCCAGGACCCCGGGACCATGACCTGAGCTGAAGGCAGACACTTAACGGCTGAGCCACCCAGGCGCCCCATCATTAAATTTTTAATAAAATCCACAGTAATGGGGTTGAGGAGAGGGCAGACCTAAATGAGTACTCCTTGGTACTGCTGGGCCAGAGGATCATCTTTGAAATAGATGGGTTCCACCTGGGGAAGGGGACAGTTATTTTCTATTCATGAGCAAAATAGTGGACATGCTTCTAATGAATCTTTCCTGATAACATTATTTTCTTTTTCTCTGCCTTGGATTATCTGGTTTACTTCTATGAAAGTAACATTAGGATTCCACTGGGGACATAATTGGGCTTGACCAATAAAGGATGACAGTTTGTGTCTTCTAATTGCCTCCACTTAATAGTCCTGCTCTTCATCCCACTGAACTGTGGAAAATGTCACATTTCCATAGTCTATGACTCAGATAATAAATGAATGTGTGAATAGCGTCAAAATACAGCAATTTGCTATATGTACAGTGAGGTATATGGCTTTTGAAAATGGCAAGGTACATAGCTAGATATTTCTAAACTGAAAAATATCTCATTGGGACTTAAAAATATGCTTTTGGAGTACATTTAGTTATTGCATCCCCTTATGAGGGCTCATTTGCTTACTCTGTATCCGTGCCCCACTGGTAATGCCCCAGGAAGCAAATGAAGTAGACTTAAAGCTCAGATGTCATTACCCCATTCGATGAGAGAAAATACATGATTTCCCTTCCTCTGTTAATATCAGGTTTTCCTTTGCGCTGGTTTGTTTAGTTTCCCCCATAGCACAGTCTTCCAAACACTTGTTATTTCTCTTTTCATACAATTTGAATTAATGTGGATAATTGTGGTAGTTAAAGGCTTTACTCCCTCAGATGGTAATTATCCATTCTGTAGTTTCATTCCAAACCCAGTAAAACAGTATTAGAAAAGTTGATGTTAATCAGAAGGGATCTCTGGGTATAACTCAATGTGTAAGATTTAACAAATATATACTCATAGGTCGCGTTTAAATTAAATTAAAACAAATTTACCCCCAGGGTTACCCTAGTTATATACTATGTTAACAGGTTTTACTAGTGTTACTACAAAATATCAGCAAGCTTCCAAAATATTCATGGCAATCTTCTGTCTTCTATGAATGTATCAAGTCATGATGCCCCAGAATTTGTATTGCTTTTGCTGGCAAGAAAACATGTTAGAGATTTCTCTGGAAGAATTGTTAGCAGATAAAACATCCAAGTATTGGTGGTCCGAAGGGAGAGGAAGGGCTAATGTACCCAATTTGACGTAGTTTTGCTTATCTACTCCTTTATATTTCATTTCATTGAGAATCAAAAATGCTGATGTTTGGGATTTCCAAAAATTAAACCCAAGGAGTTCTGTCCTATTCTCTTATAAATGAGCCAGGAAAAGCTGTTTCATAGTATAGTCTCCCCTCATCGATCTCCAAATGTCAGCTATCTAAAAGATAACTTTGCGAGGACATCGAATCTGTCATAAAATTCCTATTTGTGCACAAGTTAATTTCATTTTAGAGAAACACAGTGAGATCAATGTTCCCAGGTTCCTCCTTTGAAACTATATTTGAAGATGGAGTTGCATATGATTCTGTCAGGAACTATGGGGATTCTGAATACATTTGACTTGTAGGATAACACTGAGGAGTTCTTGCGGTAGCTTTCCAGTGCTGATGAGTTTTTTCTGTCTCAGGCAGACAGCCCACCTCAGTGGTACAACTTTTAAGGACAGTGTAAATAGTTCTTAGGCATGGCAATGCAGGACATTTTCTCTCAGATATATTTATGGAGATGTAGCGGAAAGCATTACAGTGGTAACCACAAACAGCCTTATTTTCCCTGTTCATAAGGTCGCAGAAAATCGGGGAAAAGGGGAACCCACCTCTGAGACCCAATATGGGCATCATAAGAATATATATCCTGTACTATTGCTTGCCAGCCGTGTAGCCTTGAGCAGGTTATCTTACGTTTCTGACCTTCAGGCTCCTCATCTTAAAAATCGGGTATTACATATTCCTGGGGTTCAGTAAGATTACTTAGGTGAATTGTCTGGCACATATTCGTGGCTCAGTAAATGTTGCACTCCCATCACAGTGGTTGAATGGACACTGGACCAAGGCAGGCTTCTGTGTAACAAAAGTTTGGGAAACGTTTCTTGAAGCTCATGCAATTGTAGAGTCTAAAATTTAATTTTAGCTAAGAAGTGTCACTTAAGGAAAAGCAATCAGTTTTTTAGAGGTTTTTTTGTGAAACATGTTTATAAAGAAAAACATCTCTTGTGGGTGCTTTGTTACCCTGGTTTACTTCGGTGAGTGTACTTTGTCCATTATAGGCTGAAAGGTCTCCTAAATTCAATGAACTAAGGAATATCAGTGAAAAAAAAACCACGATACTCATACGAGTTCAGGTTATAAGAGTCTGGGATCATTTCAGAGCTAAGAATTTCCCTGGCTCGCCTCTCTGTCGTGAAAACATAAAGCCCCCTCGTAAGTGTGCACACATGGGTTGTGACAGCTCACGGTCATGGGTAGCTTTCTTCTTTGTAGCTCTGTTGTGGACCTCAGTTCGGTGTGAATGGTATATGCCCTATATTAGACAGGAGCGGAGATTGCAGGAAAGCTACTAAAAAACAATTGACATGACCGAATCTAACAGCTTAAGTTATCCATGTCAAGGGATAATTTATTTGTAACACTACTTTATTCCCCAAGAGAGCATCCCATAGTCCACCACCACCCCTGCTATTCTGTTTTGCAGAGGTGTTCCAGCAGCACATGACTATAACAGGCAGTACTTAATATGAAAACAGGCAGTGAAGTATGGAAAGCTCTCTGGGAAAGAATCAACTAAATTTGAAGGAAGAGCTGGTTTGAAATGTTAATCAGATTCCCAACCGTTGAAATTCCTTATTGGCTGACTTATGGGTTGGAGTTCATAGTTTAGTGAATTCCTTACAAGGAATTCATGACAGTCTCCACAAGGAGAGTCCACTGGAATTCAAATAGACCATTTTCCCTTTGTAGCCTACCTTTTTTACAGATCGGGAGACTGAGGATCCAGTTAAAGCTTTCTGAATCCGGTGATATGTAGTGGGGAAGAAAACGTGTATTCATGGAAATAAACCATTACTAGACATGTAGTTGGGTTTTCCATGCACATTAATCCCATCCGTGTTTAAACATGCCTTTGAACCCAGAATGACCCCATGAACCTGTCCGGTACCTAGTTCCAGCTCACCCTGTTTCCTCAGGCTGCTGGGCTGGTAGATCTCGTCGGGACCAGGAAGCTGCAGGTTCACTGGAGGATGAGTTTTTCAGCTTTAGTCACCCCAGTTCATCTGCCCTAAACCATTTGACAACACATGGAAGATGTTTCTATTCATTTAAAACAAATGCTTCTCGTCTATGGCAAAAGCTTTCATGAAGAGTAATGATGCCTTAGCAACTAGCATGTATTTTCCCCGTAATTTAACAGGAGCCTGAATTACTACAAAATGCAGAGATTGAGAGGGTACAACAGAAATGCCCCTTGGAGGCCTCAGGCCCCATCTCTCGGCTCTCATTCCCTATAAAGGAGGCACATACCTCAAAATATTCAAGATGGTTATTACCACATGAGAGAATCATATAATTCTTATTTTATGCCTTTATCGGAGTTTCTAAAATTAGCTTTATTGTGTTACCTTTATAAAAGATAAAAAAGCCAAACAGTGGGCTCTTTGGACAGTGTGTAATTTACCTCAATTTTCCACTCCCATTTGTCTGTAGGTGTTGATTTAATATGCGACATTGTCACTAAGATGCATCGTAGATGATCAGAATTGCCGCAGTGTGGAAAAAGGGAGTAAAATAAATACTAAAATAGACATAAAAGTCACGAGAATTTTCCTTTTGCAGAATTACTGTTACATGTGGTATACAACACAGAGTTAAAAACATAGCGAATGACCATTATGATTTCTCAAGCTTTTCATAGCAAAATCGTAAATACTTCAAAGTTAAGGAAGATTTAGATTTCATTTCTCCTTTGCCTGGGCATTTATTCAGGAAATCCTAGTTCTTGGGCTGGGTGATGAGGACTTTTTTAAAAAAAAAAGTATGTATATCTAACCAACATTTCTGTTAGGAGCTATTCACGCTTGAGCTGGGCTTTCGCATCCTACAGAGCCTAGCTTGCTTCATTGGAATAAAAAAGGGCATGAAAGAGTATTCATAGAATTAACAAGCTCATAGCAGCAGAAGGTAGCAAGTAGCAAATGGATGGGAACGGTGAACCGATTACTTAGGAGAGTGGCCAGAGTTTGGGGTGCTCTTCAGAATCATAACCATGAGAACTCCCAAATGTTTGTTCTCCGCCATTAGCTTACCCTGTGCTAATGCGGTGGTACACACCGCTGCTCAGTTCTCCCTGCTTGCACCTCCTCTGAAGGGGACATAATGGGATCCTCTCTTGCATTTGATTCATTCTAGCACCACTATCCATTGCCCCTTGACAGTTTTTTTAAAGATTCATTCGTTTGTTTGTTTATATTAGAGAGAGAGTTTGCTTTACGTGCGTGACCGTTGGTGGGCCGTTAAGTGCTGCCCAATAAGCCTACTACACGGATCAGTTGCTGACTTTTGTTTTCTCATCTATAATGTGGGGATAATCTTGGACAACTGTGTCCTAGAATTGAGAGATTCTAATATGTTGTCATACATAAAGCCCCTAAAATAGTGCCTGGTACGTAGTGAGTGCTTATTTCTCTTCCTCTTAGCTCCTCTCCTCTTCCTTTACCTCCTTCTCCTTATTAGTATTAGTATTATTTGAATTTCTCTAGTTGAATTACTTTTATACCAACCTAGCTGATTATTTCATAACTTCTCTTTCCTGAAATCCTGAGCGTCTCATCCCCCTCCTCTGGCTAAGATTTTTGTGTCACAGAGAAAATAGAAAGAAAAAAAATTGCCTTGTACTTCTACCTCCATATCTATTTACCCACTTATGTGTGTACCCACATAGTCTGCTTTTCCCCCCTGTTATTATGGACCACTTTTCCTTGCTCCCACGTAGGGCCAGCCCCTTACAATTTTGCCCTGGATTCAGCCCCATATCTCTTACTCGAGATCATCACTCCAAAAATTGTCCCGCCACCTCCTATGTCATCAGATTTCCCTCTCTCACGTATAATCCCCATCAGCACATAACCATGCTCTTCTTTTTCCCATTTCAATAAGAAAAATCTCCCTTTATTATGTATCCCTCCCTAGCTTCCATTGCATTTATTAGTTTCCTATTAGAGCAAAACCCCTCCCCAAGGAAGTGTAGACTTGTCTTCACCTCATCTCCTCACATTCCCTCTTAAGTCTAATCCAGTCAGGCTTTTACCACCCCCAGCCCCATTATTCTGCCCAGTTACTCTTCACAAAATCACCAAATATCTCCATATTTCCAAATCTAGTCACCAGTGCTCAATCTTCCTCTTATTTGACCTAACAGTGGTGCTTGATGCCCTTCACCACTCCTTCCTCCTGAAAACACTTTTCTTCACTTGTCTTCCAGGACACCACACTCTCTTGGTTCCCCCTTCCCAACCTTACGGGCTGATCCTGGCATCTCCTTGCCAGTTCTTTCTCATCTTCCTCACCTTTAGACTTGGGTCTAAAGACCTCGGGTAGGTCCTGCCTTGGGTAGGTCCCAGGGTTCAGCTCTTGGACCTGTTCTTTATCTATATTCTCTCTCCTGATGTTCCACTCTCATGACTTTAAGTACTGTCGGTATATGGGTGGCTCTCCAAACTCTCCAGCCGGAACCTCTTATCTAAAATCCAGAATCCTATTTCCAGTTATTTCCTTGACCTCCCATTTGGATGCCTAATTAGCATCTTTCAGTTAACTTGTCCCAAATAGAAGTCTTCGTATCCCTTCCCCAGATGTGCTCTTCCCACAATTTTCTCCATCTCAGCAAGTGGCAGCCCCAGCCTTCTAGTTGCTTAGGTTAACATCTTTGGAATTGCCTTGCCTCTTTTCTGTCTCTAACATTACACACCTAATTCATCAGCAAATGTTGGCTTTTCCTTCAAAGTATGTGCACTTGAAAGCCAAACCACTTTTCATCCCCTTCATTTCTACTTCTTAGGTCCACCTCTTATAGCTGAATTATGCAACAGCCTTTTAGTCTTCCCTCTTACGTTCTATGCCTCCCCACTCTGTCCTCCGTATAATCATTCTTTTTTCAAATATAAATCAGATCATATAATAACTGCTCTGTGATATGGTCCCCCGGCTATCTGTCTGACTGGATCCTCCTAGCACTACCTAGCTTCTCACTCGCCACTCACTATGCTCAGAGGCACATTGGCTTTCATGCTCTTCCTTCATCCCATCACGACCAGCCCTCCCCTGCTTTAGAGACTTCATATTGGCTGTTCCCTCTGCATGGACTCCTCTTCCCCAGATAGCCCCATTGCTCACTCTCAGTACCTTCAGGTCTCTTAAAATATCACTTTATCAAAGAGGCTTCCCTGATTAACTTAAAATAGCACTTAGCCCCCCTCAGTCTCTGTCTCCCATTATCCATTATTTCTGTAGCACATATGAATAGGTCAAGTCATGATAAATACGTTGAATGTATATTTGTTGACTAAAATGTTGATTTGTATGTTTCATTTGTATAGGCCGTATCTGTGTACTAGAATATAAGTTACTTGCAGGTGGGAATTTTATGTTCACTGTTTCTGTTGAATGAATGAATATGCACATGTTTACTGACTCACTCTACTAGAATGTCAGCTCCTTGAGGGCAGGGTCTTTATTTTGTTCAGTATTCTATCCCCAGTGCCTATAACAGTGCCTGGCTTATAGTGTGTGCTCAATACATGTGTGTTGAAATATTCAACTAATTGGTTAATTTGTTCAGGCTTTCAAATTGATGCAACTTATTTCAACAACTTCCAAGAGTAATGGGCAAACTCAAATCAATGTGATGGATAAATATCCAGGTGCTCCAGGAGGGAAATGTAACGATAAGTGTTGACTGTCTTTTTAAGGTTCATAATTTTATCTGGCTCCATGATATGGAAATGCTGATTGATTTTTAAAAATTGCTAAGTATAAATATAACAACCAAAGTTTTTTCTTGCTAAGAGTATTTCACCATATGAAGCAGAGCTGTCATTCAGCCTAATTTATACTGAACCTCTGTAGTCCAACCGTTGAGTCCTTCCTCACTTGTTTAGATTTGTTGCCAGAAAACACTGTATTTTAGGTATATGTTTATTTCCACTAAGAGTTATGTAATCAGTTTTAATATTTTTAATATTCTTTATGATGATGTAGCTTAATAATGGGAAATATTGGGAATGACGGTGGTGGTGGTGGTGACTGTGTGTGCCTGCACAACTAAAGAACAACTTTGAGGCTTGCCATCCAATTCACACACATACAGCCCACTCACTACTAAAAAAGAATTACAAAGTGGGTCAGTCTTACAAAGTATTTTTAAAGAGATGCAATTATACCTATTCCCTAGATTAACTAAACTCTCTAATTCTTTTATTTAGTAAGGGTCCTGAGATGACCTGATTTAATGAAAAGATGTATAATTAATGCCTCAGTTATTTACATGTAAATTTAGGTTATTTGAGGACTCCAGAAAAGTTTGTTCACGGATACTTTTTTACTTCTTATTTTTATTTGACATGAAAAGTGAAAAGAAGTGAAACATCACCCCAAAGTCAGCATCCTGAGATTTTTGTGTTTGTCATCCACATGCCTCTTTATGTGTCTAGACGCATATATGTACTTGATTGTACATAAATGTGGTAATTCTCTATGTGCTGTTCTGTAACTTTTGTCACTTCACGTACATCTTGTACACATATTTCTATGTCAAGAAATATACACTGACATTTTTTAAAAAGTAGATAATATTCTATTGTATGTATGTACCAGAATTTGCTTATCCAATTCTCTGTTGATGAATGTTTAGATTGTTTCCTTTTTTATTATAAAACAACTTGTGGTGAACATCCTTATGCATGCATGTTTTTAATTTGATTTACAAGTATTTTTCAGGTTTCTTCTTCAGTATCGTTATTTTGTACTCTCTATAAAATGGATCGTTAAACAAAAGTAAGTTTCTCCCCTATGCTGCTTTTTAATTATTGTAAGTTTCAAAGTAGTGAAATTTGAATAAATGAGATTTTACTCTGTACTTTGCCCCAAAGCCCTCTCTTAAAATATATTCAAAGGGAATGAAAGGGCTCATTAACGGATAGAGCTATTTGAGTTAAAGATCAAATCTGTTGAACATTGTCACTTAAATATACCAATCTTATCTTCTTGACACTTTGTGTTATGTTGATGCTGACAATAAAAACTTTGGAATAAGCTATAATTTCTGCATCCATGCATATTCAGGTCTGAAAATGAAAGAAGAATATGACGGGTTTGCATGTAGCAACTTCCCACCCACACATTTCTTTCCTTTCTGACACTTCAGCCTTTGAAACAGTTCCCATGAGCAATACTGAGATTCAGACTATTTAGATCTAAAGGAAAAAACACAAGGTCTTCTACTGCTTGTATCTAGCACCTGGAAACCTCTTTGAAGAAGTGCTGAAATGTACATCATGCTGTTATTTGTTATGCATACAGGAGAAATCCTAAAGGTATTTGGGGGAGAAGCAAGAGGGGCAGTCTAAAGATAGTAAGGACTGCATGGAGCCAGAAGTGAGGGAGGGAACCCCAATCCACATTATTTTTTTTAACATTTTTTAACATTTTTTATTGTTATGTTAATCACCATACATTACATCATTAGTTTTGGATGTAGTGTTCCATGATTCATTGTTTGTGCATAACACCCAGTGCTCCACGCAGCACGTGCCCTCTTTAATACCCATCACCGGGCTAACCCATCCCCCCAGCCCCCTCCCCTCTGGAACCCTCAGTTTGTTTCTCAGAGTCCATCGTCTCTCACGGTTCGTCTCCCCCTCCGATTTCCCCCCCTTCATTCTTCCCCTCCTGCTATCTTCTTCTTCTTTTTTTTTCTTAACATATATTGCATTATTTGTTTCAGAGGTACAGATCTGTGATTCAGCAGTCTTACACACTTCACAGCGCTCACCCTAGCACATACCCTCCCCAATGTCTATCACCCAGCCACCCCAATCCACATTATTAAAGTGACATATTTCCAATATATTCTTGTCAACTTAAATGGACATGCAATCGTATGTCACCTTAAAGCAAAGGTATCACATTTCATTCTTGGCTTTTAGAAGAAACCAGGTAAGACAGGAAAAGAGAGAGAGACCTTTGTTGGAAACAGTCTAGGTTTAGCGTCCGGAGAAGGGGTTTATTGGTAGTTGTCTGAAGTAGACTGGATCCTTGTAACATTACCTTGTTCTGTGCCAGATAGAGCCGGTCCAAGTCCGTAGGAGTACATTTCCTTCCTAGCTGTCCAAAATTCACTATAATAGCTGTAAGATTTTTTCATCCTTTATCAAAGAATAGTAGTATGAAGGGCCTTCCAGGTCATTCAGTTCAACCTCCCTCTCCCAAAAGAAGTCCTCTCTTCCTTTTCAGGACTGAGCCCTCGGATCTTTCCCTTGATCATATCCTTTCCCAAAGCCCTGTGGACCTCGATCCATCCGTTATCTCTTCCCATGCTTTCACTACCTCCTTGACCGCTGGCTTTTTCCCATTGGCTTACAAATCATTCCGGGACTACCTGTTGTAAAACGTCCCTCCTGAGACTCCATTTCCCCCTCAGACTATTTGCCTGTTTCCCTTAATAGCCAAGGGCCAACTTAAAATTTGTCTTTGCTTTCTTTTTTTTTTTTTTTTCCGTACCTGCATCCTAAGTCCTCAGCCCTTTCCATTCTGTCTTCTGCCCTCATTACCATCCTTAAACTCCCGTTGCTCAGGCCACCGGTGACCGCCCAATAAAATCCATTGTTTCTTTTCCTCCACCTCATTTCTCCTTTCTGCGGCACTGGACTGTGTTGATCACTTCCTCCTCATTGGAACTAACTCTTCTCTTTGGCTTTCCACTATGTTTCCTTTGACTCCTCCCTTTCTTTCCCCTCTTCTTAATGTCGATGTCTTCCCTGCCCCCAGGTTCCAGCCTCGGTGGCTGTCTTCTCTTCTCCAGATTATTAAACTTCTTCTCCTGGCTTTAGTCACCATCTGTATGCAAACAGCTTCGCTCTTGAGAGCCAGACCTTCATATCCCAACTGGCTACGACACATCTCCATTTGTCTGTTACTGATGGTTCTTCAGACTCAAAATAGCCAACGGTGGATCATTGATCATTGCCTCTATCCCAAAGTAAAGGAATTAATCCTTCTGTCCTTTATAAATGGGATAACAATAGCATAGAACTCAAGGGGTCCTGAAGAGGATTAAATGAAATGGCGCACACACAGCATTTTACCATGTTAAGCACAGAGAGTTAATAAATGTTGACCTTATTTGCTGTTACAGTCCATGTAGTGACATGCTGACTTCAGACCAATATGTAGCAGCCTGTAATTCTTGGAAGACTATGAAGATCTTATCTATTCCATTGTTACATTTTGCTTTTTTTTTCTGAGACTGAATTAATAAGATTTACATCAAGTCCAGAAGTACAGTTATTCACTGGGGACAAAAACTGATCCACAAGGACACAGTCTGCCCTCATCAGTCAGTACTCATCACGGCAGTGGGACAGTTCAAAAGGAAAAGGTAACTCACCGAGCCATCCATTTCTCACATACAATCACAACTGAAGAGAGAAAATCGGAAGTGGAATGTTGAATCAGCTGCTGTTGGGAGACCCTGGTCTGCACTCTATCTGTATGCTTACTGAAGGGAGCGCAGGGCAGGGTTTCCCATACAGAGGGCACGGGCTTCCACCACCATCTCAACTTGGAATCTACCCCACCAGTCCAGTGCTTCATGAAAATTCAGCCGCTCTGCTCATAAGAAGAAGCTTCAACCCTGATAAGTCTCTTCAGTGGTTACGAAATGTCCTTGTAACTCTCTTACAGTCTTCGACTGAACAAGAATTTAAACTTTCTAACGGAGTCCTCCCTGCCCTTTCACCTCCCTCTCTCTAAAGGAACACTGATTTTGTATATGTTTCTTTTCAGGTTATCAATGTAATATATGTTCTTTGTAGAGAAATTGGAAAATACAAAAATGTATGCATAAAAAGATCCCCCTAACCAGAGACAACCAATGTTAACATTCTGTCATAGATTCTTGCAGTGGCGTTCTGGCTCCACACACGTGCGCGTGCGCATGCGCGCACACACAGTTGACCCTTGAACAACGTGGGAGTATGGAGCAACAACCCGCACATAGTTGAAAATCTGTGTATAACTTTCGATTCCCCCAAAATTTAACTACTTATAACCTCCTACTGAGCAGAAGCCTTACTGATAACATAAACAATTACCACATATTTTGTATGTTACATGTATTTTATACTATATTCTTAAAGTAAGCTAGAGAAAAGAAAATGTTACTAGGGAAATCCTAAGACAAAGTACACGTACAGTACTGTATTGAAAAAAGTCCACATATAAGTGGACCCACACAGTTCAAACCTGTGTTGTTCAAGGCTCAACTGCATATATAGGTGTATCTCTCTCTCTCGTTATATATATATATGTATATATATATATATATATACATATATATATATACACACACATACGCTATACACACCATGTTTGAAATGTTTTGTCATTATCATGAATATTCCCTCATATATAAAAAAGTCTTCCACCGCATCATTTTAATGGCTGAATAGTAATAGTCTAAGTTGTTCTCTGACTCTTTGGTTTTGTTTTTGTGAAACATCTAAATGTGTGCAACGTCCATGTCTAGATCAGGGCACTTGAATCCTTGGAAAAGTGTGAAGAAATGGAATAGTTAATGATGATCTCTTACTTACAAATTCTATATTCTGTATCCTGCTCATCCATAACAATAGAAATTGACATACATCTAACTAACACTTTAAAAGATACAGTGTTTTCACATTCATGTCTTTGTTTGATCCCTGCAGCCACCTTGTGAGATTAGGGCAAGGGTCATGGTTATGTCTTCGTAGATGAGGGAACTGACAATCAGAGAGATGAATTAATTTGCCAAAGGACACATGCTGAATAAATATGTGGCAGAACTGGCATTTGAACTCAAGTCTTCTGACTCCAAACCAGTCCTCTCTCTAGTACGTTTTGCCATGTCTCAGTGCCTCTCTTTAAGTGCTTCTTACTGACAACTCTTCTCTTACACATTTTTTGATCGTAACTCAGGAGAATGGAGCTTTCTCACCATTTTCTTCATTAGCAGAAAATGGAATATGGGTATATTCTAACAATACAAACACATTCGTCCTTTCAGAAACGCAAATATGCTGTGTATTGTACCTACAAAGAATTCTTCGATGCAGAATTCTTACTGCTGATGTTTATGAGGTACCTCTTGTAGCAACTCAGGCTTTTCTCAGACGAAAATCCATTTTTTCTTCTCTAATAGCTTAGGGAGACAGGGCTGCAGTCGTTCGGAGTTTGAACATCTTGATTTCAAAATGTGGACAGTCAGGTTAAGAAATCTAGTATAAATGCCAGGGAATGAAACCACAGGGCAAAAACTCCCTATCAAAACTTCTTAGGAGGATACATATTCAAATAAAAAGACACTGACTAAAGGATGCCAGTGAGCATAGCCCACCCCATAGCCAGCCTTTAAGCTGTTGTAGATCATCTAATGTTCTCAGTTACATTCCCAGGCCCTTGTGGAGCAGGAGTGAGAAGCGTGTGCGGGTGGGCGGGTGTGTGTGTGTGTGTGTGTGTGTGTGTGTGTGTGAGAGAGAGAGAGAGAGAAAGAATGAGAGAGACTACATGTGCCTATGCCCAGAGTGGGGTCCCTCCTCACCTGATTTCCTGGGAAACTGATGACCATGTGCCTCTCAGTCATGTATGAGCCCTTAGTGGATGGTATTATTGCTCCTTGCCTTTTTCTGTCTTTTCACAGAAGATTGGTATTCTTTTTAATATTTGTTAAAAGATTTTATTTTTCTTAGGAGGGGAGGGGCAGAGGGAGATAGACTCCGTGCTGAGCAAGCAGACTCCGTGCTGAGTGTGGAGCCCTACGCAGGAGCTGATCCCACCACCCCAAGATCATGACCTGAGCTGGTCCCCTGAAACAATGCATTATATGTTAATTAATTGAATTTAAATTTAAAAAATTATGTGACAGTGTGAAAAAAAAAAAGAGTCACTGGGCAACTAACCGAGCCACTCAAGTGCCCCGGTATTCTTTTTAATTAAAAAGCACCTTTTGATGCCCTGTTTTATCCTGGTGCCT
The DNA here is from genome assembly GCF_009762305.2 of Zalophus californianus. Classification (NCBI taxonomy): domain Eukaryota; kingdom Metazoa; phylum Chordata; class Mammalia; order Carnivora; family Otariidae; genus Zalophus; species Zalophus californianus. Next base: position 14,050,054 of record NC_045612.1, read on the forward strand.
ATTTAAAAAGTGGTCAGGCATGCACTTTTGCCACCTGTTCTGTGTGAGGGTAAAGACTGCTTTTCTTTCAAGAATGAAGCCATTACATCTCAGCTAAATTGCCTGCATTTAATGAGCACTTACAGAATGCTGAAACTGTCTACTGCAAAACAATTTGCATATTCTTTGTAAACAGGAATGAAGTGCTTTTAATAGTATCCTTTTGCTCAGAACTAATGTTTGGGCATTAAGTACAGTATGTTAGGTGCTGATGTTTCATTTCCAAAAGGCCCAGCCAGAAAGGCACCTTGGAGATACATGGATCCTAAGGGCTTATGAAATCTTTCAAAATTGTTTTCCCTAAAAGGCACAAGTAGTGGCTCACCAGCTATCCCCTCAAACCAACCAGGAACAGTTGCAGGAAGTACAAAGGCTGTTCAGGGCACAGGGATGGAACAGACTTGGTTACATAGTCAGATCAAGAATATGAGGCGCCCGGGTGGCTCAGTCGGTTAAGTGTCTGACTCTTGATTTTGGCTCAGCTCATCATCCCAGGGTTGTGGGATTGAGCCCTGCAACAGGCTCCGTGCTCAGCATGGAGTCTGCTTAGGATTCTCTCTCTCCCTCTCCATCTGCCCCTCCCCACCTTTCCTTCTCTAAAAAAAGTGGGGGGGAGAAGAATTTGTGACCATAAGAATCTCAGCTTGAACCATACCCCAGAATCAATATGATATTTGAAGGAGAATTGACAGGTTCCCAGGCCTCACAGGATCAAAGAAGGGCAGGTGGCCTGGCTTTGTCCCTTCAAATTCATTATGAATGAAGGCATTTGAGGCTTAAGTAAGGCCTGGATCTTGCCTTGAGATGATCTCTGGAAACTGAGCTAAAGAATACTCTCCAGGGCTAGAAGCCTATGAAGGAACTAAAGGAGCAGACTCCAGATCACTAAGAACCCCTCTCGTATAGAGACCTTGGCTGTCTTCCCTCACCTCCAGGGAGCTCATCATGTTCAGCATGTCCTTGAGTGTTGAGGTCGATGCACGGCCAAATTTGAAACAGCATGGGGATAAAAGTGAGTGGGGTAGTGGTGAGGAGGCTAGAAAAGGTTGAGAAGGGGACTTATTTCTTAAACTTTGGATTCTTTGGACTTCTCAGAGCTGAACTAGTTACTCTCTGTTTCCTGACTTCTTGGAACCTGACCATTGTTGGATATTTGGTTCTGTTTTGTCACTTCTTTGTTTCTTTCCCCATTTCTTGGTCTTCCTGCCAGTGCGTCTTTTAAAAAGAGGTAAAATAATTTTTCTTAGCCCTACGTGGGAAACCCTCTTGGCATTTTCTAACTGCCAAGTGTTCTATAACCAGCCATCTGTGGAAGGAGGTTTTTTTTCCTTAATTTAATTTTGTATTAATTTGTTTTCCTTTTCTCTCTCTCTCACACACACAACCTCAGATTACTGTTTGAGGATTAATGAGCAACTGATCTCTCGTGACAAGTTCCTTTTTTTTTCAGCTGAACTTTATTGCTTGCTTTTCTGAGTATTTTCTCCTAAAATATCTTAAATGAGGTAATTTCACTGAAACAAAGGCATGATCTGTCTGTCAGAGCCTGTGCAGGTATTGAATATAACTTCTCAGAACCAACTCATATTCAGAATAATTTTGAGCTTCATGAGAGCCCTAGGCACTCCCTCGCCCCAAAGAAAAAGTAAGATGGGCTTTCACAGTATTATCCTTAACAGATTATGTTAGTCAAAGTTTCTTCCCAACCTGGACAGGGAGATTCATGCCATCACAATTTTCAGACTTCATTGCATCAATCAGATTGTTCTTGTAGTGGTTACTTTCTGGGGAATTCGCCCACTGGGAGTTTGTACCATTGAGCCAAAACAGGCCACTGGAACAGCCATTCTCTTATTCACTTATGGGGCCATTTAAGAAGGTGCTCTTGTGTGTTTGTAAGAGTGGCCATGGGGGTGAGCTAACGGAGTCCTGAATGCGATCAGATGACAAAGGATACCAAAGAGACAGGTGAATCAGAAGATGATGCTGTGGGACTTTTCTGTAGTGCTTCCCCACCATGCCTAGAAATAACTAAAGTTTCAGCTGCAACGATGTTGAGTGAAATATAAAGCACCGAAAACAGACACACACATGCACGCTTACACACACACACACACACACACACACACACACAGCAGCCTTCTGATTTCTGATATAAAATTGGACTTTGGAAAGTCGGTCAGTTTGCTTTCTAATAAGTGAAACATGTGCCTGCCTATCTATTTGAACGTCTGTGGCTAAGGTTATCCACGACCATATGTCCATTCATGTACTGTATGCTTACATGTTGGCAAATAAGGGAGAGTCGTTGAGGATGACTCATTTGGGACTAGAAACAGTGTGCACGTAGAACTCAAACATTGTCGTTCGTAGGACTTTAATGGATGTCTGTACACGGGGCCCCAGTTTAGAAATGGCCATCCTGGTTTCTGGTGTGGATTTAATGTACTTTTTCATGAAGGGCAGCAGTAGCTTGGTAGATTTTGTTTCTTAAGACTCATTAGTCAACTTTCAGCTATCCGTATATAAATAACCAAGGTACCATTAACTACTTTATGGATTTTGTTGAGCATTTTGGCTCAGAATTGATTGGAGGCGATTAGGATGTGGAAATGATGATTTGAATTTGTACAAAATGTGAAATACAGGCCATCTCAGCCTTAGCTCACTTCCCAATTCTTCCGCCTTATCTTAAGGAGGCTCAGAAGATACACAACCGTTTTAATATCCACCTAAGCAAAATATAATTAGGAAGATAAAAACTTCTGCCCTGAATCCTACATTGCACAATAGAGAACTCCAGGAGAAACACATTTCAGGTCATCTGTTCTCTTGGATAACTTATATTGATTGTGTTTTCTTTCCATTAGTCCAGAATCTAGCTTTTAGGAGTGAGGAAGGGGCTAGTCTTGTCCAAGCTGGGCTCCTTACAAAGCACAGGTAGTTTAGAAACCCTGGGTAAAGCTTTGGACCAGATAATAAGAAAGGAAATGTGAATGTTGAGAGCTTCTAGAGCAAAGGGACACTCCAGCTATGACATCTGTCAGCTGGCTGGTGAGGGCCCCCAGCGGCTACTCAGTAGGCACCAGAGCCTCCAAACCCCAGCCGATGCATTCCCTGGACCTCGAGAGAATGGGAGCTAGCCGAAAGCCATTCCCTCCTTCTTAATGATTATCCGTTAGTACACCACTTTTTTTTATTGCAGAATAGATTAGAAACTATTAGCAAATGGAAAACTGAAGAGGCCCTTGCTGCTTTTAGTGTTTAGAAGCAACTTTTGAATGGAATCAAGATGCTCTTTTCAGAGTCAGATGTGCCATTTTACCTGAATTACATTTTATTCCTCTGTCATGGATGCATGCTTTCCACCATCTGAAAATGGAAATTTTCCAGACATGGATTCAGTATATGTATTGCTGATTGCTGCATTTATTTTCAGATGCTTTTTGAAAACATTATTTAGTAAGCTAATTTTCTCATGTCAAACAAATGTATTAAAATGATGATTAAAGCATATTCCAAAGGCATCTTTCAACTCACACAGTAAGAATATGGAACCATATTGATGCTACTTAGACAGTTTAATCCTTCATTGTTAACTGAGAACATTTTTTATTTTATTGTACTTGTCATTACCTATCACTGTACTCTTGTGTAAAAAGGAACTGTTTTATAGGAAAAAAAATAGTAAAACTAAAGGAACAATGAGATCAGATCGATTTTGTCAATGCTCAGGAAGTGAATCATTCAGTGCCAGACCAATAGAAGTCAGGGGAATGTCATTAGGACCTCATGAATTTCAGCTTTAATAATGTGGAATTTTTTATATTTCTTACATAGACTTGGATGATGCTTTATGTAAATACAAACCCAGTTATTTCTTTTATTGAGGCTTTGTTCACTCTTTGTTATTCTACTTCCCCCAAAGAGAAGCAAAACTTGATTAGTATGCAAGTTAGAATTTCTATTGAGGATTGAGTTTTATTTTTCCCAACGACTAAGGTGATCAAGGTTAGACCCACCTGATGAAATTTGTATCCCATTTAAAGAAATAGTGCTTAGGGAGTGAGATTTTGTCATGAACAGTTTCACAGCTTGATTCTAGTTCTCATTATATCCCAATTATGGAACGAATCAAGTAAAACCATTCCTATAGAATGAAACACAAGACAATGGCAAACTACCTGTGACAGTGAACAATTCAGCTAGTCCTATACCTTATTTCTCACCTAATCTAGCCATTCTTTCCCTGTCTCATTTTTTTACCAGAGCATTGCAAGGCAGATAAATTAAATTACTGTCTTATATTCTTGGTGGCGACAGGAGGCTATGTGAGAAGCAAGGAAAACCTCCACAGAATTGTGGTGCCTCCCAGACTCCCTAGTGTAGAAAGCATCTAATACAATCAAGTGATGCAGCAGCAGTAACATCATCAGAGTTTATGGTGAAATATTTTCATTGATCCCCACTGGAGCTCCAAAGCGCCAAGTGGACTTGGCATCAGAGCTTAGAAAACTACAGCCTTCCTCAGTTGTAGGTCCCTTGGTAAAGAAAGAGAATCACAGTTCAGATTTATGTAAGAAGCACAAAACACATCAGCATTCCATGTCCACACATGCAAATTGTAGAGGAGTACCAAGCATCTGAGAAGGTGAGATATGAGGGTCATACTGCTTCTAATAAACTCTCCCAAGCTCTTCTTTATTCAGTGACCAGCCAAAGGGGAAGGCTGAGTAAGACAGCCGTGATGGAGATTGGGCCAAGGAGGGAAAGTGACATGGGAGTATACTGGCTAAGTATCACCATGCAGTTTGGGTTGCTGGGTATCCACTTATTGGACCTAATTCTTCTAGCGAATGAGTAGCAGTAGTAGACTTCTGGAAAAACAACACAGTGTATATTATCTTAAGGAGCAGAATTCCTCATATGTGTTTTTATTGGGCCTTTGGACTATATAAGACGGTTTTGGGGGCAGAAATTCTTCTTCCTGTTTATAGTTTTCTTCAGTGGATGCTAAAGTGAGAGTGTGTTCCCTATGTAACTCCCCCAAATATGATAAATTTCAAATCACTCTCTTCTAAAAGTGAAAATCTCTTACATAGAGAAACAGTCAAGTAAAATGTATGTCATAGTGTACTTCTAGGAAGGGCACTCCAAATCATTGGCTAGTATAAATCATTTAAACAAAATATACAGGTAGGTTAAAAAAAGATGAAGCTTCTGTTAACTTATTCACAGCCCAGAAGATTTTCAGGGAAAGCTACCGCATTTCACTTTGAAAGGAGTGGGTTCTAAGAGTGGTTTCCTTTTATGGATTAAATTGGAAATCCAGGTAAATTTCATGTTCCCTGAGCAATGTTTACTAAAGTCTGGTGACAGAACCAAAGGTCCTTCCCCACTACAATTCCTTGATCAAACAGAATGTAACTGGACTTAAATAAGCTTTTCCAGACCCTGGAATGCTCAAACATTTCTCGGACAAACTGAAAAGTTATTTCCCAGAGTACTTCACAAGAATGATTCTTCCTCTGTACCTGTAAATTGAATTCAAACTTGTCATAATTGTAACTTTTGAATTATCTCCCTAGCCAAAATAAATCAAAAAATGTAATTTAAAAAGTACAATTAGAATAATTGGATTAGCTGGTTGCTTTCATTTAAGCATCCATACAAAGGGAAACGAGGTTTTAAGGCTTAGTTTCTTGCATGTGCTGTGCAGCCTAGCTGATAGCTATTGTAGGGAGGGCAATTTCTGTTAGTAATTGTTTTGCTTGTATTTGCTCATACCTCTCTTAAAGGTAACATGTCTGTTTTGACAAGCTCACTTTTTTTTTTTTGCTCATTCTGAAAATTACTTGGGAAAATTACTTGAGTGCAGAAATTTGTTTTTCCTTCTCTCTAAGAAAAAACATCCCTCCCTCCTGAGCACAAGTATTTTAGTCCTTGGTGAAATCTAAGTGCTGGACTTCACTAGTTGGCTTTGTCTCTTGGAGTTTCGCAATCAGAAATGGAGGCTTATTTCACAGTCTCCGTTTTCATGACTCAGCCTCGAGAAAAGAAGACAACCTGTTTGGCATGATGAATATTTTACTGTCGACTTGTACATGGTCACTTTAAAAATCTGAAGCAAGTCAGTAAGTCAAGGTCTTCATTAGAATCTTCTGCTGTCTTATATAGTAATTGAAAAAGAAACAGAATCATCGAAGACCTGTGTTAATTAAATATTTCAGGTTGTGATTTGTGGTATCAGAGCAGTAATCAGAGTGGGGGTTGGTTGTTTCTTCTGGCAGGCAAAATGCTGGGAAATAAACAATTTCTGTTGTGGATTACCAGAATAAGCCTTCATAAAGCCCAGCCATCGGTAAAAGATTTGTTTTCTTTAAGCATCTAACCACAGCTGTAAAGTTCAAAATTGAGATAATAAAAAGTAGGCAGGGGCACCTGGGGGACACAGTGGGTTAGGTTGTCCAACCCTTGGTTTCAGCTCAGGTCATGATTTCAAGTTCGTGGGACTGAGCCGCATGTCGGGCTCCGTGCTCAGCGAGGACTCTCTCTCCCTTTCCCTCTGTCCCTCCCCGCCTCTTCCGTGCTCACTTCTCTCTCTCTCTGTCTCTCAAATAAATAAATAAATCTTTAGAAAAAAAAAATAAGCAGTGTAGTTCCAGCATCATATGCAATATAGTTGTATAACATTGAGTCAGCATTTTCAAATAATATTTCCCAATAGATTATATATAACTGTGATTTGAGGGAAGAGCTTCTAATACTGGCTTTTTAGGGGAAAAGGCGAGTGCCCATCTTCAAATCATCGTGCTGGTATGAAGTCAGTGATTGCTAGAGATCTGTCTGTGTGTGGTTCTAATAAGATCATTAAAGAGCATGGAGAGATTAATGTTATTTTAGCAGGTAGAGGCAGTCATGTAGATACCTAGTCTGTAAGTTAGTGGCTTCAATGGGTTGTGTTTATTCATGATAAATGAGACCCTAGGGGATCAAAATTAAAACTAAAGATTCAACTAAATCTTTTCATTTGATTCCAAGAATCTAGTACAGTACCCTGCCCATAGGCAATCACTTAACATACGCCAATTAATTAGCTTTGTTTTTGCTAAGATTGATTTCCTGTAATTTCTAAAGGACAAGACTTCATTCAAGGGGGACAATATAAAGAAGTCATTTTACCGATAATTGGGGATCGAGCTCAGAGTGTGCAGGGGTGTTTCTGTGAAATGCCATCGGGTCTGAAAAGCTTCAGTAGGGGCCATTAAATGCTAGGGATTATTCCGTTCAACACTGTCAGGTTGAGGAAATGAGGCCTTACCAGCACCTGTAGCTGGCGCTTTATTTCCGAGGTTAAGAGGCCTCACCGTGTTCCCGAACCAGGATTGCCCAGCTGTCTCTGTTTTCCTGGACGTTGTGTCGATTTTCCAATGTTCAGAAGTGTCTGTCCATCATTCATCTTATGGTTTAGTAGTACCTGCACAGAGCATGGAAAAAGAGGTTGTGTTCCCTCCCACCACCATTTTTTCCCCATTTTTACCCTCCAGCATTAAATTAGTGGTCCTCGGGATAAAATAGCTGTTAAACCCAGGTCTGGGATGCTCTTCCCAGGCAGGAGTTCCTTCCCTGACTAGGGAGCCACGTGTTCTCCAAGATCCCCCAGTGCCCTGTGATTATTCCTTCAGTACTCAGCTTGCCAAAAGGGCTTGCACAGGGCTGTCTTCTGTTCCTTTAACCAGGCTGTGAACTCTGATGAAGAAAATTGCTACATCCCATCCACTGCTCTATCCCTGGTGCTTAGCATCATGTTTGAAATTTTCATGCATATAGTAGGTGTTCAGTAAGTGTTTGCTGAATGAATGAATCAAGCATCACAGGTACTGAATGATTCCCAGAGAGCGGGAGTGCTCCCCAAAGAAGGTGTGTGTTCTCTAGTTCCATGCTCAAAACATAGGGTTAGCATAACCAATGTAGGTGCTATGAATACACTCAAAAGCGTTAATATTCCGTTACGTTCCACATGTTAACCTGGGGTTGGATGCCACATAATAATCACACTTGGATATTAATTATAAACCCTTTTGATTGGACAGTAAATAATTATCCTTTCACCATCATTATGCAATATCATGACTGCCTAGCTAAAATCTGCTTGGGATAGCAGCCCCTAAAAGGCATGGGAACTTTCCCTGCTCTCATCGAATTATATACCTAGTCTCAGCACCTCTTGGTTTCCTTAAACTGTTTGGTAAGATCCTGAATAAATTGTGTGTGTGTGTGTGTGTGTGTGTGTTTCCATGCATCCATCCAGGCAATAATCCTCTGATTGTGTGTGTGTTTCCATGCATCCATCCAGGCAATAATCCACTGATTACCCAATGCTCGGCAAACACAGCCCCTGCCTTCTCTGAGCTTATAATCAAATGGAGGAAACAGACTTTGAACTGCTGATTACAACCAAGTGTCTACCCAAGGTCCCCTTTGTACCAATATCTGACCACTACCATGAACAGATGACTGTTGCTGAGCAGCATGGTAATGGTATTCGTAGACGCGGGTATGCAAGAAACCACACAGAAGGCCTAGCAAGGAGGATGCAGACAAGAAGGAGGTGCACTAGAATGAGACACATTTTTAGTAGTCACTATCCGAAGTTAAGCTCTTGCGATTCATCGCCTGGCAACAGGAAAGGCAGCTTCACTCCTCAAAAGCTGAGAAAGAGCAGAGGAGGGGAAGAGCATCCCCAGAGAAATCCCCCAGGGATTTCTTAGCCAGATGTTTACAAACTATTGTTTAAATTCTGGAAGGTGGAGGATCCTAACCTGTGCTCTAAGGGTGATTGATTAAGGACAGAGAGAAAAACAGAATTGACTCCAAAATGAATTCACCTGCCACCACCCCATGTTAGGCACCAAACGCCTAGATCATCCACCCTGAAGCAGATTGGCTGCTGACTGCAGGCACGAACTGATTGTCAGTCCTGCCGTGGTTTCTACACGGGAGTTCTGCGGCACTGTTAGCAGTGGTCATGGCACTGGTATTTTATTCACGCACGACGTAATTGTGCTTTCTGTAAATGCACATGTCCTACAGTACTGTCATTTGTTCCTGAGTTTAAACCGTCTGCTTAGAAAATTCTATACCTGATTACGGGCGAGGCAGCCCTTTACAAATCTTCACCTCTTTATCAATCCTCCCAACAACCCAATGAAGAAAGTATTATTTTTCCTCATTTTAAAGCTGAGAAAACTAAGGCCGGAAGTTCCAGTCCATGCCCAACGTTACCCAGTTAGACCTGAGTTCTAATCATTGCTTTGCCACTTTCTGACTTGAAAGCCTGTTCTCTCGACCAGTACACAAGGTCGCCTTAATGGGCAGCCATTTGCTACTAGCCTTAGTTAGGCTTGTTTATCTGCTTTTCCTTTCGCCAATGTGCCGAACTCAACAACAAACCAAGACGTTTGATTGAAGTGAACTGATCTTAAAAACCAGTTTCCATGAAAAGAACAACTATGGCCTAATAGGCTTGTTGCCTCACTCTGTTGCATAAAGGTCGGGGTTGAGTTCATTAGTTTTTAGATCCAAAAGAGACTGTCTTGCACACCTCTTCATTATACCTAGATCAGGGCCCCGAACCTCTGCTACTGGCTAAACCATCCCAGGCATTTGGTTAGATATAGTTACTCATGGGTCCACTCATGAGCATTGCCGTGGAGTCCTGGTATACCTATCCACTTGCCTCAGGTGGCTGTGGTCATCCAGTGCGTGGAATAGGGGTACGCTTTGCATTTATTGCTGTTGACAGAATCAATTAAGTTTATTTATGTCAAATGCGATTCACAATTTAAACCATTCTCTTCTCTGTCTCCTTCACTATGCTTCCTTTCAAATTATTCCTTTCTCTGAAGAATATCTGAAATGTGGCACTGAAGTGAGTTTTGTATCCCATTGTACTTAATTAGCAAGTTGTGGCATTTATTTCTATTTTAACATCTCGCTTTCTAAAAAAATCTTTATCTTTGTTTTGGAGAGTTGAAGACAAAATGTGGTCCACGGCAGAGAAATGCAATTATGACTTATTTTACGCTCTGGAAAACCATTCCAGACAGAGGTAAGTATGTAGCTGGAGATAGCTGAGTTCTGCCCAGAGCCATCTAGGCCGTATCAGGTTTTAAGCCCCCATGAAAAACACATTGGAGTTAAACACTAGGTCCCTGGCTAACCTTCTCTTGATATTTTTGTGTTTTATTCTTTCTTGAACGTATTTTAATGAAATCATCAAAAATAATAGCATTCTCTTTGGAAATATGTATTCTTCATTTCTTCTTTTGTTCAGTACAATGAACTGACGTTTCTCATATGTTGAGGAGAAGATTGCACTTTCATATATAACCGAGATAAGCCCTTGAAATTTACTAGCCGTCGGGATTTGCTGCTTTCAGTGATTAATTACCTGTTGGCAGGCACACTTTTCAAAGGTACTCTTTTTAGCTATTTCCTTTCATCTTGACCTACCCTTTTTTATGAGTAACCTTTCATGTATGGCTCCAAAGAGTTTTAGTAAAGGTTTATTTTGTTTCTTTGGGCAGAGATGCTAGTTTATAATTGTAATGCAGCTCATAACCACAGTGAAAAGGAAAGCCCCAAAACAAGAGGAGCCTAAATATCATTTTGTGATAGCTCTAATTCTTTAATACTTATGCAAAGGCCTTAATAATCTGGAATAACTTGTCCCTTCAATCTATCAGGCCACCAGGATTCACCATCTATTCATACAGCAAATTTTTATGGCACGAATACAGAACATAGGGCACTGTTCCACATGCTGGAATACAGCCGTGTACAAAACATAATCCCTGCCCTTGTGGAGCTTATGTTCTAGAGTAGGTAGACAGATGGTAGATAAATAAACTAATGCATAATTTGCTTTGGCGAATAAACAAGCAGGATTAGGGGGGTAGGGCGTGCTGAGAGATAGGGACAACTTCTGCATAGGGTGGTCAGGGAAAGGCTCTCTGTGCAGGTGGCATTTGATAGACAAGAGGGAAGGGTTCAGGTGGATATCTGAAAGAAAAACATTCCCGACAGAGGTATCATCGAAGTCAAAGGCCCTGAGGTGAGAATATGCATGTCATGTTCAAGGGACAAGCTAGGAAGCTAGTGTGACTGACATAAAGTGCGAAAGAGAGCAAGTGACGGATGAGAACCGAGAAGTAATGGGGATGGGATAGCGTCTGGTCTTACCGCCCAAGGCAAGGACTTTGGCTCTGACTCTGAGATGGGAAGCCACTGGACGGTGCTGGGTGGAGGAGTGGCATGATTTGCCTTATGTTTGTAAATTAATGTTTTACTACAAGTATGGCTTTTATGGCACCGGCGGCCAGCTAACACAGTCAATTAGCGAATGCTGTCAGGGAGTCCGCGATCTCCCCCAGCCCTCGCTGGCTGTGCTTTGTTCCACAGCTGCAGAGTGAACCTCAAACTTGAACCCGGCATCGTGGGCATTCGCTCTGTGGGTCACCATGGGATTGGGAAGAACGTGTAATTAGTTCAGACCATCCCATCCCCACTGCAAGGAGGAAAAAAATGAGTACATTCATTTAACTCAGCCGTCAGCAATGCAGGAAAAACAACTCCCACTGAAGTGAGTCAGTAGCATCTTCATAAACCAAAGCAAGCATATTATGCCTTAAATGATGGCTCAGTGGCCTCAAGGAGGTAACGCACCTTCCTAAGCACCTAATTTACTACCAAGCTGTGACTCAGGCTCAGGGAAAATTGAACCTATTATTGCTTCCTCAAAATACAGTAAGCAACTGTGGATAAACATTGAGACTATTTAGAAGGACAGAGAGTTAATGCTGCTAAGAAGACAAACATGTCATCTGCAGCCATTCTCACGCCACTTTTGGCTTTCCTATTGGAGTTGCACACGTGCTTTGATGTGTTTGCGCAAAATTAAACACTGTGGCTTCACACCTATCTGATTTGCCTTCTCCTGTTCCTTTCTAATGCTCGAAAATTAGCAAAGTCCCTGACAACCAGGCATGGCCGATGGAGAGCCACCTCCAAAGCTGTGAGGTTGGAAACTCTCTTAGTGTTTACTCAAAATATTTGTACTGTCCTTTAGTCTGGTCACTTAGCTTACAGCCTCCCTGTTCATTCCTATCCCCTATGATTTTCAGCAAATATCCAGCTTCCGTAAACATTCTCTCACGAGGTCGGAATTGCATGAAGTACAACTTCAGTGACACCAAAGTGTTTAAAGCATATTGTTTCTGGTGATTGGCATACCAGTAATCTCACCGTGCAGGACGGTGATTTAAAAATGGGGCCCTATTCTCTTCTACAGGCGTATCCTGCACAGGATCACTTGTAGGTTCCTGTGATTACACTCGCATTTGGCTAGTCAGAGGATAGACGACTTGTATGTTCTTTCAGGTACTATCACACTGGCAACTCTGGTCACTCTTGTGTGATCCCGAAGGATCTGTTTTTTATTCTAATTGATCTCTTGACCCAGGACAGCCACACTTTTTCCGAGTGGTAAGTGCTCACCTGCCGCTGCTGAGGACACTAGAACACTTAACTATGACCGAGAAAATTACCAAATGCATCACTTTCGAATGGAAAAACATGCTCAGTCAGGTTATCCTCATAGGAAGCTATTTACCCATAGTAGGTCTCTATCTTGCTGGGCCACTGTAGACTACAGAAGTCGGTTTGGGTCTGTTGTCTCTGACTGTGAGAACACAGCTTGGGGCAGCTCGGAAAGTGCTCTCTGGACAACCAGCTGGGGAAGGCGACTGCTGTGCCCAAAGGAAAGACAGAGCACATGATAGGCCCTCAAGAAATCCTTGTTGACTTAAATTGAGTATCATCCCCCCAAAATGGTCTCTAAAATAATCAGTCTTCGTAAGTCAGCCAGCGATGATACTGCACATTCGGCAAAACAATAACCATTATATAAAGATGTTGGAAGAAGCTGTGACTCACTAGACAAATCACGCACAGTGATTCTGTACACAAACTGACTCCTTTCCGGGGCTGGAACTTCTACCTGCTTTACCGAGAGAACAGGGTAGAATAGCAAGGCTCATCCAAAAAAATGCTTTGTTTGCTACGAACTGGTACATGTGATTGAATGTCTTCTCTCCTCCCCTGTACCTTTGGTATTTGAGAGTCAACCACGGAACTGGTCCGCGTCTCCTTTCTCCAGCAGTGGGTTCCAGAGCACGGAGAAAATGGATCTGTGGCAGGGAGGGGGAGGGGAGGATTGGATTTCGAACCCACACCGCCTGCTCCCTGGAGAAATAACTCCGGTAGAAAAGGAAAAGGCTTGCATCTGGTCTGCCCTGTCTCCCTGACAGCCGTCACCTTTCCGTCAACTACTTTAGTTGGAAGTCTGCATTTAACCTGTTCTGCCTGAAGCTGAGTAAGGGAGTTGAATTCAGAGGACTGTGATCTCCCTGAAGGGCCACATCCTTCTCTTTCTCTTGGGGAAGGAGTGTCGTTTGCACCCTCCTAATGCTGAGGAATAGAGTAGGCACCGTCACGTGGCAACATCCCCAATTTATTCGGAGAGGTTAAAAGAAGAGACACAGTCCCACTGCTGATGTGATTCATGGGTACGTGATGCCTTGGTGATAGTTTCTCATAGACCGGTCACGTGCATTTAGAAGAACCTTTGATGTGGAGTCAACATGAGCCAAAAGACTAAATACAAACACGTTGTGAACATTTGTAGTTTTAGCCCAGTCGATTATCTTTTTAAGTGATATGGACCGCTTATTTGCCCGTATAGATTTGTCATTACCAGCCACCTGGTAAAAATTAGCATGAGATAAATAATTGAGCTTTCTTCTGTTCAGATGTAATTTCATTGCCCCCTTTCTTGATGCTGTGAGAACTCTTCAGAAATAATCAGTTATAAAGTGCTTTTGCATTCCAGCCAGTGCTGAGCCTGGAGGTTTCTGACAACGCTGATGTTTGACTCTTTTTCCTCTGCGTGCTGTGGAAAAAAGAGGTGCCGATTATTAGCAAGTGGCCCCCAGAGAATTGCATGCATGACGCACAGAACCATGACATGAGGCAGCTCGGAGGCTCGAGAAGTGCACCTCATTTTTTTTTTTTTTTTGAATGAAAACTCATAGTACTGCAGAACATAAGGAAGAGACTTGGCAGGGGGTGGGGATCAGTTACATATTCCCTGTGACCTAGCAGTTCTCTCTCATCACGGTGACCATCCCAGCCTCCGAAGCACAGCCATTGGTTTGGAGGAGACACTTCCCCATTCATAAGACAGATCTCTGCTACTTTTGGTCCTGGCCTTATTTCTCCAGTCTGGCTTAAGTGGAGGAATGTTATTGCTAGAGTTGTAGGGGAACGTGTGCGAGATTGTGGAAGACCTTGAACACCAGGCCAGGGAGTTTGGAGTTTATCCTGTAGGCAGCAGGGAGCCATTAAAAGATTTTGAACAGGAGGAAGGTAAAAAAATAGGACTTGATTTGGATGCATGTTTAGTATAAAAGTGCAATGATAAGATATATTAAGGGAGTGTTATGGTTCTGTTCACAGCATGAATATAACTGGAGAATTCATCTCTACTAGCTGTCTAGTGCAGCTTTTACAGCATGCAAATTTTCAGGGCCAGCTGTAAGAGCTTGATGGTAAAAGAACAAAGTAAGAATTGATAATGTGAATGTAATTGTAAAGAGAGGGATTTTCGTGATCAAGATTACTGGAAGCACAGAATAATAATTATTTTAAGGGTGACTATAAAATTATTTGTTATTTTGTTTGAGTTTTTTGAAACCACTTCTATGCTATATAATTACCTTAAGTTTTAAGTGTTCCCTGCAGGGATAATTTATGCATTTCGCGATCTCATGCAAATGCTTTAACAGTCTACACTGTAGAAAATGAAAGCCGAAAATTATTCCAAATAGGTCATGGTTGTGCAAAGCTTATGAAGTATTAATCATTTTTACAGATTCTCATAGTTTAGATTATATTCTTGCATTGTGTTTTCAACTACGGTAATACTTAGGTAACAAATATTTGAAAATTTAAATTACATATTTTGATAAAGAGGCATAATTTGCCTATTTCAGAATTTAATGTCATCAAAACCCTTTTAAAAAATTAATATGAAAATGTTACAGTATCTCGGGATAGACAGAACAAACCAAACTGAATTTATGCTAAGCTACTGAAAGCTTATTTATGAATTACGGCTAGATACTTGGTGTAAACACTCCTGAAAAGCACATTTTTAGAATTCAGACTTCACTGCGGTGGTTTCCACACAGGCATCACTGGTGACGGCACTTTGGTCACAAGTAGGGGACCGTTGTCGTGTTTACTGCGACATAGCTACACATCTGAGCATTACATTGCTCTTATGAAAATACAATCCACTTTATGATAGCAGCATTCGTTCAAAGTGTCTTATTTTAATGAACTTGCACAGGACTTCTCTACAATAATCCTCAGTTTCTCAAGAGACCTGGATCTCTTTGTTGTTGTTGTCTTTTTCAGAGTTGGATGTGTATTACACAAAGGAAAATCCCCAGGAAGAAATAGGTTTACTCTTCTGTCTGGCTCCTCTGTAGATGCTCACTTCACAGGAGAACATAACTGGCCCTGGGTGGCCTTTCAGATTTTGCCCTGAGCTCTGAGCACAACTAGGATTTTGGACAGGAAACAGATTTTTTTTCCACAGAGGAAAGACAGTTCACTTTCCCACCTTCCCCATTCAACCTTGGTGGGGAATGCAGGGATGGCAGGCATTTTCTCAAAGGTCACAGGATTATAGAATTAGGAAAAACAAATCATCACACTGACTTTCACTCTTTATTGTCTTTCTCTGTTTGTCCCCTACCCCATCTCTCTCTCTCTTACCAGCAGGTGTGCTTTCTCTCTCTCTCTCCAACACAGACACACAGCACCCACAGACACGCACACGCGCGCGCGCACGTACACACACACACACGCGCGCGCGCGCACGCACACACACACACACACACACACACACACACACACACACACACCCTGCGGAGACTGATCTCTGTGTCTCCTTCCCATTACCCATATCTGCACCTAAAGAGGCGAAAGCCTAGTTTCAGTAAACGTGTTCTGGGGTCATCCCCTAAAACCTCCTAGAGTAGAGAGGTCGCTGAAAAGAAGAAAAAAACCCAAATGTGCTGAAATTCAGTCATGAACATTTTACAGTAGAAGAATGAACTTTTCATGGCATAATCTGGGAGAATGTTAAATCGACACATCAGTGGAAAACTATCTGGTGAGCTGGAGAAAACAGTGGGCTGAGACAGGCTGACTGGCTTAGCCTGAGCTCTGTGGTAAAGCTCTTCCTTCCCAGGACCAGTTAGGACTGCAGGGTCCTAAGGGTTTTTGCAGCCCTGGAAGCATCCTGAGAGCTCAGGTTGCCTTAAAGTAAGGACCTCTCACGTGTCAACACCAGCTACCTGAAACAGATTCCAGCTTCCTCTAGAAGGAGCTGCTTCCCTGCTCGAGTTACCCTCTAGAAGAACGTGTGAAACCAGGTTCCAGTGTATTAGCATCTCTGGTTCCATTTCCTCAACAGTAAAAAGAGTTCTTTGAAGAGAAGAAAAAAGTCTACCAAAATCCATTATAATCATTACCTTTGTTATCATCATCATTATTCAACTGTCCCTTATCTGTCACTTGAATGCCATAACTGTTTAGGCAGTTATAGAAAACTTTGAAAGTAGACACTGCTTAAACATAAGGTACTATTAGATTTTTCATTATTGTTATTACTCATCTACATTATGAAAGTAGAACGAGCAAAACAGTAGTTCAGAACAAAAGAAGGGAGATAATAATGTTGTGCTTTCTGTGGCATAGTAATTAAAATGAGACATGCAAATGTCATTTGGCCCATTAATACTGGATTATTTCACAAATCTCTTTAATATCATGTGGGTCCCACTGATACACATTACAGTAATGCAAATTTTAGAACCTCAGGATATTTTAAGCCCCAAATTCAAAGCTCATGTATTGTTAGCCTTGAAAAGGAATCGCTACTGAATGGAATTCTCATGTGTACACTTAATGTGTAACAGGAAGCCCTCCCAGAGGTGGGAAGGTGCTTCTCTGCTCATTTGTTTTCATTGACAACTGCTAGTTTTCTTTTTTCTTTTTTAAGATTTTATTAATTTATTTTAGAGAGAGCATGCATGAGCAGAGGGAGAGAGAAAGAATCTCCGGCAGACTCCGCTCCAAGCACAGAGCCCAACACAGGGCTCGATCCGACGACCCTGAGATCATGACCCGAGCTGAAATCAAGTGTCGGACACCCAACTGACTGAGCCAGCCAGGCACCCCCAACCGCTAGTGTTCATACAAATTTCAAGTTGGGGTGAAAGCGTGCCGCATCTTCTTATGAATCACATGGACTGCAGATGAAGGCGAGGGAAGGGATCCCATAGCCAGTGAGCACATACACGTGTGCTCACCGCCTCCCATGCCTTCTGCAGTCCCCACCGTGAGGCACAGGATGCTGGGCTCCTCTGGCAGGTGCAGGCGCAGAGCACAGGTGGATTGCCTAAAGCCGGAAATCTGGCAAGTGGAAGAGGCAGGTTTGAATAGAGCTCTTCAGGGTTCAGAGGTGCAGGGCATGCAAAAAGGAGGAAGGGCTGGACCTTCCGCAGATACTGGAACTGTCCTTTAGAGGGGAATTGACCTCACAGCTCTTGTCTGTCTGCACAGTGACTCTGTGTGTGAAAGAGCATACTTGCAACCAAGTTTATAAAGATAGGACTTGCTAAGGGCTTCTTTCCTGTGGTTTTATTGCTTGTGAGGTGGGGGACTCCTATCAGGCCAGAGGGATGTAGTTAGCACAGAGAGCTGCCATCAAGATGAATTAGATACGCACACATCATTATATACACACGGGGGCCTCTCATGGTGTTTGGCACACAGGAGATTCTTGGAAAGTACTGGTTCAGAATGAACTCTTCCATTTGTGTCTTGAATGAATGGGCTGACTTTCCCCCATTCAGACTTGTGGTAGGTGACTGTCCATAGCATCGTCTGGTTAGCTCCTCTCAAGGGGCAAATGAGAGTTAGAAATGCACTGTCTTCATAGAAAGATGGCTCTCCTTACAACTTCCTATCCCCGGAAGTAATTTGCAGGTGCAATGTGATGTGGTGGCTCAGTAGTGCCCTGTGACACCTTCCTCATTCTTGGTTTATAGATTAGGCCTTTGCACCTTGCCCTGCGATTACAGGTTTTATGGTGCACGGTGGAAAGCATGCGGTAGTGACTTGCGGTCGGTGTTGTCCAGCCTCGCTTTCCTACCCGTGCGAGAGAAAAGATAAGAAGTCTTCCCTGAAAGTCTTTGAAGAAGCAGAGTCCTGGTTATTGTAAGTGACTCTCTTCGACACAGACAGACCCTATCAAATTTAACACAACCACTCTCCAACACAAATCAAAATAACGATCCTCAAAATTGCCTGAAGTGCTCGAACATCCTGGGCACCCATCTTGGTATGATTTCATTTTTAATAGGCCACCTACCTTGCCAGAGTTTTTTATTTGATCTACGAGGGAAGAGCCTTTCTCCTTTGCCATGACAGTTCATCGGATCTCTGGGAAAAGTTTTCAGAGTCTCCAGGCTTTGAATTTTCAGCCAGGAGCTTGCAACAGCCACCTAAAAAGATACAACCTACTAAGCTTATTCTCTTGCTGACTACAAATACTTCCCAGGTCCTTCTCTTGGAAATGGATTTAGATCCCACTCTGAAGCTATTACACAGAAGAGTAGCACCGCAAATGAGAAAGCACCATAGTAACAGAGAATATTTGCCCAATGGGCACAAATTAATTCTAGTAAGCAGCCAGAAGACAGGGAAGTTTATTTTTAGAAATCGTATCTGATATCTGATTTCCCTCTCAAAACACATAGGTCAGCCATTCCATAGGAAAAACCAACATCCAGAGTTAATGCACATCATAGACAAAAAAAAAAAAAAAAAAGTTTTAGGGAGTTATTTAGCTAAGAGAAGTGTTCTTCCCTTGGGAAAAAAGATATTTTGCCACAGACTTGTGTTAAACAGTAAGATTAAATCTAGTAAGATTTGAAAATTAATGTGCCGGTCACACAGTCTCTCTGTCATGTGTCTTGCAGAAAATGAAGGATGTCTTCTGCTACCTAATTGCATTGCCTAAACAATCTGTATTCTTCTGCAAGGGGTTGGTCACACTAACACTGTCTTGAACCAGTTACGCAGCCTTGGAGACATGTGGCCCATCCATCTTCCTTACAAATCGTAGCAAGTTACTTCCATTTCAAAACCTATTTGCTGATCAGGTTTGGAGCTGAATGAGGCCTTTGGATCACATAATTTTTGTATGATGACCAAAACAACCCCTCTTAGGCTCTGTAAGGGATGCATTGTTTTTGTTTTGTCTCCTGCTTTTTTCAAGCTTATTTCAGTGTTTATAAAAATAAAACAAATTGGGGCACCTGGGTGGCTCAGCCAGTTAAGCGTCTGCCTTCAGCTCAGATCATGATCCCAGGGAACTGGGATCAAGTAAGGAGAGGGGCCCCCTGCTCTGCAGGGAGTCTGCTTCTCCCTACCCCTCCTCCCACTCATTCGCTCAATCTCTCTATCTCTATCTCTCTCAAATAAATAAAATCTTTACAAATAAAAATAAATAAAACAAATCACTTTGTAAAATTTGGCAGTCTGGGTAATCCCTGGCATGAGACTGATTTACAAAAATATATGAAAATCCAGAACAGGCCAATACAAAGGACTAAATGAACTCCAGGCCTAAAATATGGTCAGATCTATGTCCTGATTCTGTTTTAAACAGGCAATTGATTGACAAGCTCCTTAATATATATATATATCTTTGTCATTTTGGTTTGCGAAGAATTGAGAAAAAGCAATACTGTGCTGGCATATTTTGTGGGGTCAACCTAAGATAAATCAAAGTATCTATGAAATATCTTAGAATATGAAAGTGCTACCAAGAAATTTCATCATAGCCGTATGAGGAAAAATCATCCCTTATCCATTTTCTTAATTATAATTTGCATTTCTTTACAAATGGTTGCTAAATAGCATGTGTACTTTGAAGTCATTTTGTTGCATGGTATTTCATGCAACACAAAGTGTAATTCATGCGCAGTCCTAATTTGGGGGCCGAATTTATATTCTCCCATGTTAATAAAACACAAATAAGCAGACCTTTTATAAACGGATTCTGGAGTGAAGAAGTACCTTGGAAAGAAATGAGAATGTATTTATTTTGCCCTGGTTTTCTGGCCATGTATTTTGAGAAGTCATCCCACATTTCATGTTTATGGAACTTCTTTCACACACCTCGTCTCACTGGATCCTCGTACAACAATCCAGTCAGGTCAGCAGGACCAGTAGGGCCCCCCCCCCCATTTTAACAAAACTCAAGGTAATAGAATTTCATTGAAATGTTTGGCTATTTGCAGACCCAGAGAGCAAGAGGAGAAGTTTAAGGCCCCTATCTTGGTTATTAACAGGAAATCTCTTTATTCTTGCTGCTTAAGCGCTGTTTTGTCTTTATTATTCCCTCTTGTCTTTCCCCCTCTCCCTCCCTCCCTCCCTCTATCCTTCCTTCCCTCCCACCCCCCTCCTCTCTCTTTCTTCCTTTCCTCCCTCTCCAGTTTTTCAAGTTGAATGTGTCTGTAGGCCCTCTTCCTCCCTTCCGCACCTGCTCTCTCTGGCCTCACAGGCAGGTTCTGACTCGTCACTGTCTACTCTCAACCAGTCCTCTGTGCAGAGCATGCCATACTTTGCCCTTTTCCGGATCCATACACAGGAGCTTCCAAGCTCCCTTCGTATGTTATTCGGGTCTTTCATTTATTTATTTCATCCTCTGTGTTTTCATCATGGACTATAAGCCAGGCCTCATGCTAGGAGCTGCCCTCAAGTATCTCACAGTCCAGAGGATGTTTGAATGGACAAACCATTGTCTGTTTATCATGAATTAATAATATTGATTCCTTCTCCCCCAACCTCTCCCTTCCCATTCTTTGATCTTAATAATAATGCAGTTCATTCACATCAAATATACCCTGGGAGAGAACATCAAAGTCCTGAATATAATAATTAATCCTGGATTTTGAAATCACTGATCGAGGGGAGACCTATATAGAAAATATAGGTAGTTACAGTGTCACCCCCATGGGTCTGATTTCTGTTTTAAGAATCTATTTTTTTTAAATTTTTTTTAACAGAGTCGAAAATCTAATTTTAATTTGCATATTATTTTCATTAGACTGGAGAATAATTGACGTACATGAGTCAGATGTGCTTAAGTAACCTGCTAACTTTAGATCTAGAAAATTGTCTTCTGAACATGGCTCAGAATTAGAAGAGTGACCCTTGCTTTTGGCAGTAATTGTTAAATTAATTGGATTGTCAGGCTACTGAAAATGTGCCCGGAAGACAGGACCAAGCGAGAGGATTAAAGGGAGAAATGAGTAGTTACAATATGTTTATAGAACCCGTTGAAAGGAAGAAGTCGTGTTTTACTACATTCGTTTTTTTAAGTTTCTTTAAAAGCCCACTCATGTATCTATAAACTGTGTTTGTTTCCATGTTCTCTGGTGCCTGATTTACAAAGTGTTATGTGTGAATAAGACAGAATGTATTGAGAAATACTCCTCTAGAGCAGGATGTATGCACTTAGCGTATACATATGTGAAAGGCTACACTGGATGTCACCAGCTTTGTTCAGGTCCAAGGGCTTAGTGTTGCCATCTGACGTATGGACGACCTCAGTAGACTGTTACTCTCATGAGATCCAAGGGAATCAGTGCAGCCCACTTAAAAAATAAATACCTCTCTCAAGAGAAATGTGTTAAAAGGAAACATTTACAGTATACATGGCAATCCTCAAAAGTTTCCCATCCTGCTGACGTACAGAGTCCAATGAAGCACGGCCACCCGACCAGTGGTCCCAGAGCTGAAAATACACATGCAAGGGGGAAAATGTATGAACAATCTGCTGCAGAGGCCCATGTTTGCCACATGACTTCAATCAGAAAGGCGTTTCGTCATGGCAAGTGTATCTTGGTTTTGCAGATGCATATAGGGCACTGAGATGACATTGATGATGGACAGATATGCTTTACTCTCACCTTTTTGATTCTGGCGACCCAGGGTGCAGGTACACAGCCTCCGCTGAGTGACACGGCTCTCGATGCCAGGGGCAGCCCAGGGCCCTTGTTGCTCCTTCTGACCCTGGGGCAAAGATGCTTTGTGGCCCACCATTGGGTCTGGGCGTTATTTGCATATAACCAACATTACTGATGGTGTGAGTCCCTCAAAGTCTGTGCAGAGGCCCTAAGCCCTGGTTAGGGCGGCTGACCATGATCATATGTGGCTGTTAAGTACTCTCCAGTATGTTCTGTGAATGTGATGTGGAGGGTTTCAGATGTTTTCCTGTCGCCGGTGATATTTCCACCTCCAAAAAAAAAAAAACTATTTTGCCCTTAATAGTGAGTAAATCGGTAAAAAATAAATGTTAGATTTTGCTCCTGGATCTGCTCATTCTGCATAGATTCTCCTTCCTTACCCAAGATATAATCATGATAACTCACTGGTATGGATTCCTTAGATAAAAGGGTTCAATATCCACTGAGAAAATAACTAACCTTGAACTTCAAGGAGAATAGAGATGATGATACAGAGGAGATTTAAAGATAGATTGATTATTTCACGAACTAAAAAGACATTATTCCTCTGGGAAAAGAAATGACCAATATGCACGAGAAACAACTTTTAGGAGAAATCAATGCATAAAAAGTTACAAGATATAAAGCACCTTTTTCTTTTGTACTCATGCCAAGTAACTTCTTAGCGGTTGCACAGGGAATGCTTGGCATCTTTTGAAACCAGTCGTTCATTTATCATCACAGCAGATTTTTATCTACTGTATATGAAATCCAGAAGAGCAATGCTGCCTCTGTTTAATGTCTGCTGGGTGTCAAGGCCACGATGGTACCTTTTTCAAGAGCGCTAATGATCATCTTCACATCAGTCAAAGGAGGCTGCTGATTCCTTGCCATATGTCTACCTGGCATCCTCCAGACAGGGCTTCCCCGATAGGGTCAGGCCAGTACCCCTTTGCTAGTCCTTCCTGTGTTGGGTGGGCTGTCTGCATTTTTCCACACTGGATAAAAACGAAGCCTCTTCTGCCTACTCATTCCAACACTGGGTAAAATGACAGTGTCACACAGAACAGAACACTCCTCTGGTTGCTTCAACATTCTTTTTTTGGCCTCATTTTCCTCTCTGCTGAGTTTCTGAGTCCAAATTTAGTGGTGATGACTAAGAAATTGCCAGGATGTGACAGAGCATTCAGTTCATTGAGTCCTTCCTTGCCATTTTTCAATAGTTGTAACAATCGCCAAGTTTTTCCTCCTAATGTTGTAGGTGCCAGTATCTGTGTAGTATCTGTTATTCTTAACAGATACTAAATCGCTCCTGCAGGATCTGTCCGTGCGATGACAGCCTCCTTCTGCAGACAGCCGATTCCATATGGTATTAAGGAAGTTCCCTGCAGACTTTTCACTGGTTGGGACTTCTGAATCCTGGAATTTCTCAGACTGAAATCTGAATCTCCGAAATCCAAATCCTGTAAACGGGAGTTGAGTGGTCCGCTGCTTGCTAGGCAATATGACCAGTCATTTGTGAGAGGAGAGGGTGGGTTCGGAAAATAAAGACAAGTTCCCTGCCATCTGGAGCCGCTCCTGCGTATGCCTGAGTCACGGGGGCAGCTAGAGATGTAGGTAGGGCTTAAGGGAGCACAAATACGCGTAGAATCAGTTCCGACTGAGGGAGATCCTCTATCCGAGCTCGGCCATGAGGGACGAGAGGAAAGCCAGGAGGTAGGGAGACAGAAGAATGACATTCTAAGCAAAGGAAACGAGTGGCCTCTGGAAAGGCACACTACCCTGTGGCAGAGGGAGAGGCTGAAGTCAGGGTGGTGACTGAATTGTGGAGAATTGTAGATGCCGCATCAAGTTGTTTTGCCTCTAAAGCCAGGCAAAACCGTCAAAAGTTCCTAAGGAAGGGAATGTTGCTTTAGCAGGGAAACGTGCTAGCAGAAGGGGAGAGACCAGAGGGGAGGTTGTGACAGCAGGCCAGCGGAGAGGGCAGAGGGCACAAGCTAGAACAGTAGCAGTGGAAATGGAAGGTAAAGATCACGGGCTGGAGGGATTTGTGGATGATGGACTTCAAGGTCCCCTGAAGTTTGAAGCGTGAGCAGCTACCAGGATAGGATGGTGGGTGATAATTACTGAGACATAGGGGACACAGAAGTGGGGGTTCAAAGGACTGTGGCTCTGTGCTTCAAATAGTATCCTTCCCCTCTTTCTGGTTTGAATTCCTACCCACCCTTCAAAGCTCACCTAAAATAGTAACCCTCTCTGTGAAGCCCGTCCCTCTGCAGTCCCCCAGTCAGAGCGAAACCGGGCTTCCTCTGTTCTCCTAAAACACCTTTATGTCTCCTGTTCCGTACTTAATGGCAGCACACTTCGTGTCCACATCATTTGGGTATATGGCTGACTCCTGCAAATACCTGGGGAGTTTTCTGAGGCTCCTTATTTACCTGTGAACTTCTAGCACCACCCAAGCATACAGTGGATTGTCAGAAACCGCGTATAAATGAATGAGTGAAGGCTGCCATCACATGGGACGTTAACTGCAGCCCTTTTTGGGGACCTGCCTCGGCAAGTCATCCCATCCCACCATTTGGGATGTCGGTCATACAGTATTTATGTACCTACACAGAATCACTCACCTCGATCATATATATTGTTCATCATACTTATTTTTGAATGGCTTCTGACTCTTTTTGAAAGTAAAACTCACCCTCCAAGGATGAGATTTTTTTTCCCAAATGGTGATTTCTTTTTTTTTTTTAAGATTTTATTTATTTATTTGAGAGAGAGAGAGTACAAGCAGGGGGAGCGGGAGAAGCAGAGTCCCCACTGAGAGGAGGGTCCCGATGCAGGGCTTGATCCCAGGACCCTGAGATCCTGACCTGAGCTGAAGGCAGACGTTTAACCGACTGAGCCACCCCGGTGCCCCCCAAATGGTCATTTCATTCCCAAAGAGTTTCAACAACATTATATGCAACTGTCCTCATCACTAGAAGAAATGTGGAGACTTCTAGTCACATTTCTTTGTAGGCATACACTGGGTTTCCCTGTTGAGAATCCCACAAAGGGGAGTCTTCACAACCCATAAACAGAACACCGGTTCTTACATATGATCGTTGCCTTGGAAATACATTTCTTCTTGCGCAGGTTGAATTTGTGTGAATCTTTGGAGGACTTATCAAGTATGCCCCTAGGCTGAAATAACCCCAAAAGATGACTCTAATCAATGCCGTGGAGGCCAGACGGGGAGAATTGGTGAGCTAACGGAGTGAAACAGGTTTTGTGGATTCCCAAAAGAAAAGCAGATGTGGCTAAACTTTCAGAGAAAGGCTGCCTCATATGAGGAATCTGTCCCTCTTTGCTGAGAGGACTTCAGATTCTGAGAGCACTTCAGATTCTTTGGTGCGGATATAGTGTGCATTGCTCAGACGGATATCTAATATGAAAAAGAAGGACGGTGGGCCCATGGAGGCATTGCTCAGAAACGGCTGGTGTCCACAAAGCATATGATCTTTTTACAAGGTTGTTTTCTTTTTAGGGTTTTATGAGAAGTTCTTCCTGATTAACATCTCAGCACATTGGCAAATATCTCAAATGGCTTCCTTGGTGCCACCGTCACATGTCGTTCAGCTGCCATTCTTCTCCTTGTCTTCCACTGCTGCTCCGTGGGCTCCATAGAGATTAGAATCTGCTGCTTGTTTCATTTGGCTTACAGATGGCCACTTTGGATGGCTGTTTATTTCATACACACAAATCCACAAGACTTGAAAGAAGGTTTTCAGTTGTTTGTTGTGTTGGTTTTTTTTCTGAAATAGTCCGTTGGATCAGGAACCCTTCATTTGTATGGACACATCCAAAGAAAACGTGGCCAAGCACATGGCAGACATCCCATTCCGGGTTCAGAGTCCCCTGGGCTGCTCTCCCATGTCTGCTTGTAGAATTACTGTAAATTCCTGCTTCTCTATTGATTGGCTTGTAAACATTACTGTAAGACAAGGATGGAGGCGAGGGGAGAATTTTTTTTTTTTCTTTTTTAAGTCAAGGTCCAATGATTAAAAACCAAATCAACTTGGTTGACCTAAAAGCAAAAGGTAGCCTTTCTTTGTAGCATCCTTCTAGAAACGTCGGCAGCCAGTAATGTCACACCATTACACGGATTTTAGCCTCGGGCAGTTGACAATTATAGTGTATGGTAACTGGAGAACTTATGAAAATTAAGAAGGACAAAATGTTTATTTTCTCGTATTTAACCCCAAAGGGAACAAAGCTCCATGTGACAGCTTTATACTGGTCTTTTCGATCTTTAGCTCTTGCATTTATCCAATATGTTAGTTATGTGGCTCGTTGTAATTTTTCCATTATCTTATTACAGAGGGAGCTAATCATTGATCAGTGGCACTTGCACTTAGGGCTTTTTCCAAAGTATCATGTGAAATGTTATATATAGTCTTGGTTTCCAATGATAATAGTTTATGCTGTTAAAAGAGAGCACCAGTCATACAAGCTTGAGCAAAATATGTCCTGGACTCCTGAAGAACAATACCACAGGGTTCTCCATGAAGTTCAGAGCTATAAATATTGAGCTTTGGTTTATTTACTTGTCTCGCCAGGAACATTTTACACCTGAGTGCAAATTCAAAGAATCGGTGTTTGAAAATTATTACGTGACGTATTCATCGATGATATACCGCCAACAGCAGTCCGGCCGAGGGTGGTATCTGGGTCTGAACAAAGAAGGGGAGATCATGAAAGGAAACCATGTGAAGAAGAACAAGCCTGCAGCTCACTTTCTGCCCAAACCACTCAAAGGTAAACTTGACACACTAGGAACTGTGGATTAGACGAGTACCCTTACTTAACTCAATCCTTCATCATGCTTCTCTTAAGTGGAGCGTAACTCTTCCCCATTAAAGGCAATTATACAGAAATTTAGTGACATTTTATAACACTTAAAACATTAAGCATTGACAATAGCATCCAATCTTCCGATTTTAATTTTCCCATAGTACATCTGAAGATAGTAACACCTTGCTTATGTGGGAGCAGCTTGACTGCTAACCCAGGACAGCCAAGAACCCCAAATCCTGCCAAAGTGTTTCCTGGACAAAAACGCAGATGCTCAAATGTCTGCATGCTTAACACTTACGGGGAAGCTCCTTGGGCCCCTCTTTAACGGCCCAGCGATACTGTCCCAACAGTTTCCATTCCTCGTTTGTCTTGCAGTCAAGTTGGAAAGGGTGAGGGAGAGATGGGGTGCAGAAGATCAGTAGCTGAGACGTGGGAGAGAAGGGATAGAGGACATGGGCAAAGCAGAGCAAGACCCCCAAGAGGTCACTGGCCTGGGGTTAGAATCAAGGTGAGAGTAGCAACACACTGCCCCATCGGATCCACATAGCGCTGCTCAGCGTGGCCTGTGTTCTGTGGCCAAACTACTGGGATTCGAATCCCAACTCCCCTCTGTCCTAACTGGGTGGGCATGGCTGGATTATTGACCTGCATTCCTCACCTGTAAAATCTGGCTAGAGCACCCAAGTCATAGGATTCTTCGGGGGATCAAATGAGGTAATGCACGTGAAGCACTTAGCATGGTGTCCAGTACGCTGCAGGCGCTCTGTCAGCGTCAGCTAGTATCGTTACTCCCAGCGCAACAACAGTACTGTGTACCACGTATTGCAGTAAGACTTGCGCTAAACATTTAGACTCTGGGAGAGTATCCTTTTGAACGTGCTAGAAATCAGTGTTTTTAAAATGTTTTAAATTTTAATATTTGGCTTGCACAGCATGCTGTAGATTATATTTAAGCATCCAGGAGCTTTATTAAATGCATTTTTCATTAACGCCCTCACGTATATAACCATAAGTGATGGGAATGAGGCATTAGAATTCTTGGCACACCACCATGCCAAAGACTGGAGCTTGCTCAAGCCAAGCCAGTCCGTTCTCGGCAGAGGCCTTGGAAGCAGCGTTCGCCGTGTTCGGCCCAGAGCAGGGAAGCCTAGTCACCAGAAGACAAGCTGAGGGCCAGCGTGGGGTGCGCACTCGAAGGCCCCTGACCTGGTGTTTCTCTGCTTTCCAGTGGCCATGTACAAGGAGCCGTCACTGCACGACCTCACGGAGTTCTCCCGGTCTGGAAGCGGGACCCCAACCAAGAGCAGAAGTGTCTCCGGCGTGCTGAACGGAGGCAAGTCCATGAGCCACAACGAATCAACGTAGCCAGTGAGGGCAAAACAAGGGCTCTGTAACAGAACCTTACCTCCAGGTGCTGTTGAATTCTAGCAGTCCTTCACCCAAAAGTTCACATTTGTCAATGACGTTCACCAGACAGGCAGGGTTCACTGGTCTGTCTGCCATGACACCTTCTTATCATCCATACTAACGCCCTATAATTTTGATTGAGCTTGTGCAAAAGAATGCCAAGCATTATCAGTGAACTAAATCCTGGAGAAGGACTGCCCAATTTTCTCATGATCTCACCTGTGCTTTGGGGATGACAAGCCAAAAACATTTCACAGCACTAACGCTGATAAAAATTTGCTCTCCAACCAAGAAAATTTAAAAGACCACAATTGCTCTTCAAAAACAAAACAAAACAAAAATCAAAACAAAACAAAACAAAATTAACTGCTTAAATGTTTTGTAGGGGCAAACAAAATTATGTGACCTGTGTTGTTTTCTTGGCTTAATGTTTTCTATCTACGCTTGATTCAGATGTACTCTTTACTTTGGTATAGTGCAACTTTATGATTTCTGAAATTCAATGGTTCTATTGACTCTGTCACTTAACCCAAATCAACCAAATTCAGGGTTGAATCTGAATTGGCATCTCAGGCTCAAGGTAACAGTGTTCTTGTGATTCTACCAATTTTTCTTTTTTTTTTTTTTTTTTTTAGATTTGTAGTGTATTCTGGTCAAGTTCTTGTGCTGTATTCTGTGCATAGAAATTGAAGTGTATTGTCAACCCCAGTCAGTAAAGATTACTTAAAAAAAAAAGATTATCCTCAACTGTAGATTTCTCTTAATTCCATTTGTGTTATCATGTTAAACTATTGTTGTGGCTTCTTGTATAAAGACAGGAACCGTGGAGCTGTGATGTCGTCTTTTGTGTTGTTAAAATAAGAAATGTCTCATCTGTGTATGTACGAGTCCTCCTGTCGTTGTATTTGGCATGTGAATATTGTGTACAAGGAAATGTTAAGACTGGTTACCCCTAAACAACATATACTTATACTTGCTTCTGGAAAAGTGTTTAAGACTTAGCTAGGTTTCCATTTAGATCTTCATATCTGTTGCATGGAAGAAAGTTGGAATCTTGGCATAGAGTTGCATGATATGTAAGATTCTGTGCATTAATAATTGTTAAAATCTGTGTTCCAAAAGTGGACATAGCATGTACAGGCAGTCTTCTGTCCTGTGCACAAAAAAAGTTAAAAAAAAAGTTGTTTAATATTTGTTGTTGTATACCCAAATACGCACCGAATAAACTCTTTATATTCATTCAAAGAAAAATCCTTCAACGCCTATTTATTGTTTGTCACGTGCCATTAACTGTCATAGAAACTGGACCTAAACACTGAATTATGTATGTAAGGTCACTGCCCTCAGTCTGCAGTCTAGAGATTCGTATTCACATGAATACTCTTTTAAAGTGTGTCTGTTGTACTAGTTATTGGACTCGGACTTCAGATTGGAACAGAGACTTCTCATTCCCATTCAGTGATGGAATTGTACAAATGAGACCCATGTTCTAGTATCCTGTCTGCCATTCACACTGTCAGGTCCCCTCTCGGGTGCTCATTTCTCCCGGAGGAGAGAAGACGCAGGACTAAATATCTAAGGGCCTTTGCACCTCCAAAGGCTGAAGGAGTGTCGGCGTTTTCAATGTCAATGGTCGGTCTATGAAGGAAAGAGTGGAAGAACAGGTAAAAACACAATTGACTGGTGCTTTCTAGGGCATCCGTCAAAGTTACTGGGGCCCCGGGCAGCCTGCTTTTGCACAGAGGGGAGGCTGCCGGTTCCTGAGATGTTTGGGCCCGTCATCTTGCATCGCATCTTAAGCACCGCCCCCCCCCCCATCCTTGCCTCCTCCTGCCTGAGCTCTGAAGTCTCCCTGCGGGAAGCGAGGCTGCCTGCCTCGGTCGGACTTAGGAGCCTTTGTACTGCGCACCATGAGCAGAATCCCTCAACCCCGGCCCCTTATTAAGTCCTCTGAATTTTCAGTTGGTAGAGAAAAGTAATACATTGTCTCCCTCTTGTTCCAAGGACTTTAAGGTTTGGTTATTGACTATTTTGGTTGCTGCTTTTTGCTTTCTCATCATTCAGAAATAGCGCAGGTCTGCTGGCGATAAACAAATCAGAACATCGGTGTCTCAGGGAAGGCTGGCATAAATAAAAAGTGGTCACAATACCCAGGAAGGATCTGTTATTCCCAGCATTCTCTTTGAGCCATTTCAAGTTGTTTTTAACAGGAAGTGGTTCTTAAATACATCAATAATTCAGTAGCCATCAAAACAACCTCCCTACAAGTGATGAGACTTTCACACATCTTCACACACACACACACACACACACACTTCGATAGTAGAAAATATTAGCCCTGCTACATGATGAAAGAACAGTTTTGGAAAACACTGCAAAGACCCGGCTCTCCGACCTTAATACACACCAGAAACGCCTAGAGGGCCTGTAAGACTTAGACCGTTGAACCTCGCCTCCAGAGTCTCTGATTGAGTAGGTCTGGGGCCGGCTCAAGACTGGATCGCTAACAAATACCCAGGTGGTGCTGAGGCTGCCAGCCCTGGGGAACGACTCCTGAAGAACCACTCACGTACTCTCTTCCCTTCTTTGGGATTCAAAATCTATGTTAGCACCCTGGTTTCTAAGAAGCCCCGTGTTAAGGAAGCCTGCTTGACTTTGAGAAATACTGGGATAAAGAAATGTATCTGGCCCCACAGCCATAGCCTCACAGAGCACATACGGACACTGCGGCAGAGTGGGGACCCCTGAGCCTGTCACGGGCACCTAAATCACTTGTGCTGTTAGTCCACTGCCACGGTTTTCGCTAGGCCTGGGAATCTGCTGAGTCTGACGCCCACCCCAGTCTGAGGGCCACTGCTCTGTGGCATAGCCCTGGATTTCATGTTGTGTCCGTGATCTCTGAGGGTGTATCCGATCCCTGCATAATGCGGTTGGAACCGAGGGGGACAGCATGGAAAGACATCACTTTCTTCAAGCTACTTGTATCTAAAAGCAAAACAAATGCCGTTTCTTCAGGGGTTGTGTTCGTATCTGCAGAGAACACCTACTCCTTGCCAAGGAACCTTCAAAGGGTTGAGAGGAGCAGGGAGCTCTAGCACTTCTTCCCACCTCCCTCAGCAGCACGGGGTGCTGCCATACGGGTCAAGTTCACAGAAGAATTTGTTACAGGCCCCCAGCTACTTGTTTCCAGCCGTTCCAAGCAGCTGTTGTCCAAGTAGGGAAACGAACTCCATGGGGGGAAACGAATTTCTAGGGGGATCACCTCTCCATCTGAACCAGCTGATTATAACCAGTCTGTGGCTAAGCAGAGGCAAAAAGCAGAGCTGAGAGCCATTTTGAATCGGTGACATTCAAATGTGCTTTAGAAGCTAACTCTAGCCGAAGCGTGCTGTTCACAGGTTAGATTGAAATGTGCCCTCACTGGCATGCCCATATTTCTACCAACAGTCTTTCCCAGGGGGTCTAGACTTTTCCTATCATGCTTCTCAAGATTCTTCCAACCCCGGCCCAGAGCTATGTCCACATTTTAGGTATTGATTAGAGGAGCGGCCACTTGCCAGTCCCTAAACCTGTGCGGGGATCTAGCAGTGGCATCATGGATGACCATTTCCAATCACAAAAACCAGTGGAGGGGCCCCAGGCTGGCTCAGTCAGTAGAGCAGGCGACTCCTGATCGCGGGGTGGTGAGTTCAAGCCCCACGCTGGGTGTGGAGCCTACTTTAAAAAAAAAAAAAAACAATAGGGAGGGGCGCCTGGGTGGCTGGCTCAGTCGTTAAGCATCTGCCTTTGGCTCAGGTCATGACCCCAGGGTCCTGGCATCGAGCCCCGCATTGGGCGGGCTCCCCGTTCCACGGGAAGCCTGCTTCTCCCTCTCTCACTCCCCCTGCCTGTGTTCTCTCTCTCGCTCTCTCTCTCTCTCTCTGTCAAATAAATAAATAAAATCTTTAAAAAATAAAAATAAACAGTAGGGAACTGTAGCTAGGGCAGGTCACTAGCACCCCAAATTATGAACTGTATTTACAGTGACGACTTTTCATACTTTTTATCACTCTGTATGCAAAGATGGGGTCCCCGGGTTTGGCTTGATGCATTTAGTTACCCTGGAATGAAAGCACCAGGCTGCCATGCTGGCTCATTCTGTCACCTTGGGTTAAGCCTTTTCCCGCTAAGGACTGGGAATGCTATCAAGCTGTAGTACATACAATAGGATGTCTCTAACTCAGGGCTGCTTTGTCACTCTAAATGAGAAAGAAAAGAGCAAAATCCAAACTTAGAGAAATAGCATTTGGGTATTACTCTTTCATAGACCATCCTGGACCTTTTCTTTTCTTTTTTGTTTTTTAAGTTTTATTTATTTAAGTAATCTCTACTCCCGACATGGGGCTTGAACTTAAACGACCCCGAGATCAAGAGTCCCCTGCTCTTCCGACTGAGCCAGCCAGATGCCCCTATCCTGGACCTTTTCAATCTCCTAAACATTATGCTGCTTTTTAAATGTTAGTTTGAATTTGTTGCACAGAGAACAATAATCTTTGCCAAATCAACCAGGCCTTTTGCTAATATCACATGAGTACAAGTGTCTGGTATTTTCTTCATCACATTTACTCTAATAAAAAATACAGAAAAGCACATGGCACCATTTTGGGGATGTTCCAATTTCTATGTGGGCATTCTTAAAGAGGTCTGTAACAGCTGCAATTCTGTCATTGTGCAGGAAGTCTTTATAGAACACTCTGCATGGACAGTTTTCAGTATGGGAATTCTAAACTAACCAAATATCAATCCAATTTCTCTTTTTCTAATAATTTGTGTTTCAAATACTCTGCCTCTCTCTCTCTCTCTCTCGCACACACACGTAGATGTGCCTCCCAAAGATCTCAGAGATGCTCTGTCCTTTGGGAGGATGAACGTAGGTCTATTCAGGAGGGAGCCTGGGACAGCCAAGTTAAAAAGCCAGGGCTCCCTGGCTTCAGAAGCCGTCCTGCCAGCAATGACACTTACATACACTAGGAGGATTGCCCAGGGTTGTCCCTCAACATGCTCACCCGTGTGCACATTTTGTACCTGGAATAATTGTGCGTGCTCTTGCAATAATTTGTTTGCAATTCTGTAAAGTTAACAATTAGACTAAGTGAAATATACAAGGGCGACGAATGAGTAAAAGCTTAGCTGCTTTAAGTCAATTGCTCCACTTGTTGGCTCAGTGGATATTTATTACCTTCCAAACTGTCAATACCGCACAGCAAGTAACTGAGGCTGGGATAAAGCATTCACGCAAGGACAAATGGATTGAGACTGAGCCAGTCTTGCAGGAAAAGAGATATTCTGGGGTTTAGCAACAGGGGAATTTTATTTCCTTATTGGAATTAATAAAGTGGAACTCCAGTTGGAAATAACTATTCATTTCTACATTCCTTACATATGTAAACCTCTCTGTCACTAATACCCTCGTACAAACTAGATGATTACTACCCAAGTGTTTTTTTCTTCTTTAAAAATTGCAAAACCAGAAAGAATTCATTCTCAAAGCCTGGCTAAATTAGTTTTCCTTTAATGTAAAACAGCTGAACAAAACAGTTGGAACAATGTTTGAGTTTCATGGGCTTTAGAGACATTTCAGAACACATCATCATTTACATTAACCAACACACTGAATGCCAAATACACACAAAACATTGCCCTATGATGTGTGTGTATGTGCGTGTGTGCATGTGTGTGCATATGCGTGCACGCGCGCGCGTGTGTGTGTGTGTGTGTGTTGTAGGGCAGGACACTAATTAGTCTTGCTCCCTACTCGTGGAGGTTTCAGTAAAGATATCTTTAAATTTCCTTGCATTAAGTAAAATATCGTGTTACTAAACTGTGCTAGAAACCAAATACACAGGTTCTACTTTCTAGAAACTCTCTCAGTCTAGGATACTAGATAGATACCAAATGTCATCAGCTTTTGATAAATGCTATATAATACAATCAAGGTCCTAGGAGAACCCAGTGGAGAAGGCAAAGTTGATCAGGGAAACGAAAAGTTTCAAAGAGGAGTTAATTTTTTAGTTGGGTCTTAAAAGTGGAGTTGGAATTCAACAGCTAGAAAGGTAGTGGAGAAAACTTTTAGGCCAAAAACCATCCTAGGGAAAGGCACAGAGTCATGAAATAGCACAGAGTGTCCAGAAAACATTAATTAGCCTATAGTGTAGCTGGACAATAGGTGGCACAGCCCCCGGTATGCGAGTGATGCTTGGGAAAAGAATGGTCTCCACACGATGTTTCATCCTGTTGGCTGTCTCATCGCCTGAAGGAGACTGTGAGCCACCTAGGTCTGGATTCTCGGAGTGTCTCTGCAACAGTTGCTCTTTGTTATGTAGAAACCCAATGAGTGAATTAGTCTCGTTGGTGGACAGAAATCGAAGGAAATAGTCTATGATTCACAGCCTGGCTTATTAGACTGGAGTGGACTAATAACAATGGGTTTGTTTGCTCTGAAAAGAATTTGTCAAGCAATATGGGTCGTTTGGCCACTACAATCATACAGAAAAAGAAAAAAAGGCAGCAAGATGATGAAAGGCCAAGTTCCCTCAAATTTTTTCTATCCAAAATGTTGCAGTTTAATGATTTTTACTCCTGTGAATAAAGTGTATTTGGAATGCTTAGATTTCAAAAATGGTTTAAAATAGCCTCTCTCTCTCCCTCCCTCTCTCTCTGTCACACACACAGGCATACACGCAAATATGTACACATGATATTTGTATACTTCTTGTCAGGGGAGCTACAATTTTCAAACAAGGTCACGTAAAATCCTCTTAAGTGTATCAATTAATTTGTTTTGACAAATGCATACACAATGGAACACAAACCCCTATCAAGATATAGACCTAGTTCCATCACCACAGAAAATTCCCTTATGCCCTTTCCCCATCAGTGCTCACCCACAGGCAACCAGCGGTCTAATTTTTTTCACCTGAGATTACGTGTTTCTGTTTTAGAACTTATTCCAAATATTATCATACCACATGTGCTCTTTGTGTCAGTCTTTTTTCGCTCAGGAAAATGTTTTTGAGATCCATCCATGTTGTCATGAATTCTGTCCCTTTTTCTTGCTGAGCAGTATTCCACAACATGAATATAGCATCGCTTGTTTATCCATTTTCTAGCTGACAACACCTGGGCTGTTTCCAGGTTTGAGCTGTTTTGAATAGAGCTGCTATAAACAGTCTTATGCAAGGGCTTTGTGGAGATATATTCACTTTTATCTGAGGTAAGTACTGAGGAGTAGATCTTCTGTGCCCTATGGTAGGTGTATGGTTCATTTTATAAGCTACTGTTGGGGCACCTGGGTGGCTCAGTCGGTTGAGCGTCTCTTGATTTCGGCTCAGGTCCTGATTTCGTGGTCTTGAGATCAAGCCCTGTGTCTCTGACTCTGCGCTGGACGTGGCGCCTGCTTAAGATTCTCTCTTCCTCTCCCTTTGCCCCTCCCCACCTCATACATGCACGTGCTCTCACTCTCTCTCTCTAAAAAAGAAAAATAAGCTACTGTTAGAACTTTTCCCAAAGTAGTAATACTATTTTTACATTCCCACTAGCGCGTATGAAAGTTCCAGTTGTTCCAAATCCTTGTCAACATTTGGTGTATCCAGTCCTTTTAATTTTAGTTATTCTGGTATATGTGTGTCATGGTGTCACATTTGGTTTTAATCTCCACTTCCCTAATAACTAGTAATGGCAAGGGCATTTTCATGTGCTTATTGGCCATTCATGTATCTTCCTTTGTGAAGTGTTTGCTCCCCTGATTTGCCCATTTATATGGCATTTTCCTTTTATTATTGATTTTTAGGATTTCTTTAGGTAATCTAGATACCATTTCTTTGTCAAATATATGATTTGTGAATATTTTCTCCCAGTTTATCGATTTGTATCAATTTTCTTAGTGGTGACTTTTAGTGAGCAGAAATTTTCATTTTGATAAAGTCGAATTTATAAATTCTTGTCTTTTATGACTATTGGTTTTTCTGTCTTGTCCTCAGCTTTTATGTTTACATCTATGGTCCAGCTCAAATTAATTTTTGTGTATGAAGTATGGTACTAGTTGAGGTTATGTTTTTTTATATGTGGATATCCAGTTTCTCCAGCCCCACTGGTTGAAAATAACTTTCTTTTCACATTAGGTTGCTTTGGTGCCTTTGTCAGAAATCAAATAACCATGTATGTGTGAATCTATTTCTAGACTCTCTCTTCTGTCCTATTGGTGTATTTATTGATTCTTAGGCCAGTACTACACTGTCTAAATTATCGTAACTTTGTAATAGGTCTTGAAGTCAGGTAAATAATTCCCTCAGCTTTGTTCTTCTTTCCCAGATAGCTTTGGAAAATTCTAGGTCCTTTGCTGGTAGCTGGAGGTGTCCCTCACTCTTTAGTCTTCTGCCCTTCTACTTTTCCATCCCCTCAAAGCGCTCACCTCATCTCATGCATACACTAATCATTGCTGATTAATGAATCTCCAGTCAAGTCCAATTCAAGCCCAAACCCTTGTATACATTCCCCTAAAACTTAGACATATCTCCATATCAATAAAGGTTGGAACTCATTAGGCTTTCTTCCAAGCTGGTCCAAATCAGGGGTAAGGTCATCCTTACTAGCTTCAAGTTCAGACAAACAAGGTCTTTGAATTGCCTCTTTGTCTCTCATACTCAGCCAATCATTGAGGATTGCCAAGTATTTATTTGCTCTTTCTTTTCCACTTTTTTTTTTTTTTTTTTGGCCATTCTTACTGCCACCTTCTCTGGAATATTCTACCTAGATTAACGTTATCATTTCCCACTATCTCCCCTTCATATCCTGGCTAGAAAATCTTTCCAACAATCCTTTAAGCGGTATTATTCCCTTGTTTAATCATGTATGATCAATTCTAAACCTCTGGATTTGGCCTTGGAGGCTTGTCTATGTATGGTCTTTCTCCAACTTTCCCACTTCATCTCCTAGTCATCTTTATAAATAAATGTGTGATCTGGTAGCTATTTGAGCCTTTCAACAATGTCATTTTGATTCCATAAAATTCAGCCTTTCCAGATACTACAAGGCATGAAGAGTTTCCTCAGATCATAAGTAAAACCCATTCCTCTTATTTAATAGCTATACTACATTAAAATTTCTCACCCTTCAATAACCATTTCAGCTCACATTTAGATGATTTAACCGATAGGTCCTATCTTTTCAAAGTATTCTTGGGTCTGTTGATTGATCGAGCTCCCGGAGCCACTTCAGTTCCCTTCGTTATTCTGTGACTATTCAGCATTGAGCAAGTAGTCTGTCAGACCTTCGGGTCCTCCACGGCCTGAACAATGATGCTGAGCAGGAATTTTCTCTTGGTTTTATTCCTTGACACTGCCCACGTGTGTGGGCAGCAGATTTTAGGTGTTCTTTTGTTCTGTTACTGTGACTTCAACAAGAAAGTTATTATCAAAATGGACATTAGTAAACTGACTAGTTTCCTTTTTGCATTTTGTACATGACAAATTTCTCACTGCATCCCTTCAGTCCAGGCTCATCGTTCCCTGAAGAAATTCCTATCCTTGTAGAAAGAAGCTTAGTGTGATTTTAATTTTATTAGAATTTGGGATATATGCACCCCTCTCACTCATTTGTTTGATAGCCTAGGATAAGACCCTTCTCCTCTCTCAGTTGTTTTGTTTGTAAAATAAGGGATTTTGAATCAATGGTATTTAAGGACACACCAGTTATCCTCGTCTAGAATTATACTGAGGGCTCCTATGGTTGGAATGTTTGTGTCTCCCCCCGCCCCACCCGCCCATTCATAGTTGGAATCCTAACTGCCACTGTGATGGTGTTAGAAGACAGGACCTTTGGGACAGGCTTAGGTCATGAGGATGGAGCGTTCATGAATCAGATCAGTGTTTATAAAAGAGACTTCACAGAGACCCACCACCATTTCTTTCTCCTTATGGGGACACAACTGGGAAGTCTGCAACCCAGAGGAGGGCCCTCTCTCGATAGTGCTGGTATCCTGATCTCAGGCTTACAGCCTCCAGAGCTGTGAGAAATAAATGTTGTTTATGAGCTATTCGATCTGTAGTATTTTGTTTCAGCAGCCCAAATGGATTAAGACAAAGGCCTTTTAGGTATCTGTTAGGAGAAAGATGTTTGAATAAAGTCCTTCCCTCAAAACACCACACTTAGGCAATTCCCAGTCTATTTATACATTAAGTTAGCCTGAAATCTAGAACTATTCCACTACTGGACCATATTTGGACCTCACGTTCTGAAAGTGAAACTCAAAAAGGTAAAGAGGATGAAATATGTTACTATCATCAAGACTGAGGACCAAAGAATAAATATCTTCCAAGACTGATGAGTTCATCTGGCACACTCAATCATTCGTTCTCATTTATTGGGTTCTTCCTAAGGTCCAGGTCTCATATAGACACTCAGAATATAGGGATGAAATTAATATGGTCTTTGTCCTGGAAAATAATACAGTCTCATGAGGATGACAGGATGTCTACAAATAAATTACCCTACTGACTAGAATGTCAAATAATATTTACAATGTGTTACAGGACCACATTCTGAGCAGCTAGCAACATCATAGCAAATTGTAGGGTTTCTGCCACCAATTATGGAAACTGAGTCAGTTCAGTCCCTTGGGCTGTAGGGTTTTTTAAGGAAAACTCATCTGCCCCTTCTTTTCTGGCATTGCTGGCACAAGAACGCATCAAAGATTTTACATTTTCTCAGAACCAGAATTGTTCACGCAGAATAAAATAGAAACACAGTGGGAGAATGTCCTAGATCTAAAACTACCCTTAGTGAGGTTGAAAGACTATCATTTTGAAATCCACCATTAGACGTCTACAGGGTAAAATTTTAACAACACACACACACACACACACACACACACACACTCACACAAATAGGCAAACTTATACCCTTTCAGTTCTCTCTATTATTGCATTATCCTTGTTCTTTACTAAAAGATAGTGGTACCAAAAGACGGTGCTTCAGAACCTTTCTTTCTGCCATGATATTCACTCAAATGGATGTACTGTGGTTCTTTTCAATTTCCTGATGACTAGTCCTGACCTCTTCCCACCTCTTCTCTCTGAAGAAAGCGATCGGAATGTAGTTGCATGCAACCCTATGACTGTAAGAATAAACGCAAGTCTATCCTGATCACTTCATACTTTTATCTTGAAATAATTATAGATTCATAGAAGATGCAAAGAGTACAGAGAAGTTGTATTGTGCTCTTTACCTAGTTCCCTCAATGGTAACAACTTACGTAACTATGGTACAATATGAAAACATGGACATAACTATGGTACAATATGAAAACATGGACATAACTATGGTACAATATGAAAACAAGGAAAATGACATTGGTACAATCCACAGACCATATTCTGAATTCATGCATTTTACAATGTGTTACAATGTGCTCGTGGGTGTCTGTGATTCCATGCAATTTTATAACCTATGTAGGTTCGAGTAACTACCACAATGATCGTGATATGGAACCGTTTTGTTACCACTAAGATCCCTTTTACTGTTCCTTTATAGTCACACTTGTTTCTCTCTCATCTGCCCCATCCATAAAATCCATAAAAACCACTAATCTGTTCTCCGTCTCTATAATTTTGTTATTTCAAGAATGTTACATAAATGCCATCATACAATGTGTCACACTTTGACACTGGCTTTTCTCATTCAACCAAATTCCCTTGAGATCCATCCAAGTTGTTGCATGTATCAATAATAATAATACTTAATCACTGAAATCAATCAATAATCATGGAAATCAATGAATAATCCATCCAAGTTGTTGCATGTATCAAGTGCATTCCTTTATATTGCTCCGTAGTATTCCCTGGTATAGATGTGTCACAGTTTGTTTAATCACCTACCTGCTGAACAACATTTATGTCATTTCCAGGTTTTGTCTATTACCCATAAAGTTGCTATGAACATTCATGTACAAGATTTTGTATGGGCATTAGTTTTCATTTCTCTGAGATAAAGGCACAACAATGCAATTGCTGAATCATATAATAATCACATTTAGTTTTGTAAGAGATGGACAAACTGCTTTCCACATGGCTGCCATTACTTTAGGTTCCACCATCAATGCATAGTAATCCAATTTCTCTGCATCCTCACCAGCTTTTGGTGTTGCCACTATTTTTTGTTTTAACCATTCTGATAGGTACATGTGATTGTGGTTTTAACTGCATTTCCCTAGTGCTAATGATGTTCTACATTTTTTCATGTTTTCATTTTCCATTAATCCTGTTTTGTGAAATATCTATTCATGACTTTTGTTTATTTTCTATAGGGTTTTTAAAAATTTTTACCATGGAGTTTTAAAAGTTTGTAATATATTCTAGTTATGAATCCTTTGGCAGATGTATGGTTTGCAAGTTTTCTTCCAGTGATTGATTATTCAAAGTATATACTTAGGGGAGACCCTTGAGGATGGTAGAGTAAAGCCCCATGAAAATATTTTCCTCCATAAAAGCAATGAGAACACTGGCAGAAATCCTAAATCAACTTTTTAAGACCTCTGGAAACTAATCAGAATACATAAATAACTCTTACAACTTAACAGTAAAAAGACAATAACCCACTTAAAAATGGTCACGTGATTTCAATAGACATCTCTCTAAAGACTCCATAAAAATTGCCAATAAGTACGTGAAAAGATGCTCAATGTTGTCAGTTATTTGGATAATGCAAATCACAACCGCGATGAAATTATAATAAATACACCCGCTAAAATGGCTAAAACAAACCAACAAAAGATAACACGTGCTGGTGAGGATGTGAAGAACTTGCATCCCTCATACAACTGATGGTGGGAATGTAAAGTGGTGCAGCCGCTTTGGGAAAAAGTCTAGTCGTTGCCGAAAAGCTGAGACAAAGTTAGCATATGACACAACATTGCCATTCCTAGGTATAGACTAAAAAGAAATGAAAATATCTGTTCTCAAAAAAACCTTGTACGTGAATGTTCCCAGCAACATTAGTCACAATAACTGAAAGGTAAAAACAATCCAAATGTCTACCAGTTGAAGAACTGATAAACAAAATGTGGTCTATCTATAGAATGGAATAGTACTCATTGGTAAAGCGAGTGAAGTACCACCACAGGTTTGACATGCGCGAACCTTGAAAGCATGCTGAGAGAAGCCGGACGCAAAAGGCCACAGGATGTATGAATCCATTTATATGAAATGTCCAAATAGACAGATCCTTCGAGACGGAAAGTAGATTAATAGTCGCCATGGGGTGGGGGAAGGGGAGATTGGGGAGTAACTTTTATTTATTTTTTAGTTTTTTAGAAGATTTTATTTATTTATTTGTCAGAGAGAGAGAGCACAAGGAGGGGGCGCAGCAGAGGGAGAGGGAGAAGCAGGCTCCCCGCTGAGCAGGGAGCCCGACGCGGGGCTCGATTGGGCTCCATCCCAGGATCCCGGGATCATGACCTGAGCCGACGGTAGGGATGCTAAAATATTCTGGAATTGTATACATAAGGAATATGTATACATAAGGTATACATAAGGTATACAGTCAATGATATTTTAATAGGGACGTAATGGGACAGAGCGATGGTAGCTACACTTGTGAACACAGCCTAATGTATAAACTTGCCGAATCCCTGAGTTGCACACCTGAAGCGAATGTAACGTTGTGCATCAATGATCCTCAAATAAATAAATAAACCAGTGCAATGTACACTTCGAAATTTGAAAAACTTTATAAAAAGTACATAATTAGCTCACTTTGGTCTTTGAAATGGTATTAGTAACGAAATAGGTCTGACAACTTCCACAACTTCCAAATCAAGTCAGCACAACTGAGACGCCCAGCTCTCGGGAATAAAGAGGGAAAGCACTTCCTAAATGCTCTGTCACCAGAGAACTGGCGTTCTTTGGGTTGATGTGGTCCACCTCTGCTAGTTCATATGCTGGTGTGTCATTCTGATGACATAGAACTCCACAGCCCTAGGGTTATGTTAAAGACCTTCAATAGGAATAATAATTGTACCTTTCTTACAGTTTTCTTACGAAGATTAAAGCCCAAGAGCTTAGAGTGGGCACTGGCACCTGGCAAATAAGAAATGTTCGCTCTATTATATAACACAAAAATACAGGTATAAAACAAAAACAGGGCTCAAATAAGAGCTTAGTGTTTTCTACCATTATGATTGCTGCTGCTGTATTATCCCTTTTGGAAACTAACGGGCATATTGTGTAGCCCATTGGTCTTTGTTAGCCAACCCCCTATCCAAACGAGTAGTCATCATGGAGAAAGAATGATCATTTTTCTTTTTTATTATTAAATATGTAATATGTTGGCTGTGATGTTGTGATTTACAGGAAGTAGGAAATTGCTCATATGTTTTTGGTTTTTGGCTCACAGCTCCTAAAGCACTTGGAATTTCCTGTGAGAAGGGTGATCAAGGTGTCTTTTGTTATATTAATGAGGTGTCTTCTCGACCACACCCAGGGGCGGGGCTGGTTGCTAGGAGGACCTACTATGGGATTTGAGGCTTGGAACTTTTAGTCCCATCCCCCCCCACCTCCGGGGAGGGGCAAGGGAGCAGGAAGTTGAATCAGCCAATGGCCAATGACTTCCTCATGAATATGCAATGAAGGCCCCATAAAAACCCAAAAAAGGAAGCCGGCTCAGAGAGCTTCCTGGTTGTTGAATGCGAAGAGTCTGGACAGGCTCCGCAATGCACCTGGGGGAGCGTAGAAGCCCTGCGCCTTTCCCCAATCCTCACCCTATGTGCTCTCATCTGGCTGTGGATTGGTGGTATCCTTTATCCTATCCTTGACTGGCAACTGTAAGTATTTCCCTGAGTTCTGTGAACCGCTCTAGCAAATTGAAAGAACCTGAGGAGGAGGAGGAGGTTGCTGGAACCTCCGACCTGTAGCCTGTTGGTCAGAAGCATAGGTTGCGTCTGGTGTCTGAAGCGGGGGATGGTGGAGGTGGGGGACGTGGGGGGTGGGGTGGGGGCAGGCTTGTAGGACGA
The DNA here is from genome assembly GCF_009762305.2 of Zalophus californianus. NCBI lineage: Eukaryota > Metazoa > Chordata > Mammalia > Carnivora > Otariidae > Zalophus > Zalophus californianus. The sequence continues at coordinate 14,093,596 of NC_045612.1, forward strand.
AGCCCTTAACCTGTGGACTAGCTCTGGGTGTCAGAACTGAGGTGCGGCGGGAATCCCCCCACGTTGGAATTGGCTCTGGCAACCCCAAAAGAATGGCCCTGTAGAAAATTTGAAAAATGTAGAATATAAAATATATTTAAAATATAAAAATCACCAAACTAAAAATAAATAGCCAATATGTATGTGTGTGTGCAAAGATATATATATATATATATATATATATGTAAATTTATATATAGGTTATATGTATATATTTCTTGGGAATGTGGAAGCCCATTTTTTATGAGAGTGTGGTAATTTCAAGAAATGTTTTGTCACACACGGAAACAGGCAATGTAGTAGAATATCAGAGCTAGAAAGAATCTTAGTTTATTGTCTGCTATTTCGTGCCCTGAAAACATGCCCTCTTCGGTCCCATGAAGTTCACGGTACAAATATTAGACAGTTTACTCTTCTTCTGTATAGTTTTGGTTGAGAACTATATTCTCCTCCAAACATTTATTTTTACAGACAAGGAAATGGAGAAATTGAAATGTTAATTCCCTTACCCTTGGTCACAAACTTCATAACTGAGCCTCCAGGTTCCAGACCAGTGCATTACCTCACTGATTGGACTGAGATGCATTTGATTCAATGTCCAGTGCCATTTAGCAGGACATTTGCATTTGGAGTTGAGATAGTTAATTTCCTTCTGAATGTTTATGTGTCCTCATATGTTTACAGTGAACTTCAGGAGGGGCGCCTGGGTGGCTTGGTCAGTTAAGCGTCGCCTAAGCATCACCTAAGGATCAGTTAAGCGACTCCTGGTTTTGGCTCAGGTCATGATCTCAGGGTTGTGATCTCAGGGTCGTGAGATCGAGCCCCGCGTCGGGCTCTGCACTTAGCGCAGAGTCTGCTAAAGTTTCTCCCTCTCTTTCTCTGCCCCTCCCCCCTGCGCTGTCTCGCTCTCTCTAAAATAAAAAATAAAAATAAAGTGAACTTCAGGAACTCTACATAAGATGGAACGTGAAGAGAAGTGTCTACCTCTTCCCAAATATCTACCTGTGGAATAAGCAAAGGAATTAAAAGGATGGCCGGGGATCTGTTTCATCTCTGGAAAACAGGTAGGAGTGTTATTCACACACTAGAAATTTCAAGGAATTTCTTCTAAATATTATGAACATGTCAGCAGACTGAAGAAAGGTGCAAATCCCAGTCTCTCTCTTCTGAAAAGACATAACAGACTTGTGGCTACACGTAGAGGCCATGAAGGAAAAAGCCAACCATTACCACCTCATTTGGAAGGCAAGGATGGGCCTTAGGACAGATGTGAAACAAGCCTCTTCCAGCCCCTTTTGCCAATAAAGAGCCCCAGTATCCACAAGCAGCTACCCTGGAAGGCTCCAGGATGCACAGAGCTACCAGAAGCAGATAGCCCGCTCTACAGATGGCCGCATTTCTGACAACAGCCCCGGGAACAAGGCCAGACAGAACCATCAAAGAGCTGGAATGGAGGCTAAGCTAAAAGACATCTAAATACAAAAAGCTGTCCCACAGCTCAGTGGCTTTTCCAAACAGAAGGAAGTGATCAGAGAGAGATGAAAATCTTTCTGGAACTTCCCAAAGCACCAACCTCCTCTCCATATTCTGTGCCATCAACTGTTACACTGAATGTATGTATCAGCCCATTCTCTTGAATAGCAAACTGATGTATAAAAGGAAAAGCCACACACATTTGTGTGTGGGAGAAAAACTTAATTTGACCATAACCCCCCTTTTTTCATGTAATAATAATTGGTATTCTCCACTCACAAAATGTGTTTTGGGAAATGATTTTGAGGGAAATGTTTTCGGCTAAATATTATCTGCTCAGGTAAGGTATTACAGATATATTTTCTGAGCCTTTGCATAACTGAGAGAATGACTGAAATACCCTTTCTGATATCTATCTATCTTCAATGACATTCATCAGCCAAAAGTCACATATATGAAAATGAATAACCCAAAAATGGAAAGTGTGACTTCTGAAACCAGTTAAATACAGTTAAATAACTTGAATCTTATGTAGCTAATTGTTTAATGAGACATTTCCTACACTCCAAAGGCTGAGATAAATAGGTGTCCTGAAACCTCTGCATCCTAAAGTGAGGAGCTAAGTCACCTATTAGGACTTGCAAAGCCTGTGTGCCCAAACTTAGGTCTACCACCATGAGTCCATCATTCATCTCTAAGTAATGTAAACAGAGGCCAAGAATTCTTTGAGAAGTTGAAGAGTGTGACAAATGTAGGGTTTTGATGTGACGTATGTAGTCCCTCATGGGGACTCACGAGGGTGGAGAGGAAACTTTCTTCCCACCTGAAGCCAAATCAGGACCACTTCAAGAGAACTGTTTGGAGAACTTGGCATATGACGTTGATATTACACTGAACCAGACTCTTCATTACCCACATGCCACTGGAGGATTTTTCTGTTGCCTGAGGATGACCAGAAGAGATCTAGAACACGCCCAATATTTTCTCTAAGGAGATGGAGGAATACACCGATAGAACAAGTTTAACAGGAGGTGGTGAGAAACCGTCAAAGAGCTTCCTCCAGTCCCTACTGAGCCCAGGTCATTTAATAAACAGGTTCAATAAATTTGTAAAGGATAATTTAAATGTCATAAATGATTCTCAGAAAAGATGCACAAGAAAAACATCTAACTCGACAGTAACCAACTTGATCTCAAATACCAGACTATGAAAAAACATCAGGGAGTAAAAGGGAGAGAGAGGTGAGAAGTGCAAGTGTATTTGTAGGAGTGTAATTCATACGATGTTTGAGTTCTTAGCACATTTCCCATTTCCTGTTTTTTTCTGGTAACAGAACCACTTGTTCCTTTTGGGAGCCTATTTTATGTGCTTCTGTTGGGATTGAGCTTTCCTTGGACCACTACATGAGTGAGCATATGACTCGGGCCTGGACCTGGCCTACAATTTTCTGGCCCATTATAATTGGTTCAGGGATGTGCACATGTCCTGGGCTAAGGCGGTCACCGTCTTCCATGGGACTTTTCCTGAAGTAGTATGGCAGTAGGTGCTCTTAGTCTCTGGGATCAGTAGCCATGACAATGTGTGTCTAGAAGTTCTGGGGACCATCTTTGTCACCAAATCAATCAGCCTGAAGTGAAACCAACCAAAAGAAAAGTAGAACTAAGAGCAACCGGGGGGCGGGGGGGGGGGGGGGCGGCGCCTGGGTGGCTCAGTCAGTTAAGCGTCCGCCTTTGGCTTAGATCATGATCCCAGGGTCCTGGGATCGAGCCCCATGTCAGGCTCCCCGCTGAGCAAGGAGCCCGCTTGTCCCTCTCCCTCTGCCCTGCCCCCCTGCTCGTGTTCTCTCTCTCTCAAATAAGTAAAATCTTAAAAAAAAAAAGCAACAGAAATTTGATGACATCATTTGTATCTCTGACTACAGTATTGCCTAAAGCTAATATCACTGCACTTTCCAGGTGTGTAAACCAGTAAATGAGTATCCCTGGTATTCAGCTGCTTTAAAAATGCTTCCAAATTGATTTACAATGTTATCATGACCATAACATTAAAATCCAATAAATATAATAGGAAACCGAAATCACTGACCAATTTTATGAAAATAGATATGCAAATACCTTGAATGCTACCTTAAAACTGAAATCTAGCAAGATAGTAAATGAATACTATATCAATATGAAATGTGCTTTACTTCAGAAATGCAAGGAATTGAATATTAGGAAATTTATTAATATATTTCTTACCTTAATATTTGAGAAGAAAAACCATAAGATTACCTCCATGGATGCCAAAACACAGTATCTTTTTTTTTTTAAGCCTATCAAACTGTTATTCATCTACAATAAAATACAACTTTAAGTGTGCATTTTTTTTTTTTTAGTTTTGACAAATTGATATACTCCTATAACCACCACCACAATCAAGATATGGAACTTTTCTATTATCCCAAAAAGTGTCTTTGTGCCATCAAAGCCCCATCCTGATCCCATCACTGTTGAGCCTCCCCAAACCCATACATCTGGCACTAGCTCCAGGTAACTTCTAACCTGTTTTCTGTCACCATAGATTATGCTGTCTCTTCTCTAGTTTTGTATAAATGGAATAATCCACTATGTACTCTTTGTGTTTGGCTTCTTTTGCTCAGCCCAATTTTTTTGAGGTTCATTTGCGATGGATCCTGTATTGGTAGTTCATTCCTTTTTGTTGCTCATTGTATTCCATTGCATTGATGAGTTGATGAATATTTGGATTGCTTCGATAGTTTTTGGCTACTACCAACAAAGCTGCTATGAACAGTCATGTACAAGTCTATGTACAGACATATGGTTTTATTTCCCTTGGATAAAAATGTATGTGTGGGATTGCTGAGACATGATAAGTGTATGTTTAACATAATAAGAAATTTCTAAATTGTTTTCCAAAGTGGTTATACTATTTTATATTCACACCAAAAATGTGTGACTGTTCCAGTTGTCATTTACCATCTCTTTGTAAATTTTAGGCATTCTAATGGTATGTGGTAGTATCTCCTTGTGGTTTTAATTGGCATTTTCCTTGATGACTAATGATGCTGAGCATCTTTTCATGTGCTTACTGACCATTCATATACCTTCTTTTGTGAAGTGTCTGATCACATCTTTTGCTCATTTTTATGTGGTTGTGTACCTTACTATAGAGCTGTCTTACAGAGTTGTAAGTTGTAGAGTTCTTTGTATATTAGGTGTATAAGATTTTTATCAGTATGCTTTACAGCTATTTCTCCACATCTAAGGCTTGCATGTTCATTTCATTAACCAGGTATTTTGAAGAGCAATACTTTTGAACTTTTAAGTCCAATTTTCCAAATTTGATTTTCTCCTTATTCTGTAAGTTTTATAGGATTAGATCTTAGATTTAGTTCTATGGTGCAGTTCAAGTTAATTTTTATGTATGGTACAAGAAAAGTATCAGGTTGTTTTGCATCCAACTGTTTCAGTACAGTTTGTTTAAAAGGCTGTCCTTTCTCTGAATTCTCTTTGCACCTTTGTCAAAAATCAACTGATCATATATGTATAGGTCTATTTCTGGACTCTGTTTTGTTCCATTGATCTACATGTTTATATCCTTATGCCAATACCACAATGTCTTGATTACTGTCGCTTTATCTTAAGTCGTGAAATCAGATGAAGTAAACTCTCTAACTTCATTCTTTTTGAAATTTGTTTTAGTTATTCTAGATCCTTTGAATGTCCATATACTTTTTAAAATAATGTGGTCAATATTTACCCTAAAAAGCCCCAAACTGGTTTTTAAAACTTTTTTCAGCATTTATTCCTAATAAAAATTCATACTGAATTAGAAGTAGGTCATTTTTTTACATTTTCATAGCATGATTATGTCTGTTTGTCTCTCTATCATCTGTGTGCCAACAGCCAGCAGCATACTCAATGCATAAATGTAAAAGGTATTTTGAAGCCAATAATGACTACTGTTAACATCACTAATAATTAATGCTACTTTGGTAAAATGGCATAGTGTTTAAGAACACAGATTTTGACTTCTGACTTCCTGGGTTCAAATACAAATACAAGGCTTAACAAGCTATGAAATTTTAAGGAGGCAGTATAATGTATCTGGCCCTCAGATTTGCATCTGAAAATGAAGATGATAATTTTTGCTTACTCCTAAGATTAATATGAGAACTAAATTGGATAATGCATGTAAAGTGCTTAACCCATGTCTAATTCATACTAAGTACTTAATGGATTTTAACTGTTATTATCACTATTGGAATTTCTAGACAATGCAATAATAAATAAATGAGATAGAAATTTTAGAACACAGAAACCAATCCCTCCTTGAAATTCTCTCTCTTTTTTGGCTCCTGTGGCACTGCTTGGTTGTTTGTCTACCTCATGGGCCCCTCCTTTCTGTGTCCATTTCTGGGTCTTCCTCGATTTCCTGATATAGCCTTGGAGTGCCCCAGGGCTCAGACTTTGAGATCTTGTCTTCATGTGCAAAATTATATGGTGGTCTCATCCGCCCAGTGGCTTTAAATTCCATCTCTGCAAATAGATGAATCCCAAACTCCATCTCTGGCCCGGACATACCCCTGAACTTATTCGTTGTATTTTGAACTGGCTACATGCATTTCCACTTAGATGTTTACTTGGAATCTCAAACTTACTGTGTACAAGGCAAGAACTCTCAATTCCTGTTCCACCCCAAACCCTGTCTTTCCCCAGACTTCCTCATCTGCCTAAGAGATAAGCCATTAACCCAGTTCTTCAGGCCAGAAACAGAGAAATACTTCACCCTACTGTTGATCCCCTTTCTCTCCTAATTTAAATCCTGCCCGTGAGTAATTATTATCAGTTCTATCTTCAGAATATACCCCCAGCCTGAACACTTCTGCCACCACCACCCTAGTCATCACTAACATCATCTCTTGTCTAGACTATAGCCTTTTCTCTACTGGTTTCCAGGCTTCCATCCTGCCCTCTCAGCCTCTTCTTCACCTAGTAGCCAGAGTAATCACTATAATATTTAAGTCGGATCATGTCACCTTTTTCATTAAGATTATTTCATAGTTTCCCACCTTGCCCAGAGTAAAAGTGAAAAATTTACAAGGTCATACACATTCTACCGCCCTCACTACTTCTCTGACCTTACCTCCTAATTCTCCCTCTTGCTCACTCCACACCAGGTACACTGGCCTGCTTCCTTTTCCTTGAAAATATGACTCATTTCGGATGTAGGGCAGCACTTTTCTCTATCCGGAACATTGTTTACCCAGATGAAGATCTTGTCATGGCTTACCTCTCACTTCTTTCAAGTCTCTTCTTAAATGTTACCTTGTCAGAGCGTCCTTCCTGAACCACCCTACTTGAAATTGCAACCTCTCTCTGCCATCATCACTCAATATCCTCCTTCCCTGCTTGATTTTTCTTCATAACACTTATCACCACCTGATATATTGTAGAAAGTTTCGTTGGATCATTATCTCTTTTCTGCTGAGAGGGTAGAGTTATTGTCTGTCTTGTTCCGTGGCTGGGGACATATCCCCAGTGGGAGGAACAATGTCTGGCATAGATTCGGTACTGAATAAATGTGTGTTGAATGAAGGAATAAATGAATCGTTATATTCAAGTGACATTATAATCAATGTGGAAAGAAAAGAGAATAAACTAATAGTTAAGAAAAATAAAAGTGGATTTATTACAAGAGTGACAGAGCAAAAGTGAGGAAGAACTTGAAATAAGTGACAGTTAATGAAAAAATGGAGAGGAGCGAGGCAGAAAATAGAACAGTGATTGTGATAAAATATTAGAAAGGAAAGGAACTGCATTGGGCAAATCAGTGAAAGTATATAGTGATTGTATTTTTGCAAGATAAGAATGGGAGCTTCATTTTTTTGGCCAGGGATGGGGTCGCTACAGATTTTGAGGAGGGGGAGTGTTTTCAGTCCAGGGCCATTGCAGGTGGTTCTATTAAATTTTGAAGCCAGAACTTGCAATCTTCAGAAAACACATGGGCAGTTGGGCAAATACTCTCGGTATTTCATTTAACCACATGCTAATTTTGATCCCGAGAATTATAGTTTGAGGATCTGCCTAGGAAATAGATCCATACATAATGGAGTAGGTTTTGCTGCTTACTTTTTCATATGAATAAGCATTTTTATATTTTCTTAGCTTTTCCTAAACAGACAACAGAAATAATGCTATATAGAATAAAGAAGTAGGCTTACTAAAATTAATTATCAAAGCCTTTTTATATGCCAATATTATTATTTCAAAAATATAAAGTACAAAAATCCTACTCACAGTAGCAAAAAATATATTGATAATTAAGCACAAGTAATGTTTAATGTTTGTATAAGTAAAATTGTGACATTTGGCAGCATTAGAAATAAAAACATTTAAATTTACATTAAAATAGAAAGGAGGAACCAAGACAGAGCTTACATGTTCAGTAAAGGATTATTTGCTTAGTAGAATACTCCCTTATCATAAGGAAAAATTGATAAAAAAATAAAATTGAAAAAAATAAAACTTTGAAAATCAAAGGGTGAGGGACACCTGGGTGGCTCAGTCGTTAAGCGTCTGCCTTCAGCTCAGGTCATGATCCCAGGGTCCTGGGATCGAGCCCCACATCGGGCTCCCTGCTCAGTGGGAAGCCTGCTTCTCCCTCTCCCACTCCCCCTGCTTGTGTTCCTTCTCTGTCAAGTAAATAAAATCTTTAAAAAAAAGTCAAGGGGTGAGTAATCATAAAACCAAAATGAATATTTTCAATAAACATTCAAGACTGCACAGCTTTATTAGTATTTAAAGAAGTGGACATTAAGATAAAACATTGCTTTGAAATATAAAAGTATTCAAGGTTAGAAAGCTTTGAGGGAGGGGCACCTGGCTGACTCAATTGGTAGAGTATGCAACTCTTGATCTTGGGGTTGTGAGTTTGAGCCCCATGTTGGGTGTGGAGAATACTCAAAAGTAAAAAAAAATCTTAAAAAAAAAAGAAAGCTTTGAGGGAATAGGAAAGTTCCCACTAACACTGTTGATCAGGGTATAAATTAAAATCATCTCTTGAGGGAAATTTAGTAATATGTATAAAAATAATTTGACATTTTATATATTCCATGACCAGAAAATTAATTAATTAATTTTTAAAGTAAGCTTTACGCTCAATGTGGGGCTCAAACTCATGACCCTGAGATCAGGAGTTGGTATGCTCTACCAACAGAGCCAGCCAGATACCCCTCCATGACCCGAAAATTTAATTGTAGTTTTTTAATCTTAGGAAATAGCCATAAAAATGAAAAACAAATTTTCTACAAAGATGTTCATCACAGCTTTAAAAAAATTAGAGGCAACTTAAAAAGTCATCAATAAGGAAATAAACAAATTATGGTTCACTCACCATAGAGATGTGTTCAGGTAATAAAACAATTTTATTCTGTAAAAGAAATTGATATGATATATGACAAAATGTTCACAAGAGTATCTGTGGGTAATTATTATTTTCTTTATATATGTTTTCAGACTTTACATATTTTAATTAGTATTTACTACAATAATATTCATTAGGAAATGAATATTATTTTATGAAAAACGATTTGGTTGAGCCAGATATTTTATTTTGGAGAATAAATTAAATAGTTCAAGTTATTTATTCATTCCACAAATAATTATTGAGCTTATACTATGTGCCAAAGA